>NW_028275167.1:10000000-10326944 GCF_013281855.1 Momordica charantia | reverse complement strand
AAGAAGAAAGTTAGACCGAGCTACCTGTTAGGTAAATTGAGCAAAAATGAAGACACCAATCTTACCTCAGCGGCGTAGTCGATGGTCCTCTGCAGGACGGACCCCGGGTCACTTACAAATTTGGACGCTCTTCTGAGGCAGCAGTCTAAACTTGCAGCCGAGATGCGGGACACCTGGTCCCTCACCCCAGAACTTGACGGCTCGACTCTGAACCGTGCTGTCACGTCAGACGTTCCGCCCATCCTGGCCTCAGGATCATCCACCCGATCTACGAAGCTCGCAGGCAGGGCCCCACGAGCTCCGACCTCCAAGGGGGAGGTGGTCTTCTTCTTCTTCCTCCTTCGCTTCAAAGGGGCCTCCTCCCTCACCTCCTCACCCAAGGACGAGACATCCGCCGCCTCGGTCTGACCCCTGGGGCGCTTCTCCCTCGAAGGACCCTCAGAAGACTCCAGCTCGATCACTGGGGCTGGATCTTCCGAGGCTGACCCTGCCACGGCAGAAGCGGCAGGTTCCAAACTCTGGGCGGCCTCAAGAGCATGGGCTCGACCCTTGGACTTGCGTTTCACGTTGCTTGCAAATCCGCAAACCATGGCTGCAAAACAAAAACAGGAGTCAACACAAAGTTAGAGGAAAAAGGGGGGGAATGAGCTCGGCATACCAAGTTTGGAGTTCGGCCTTGAGGATTCAGTGGGACGAACTGCAGGGTTGTAATCTAGTAGCCCGGACTCAAGCAGCAGCTTGTCGGTCACCAAGGTTCCGACCTTCCTACCCCTCGGAAAATGCTCCTTGTAATATTTCAACGTGTCGAAGGAGGCTTGCGTAAGCTCGGGGACTGGTTGGATTGATACTGCACAAAGACAAAGTCCAAGTTAGACCTGAATGACAGGAAAGAAAATCACAAAAAGTAAGAACTACTCCGTACCTAGGTTCCCAAACCTAGTGGGAACGTCAAAGAAGGAACGACCTGACTCGTCATTTGCAAGCCATTCCCCAGAAGCGTAGAACCACTTCCTCACTCATCCCTTGATGGAGGTCGGCCCCTTAACTATACCGTCTGCGCCTTTCCTTACGCACATATAGAACCGACCAGGCTTCTTAGCTATCCTTTTCGCTTCGAAGCACGCGAGTAGCTGGTCTACGTCCAACAGCTCGGCCTCTTCACTATCCCGAGCTCGTAGCCAAAAAAGGATGGCCAAAGCGAAAATGACACCCCACCCATTGGGGGCCACTTGAGCCGGAGCCAATCCAGTTCGGAAGAGAAATTCTTGGACAAAAGGGTGAAGGGGAAGCCTGAGGCCGTACTCAAACATTTTGAAGTAGAGAGTGACCCATCCCTCTAGAGGATTGTCAGCTCTCTCCCCCTCCTCCGGAATCCTAAGGAGGATGTTCTTAGGGATAGCGAACCCCCTACGAAGGGATCCGAGGTAGTGCTCAGGTATCCTAGAAGGGTATTCCAAACCCTGACCCGAGGTGGAGGCATCACTATCCTCCCCGTCATCGGAGAACCTAAAGTTTTCTATCTCCTCGAGCTCGGACTCTAACCTACGAGCTAAATCCTCATCGGATCCTAAGTCGCTGCTAAAAGAGGACGACATGGCAACTACGGTCGAAAGAGAAAGTGAGGGAAGAGACCGACCTACCAAGGGTTCGAGCTGCCTTTAGATCGAACTCTAAGAATTCAGGAAACGTAAGGTATGACCTGAAGGATTGGGGGTATTTATAGCTCGTCGGAAAAATTTCCCCACCGTACATGTGTAATCAACGAGCGGCTAGGATCCTCCCGAAGATCCGAAGCGTCGGAATATTTGAATATTCCGACGATAAATCCACTGCAACGGTTATATTTTCCCACGAATAGGAAGTCGCCACGCGTCCAAAGCAAGTCGAATGAACTTCTCTGCCAGGTCGAGATCGGACCAGACAGAGAGGGGGCCAATGTTTGGGGAAGAGAATACCCTGAACACATGGAGGACCCCTATTGGTGCTCCAAGATGACTCATGAGTCATGCCCAGCTCGGACCGCCGAGCTCACCACCACTAGCGTTGACAGATGTTAAGTATGAGGGCCGAGGTGAACCTAGCCGAGGTCCGATCTACCGGGAAGCTCGGTGGGAGCGACGTGAGCTACTGTCAGCGGCGTGATTATCGGGTGTAACCGTCGGTCCCGAGATTACTGGGTGTAACCGACGGTCTCGAGATTACCAGGTGTAACCGTCGCGAGATTAGCGGGACTACCACCCATAAGTAGAGGACGTCACTCCACGATCAGGTACGATGATTTCTGACCTCGAACTAAACTGGGAATCCGACCTATACTGACTTGATCGTCGGAGTGCTCACATTTTTGTGCAGGTCCGCCCAAGTATTGAGATCGGTCCGGAGGCCGAGTTCGAGCTACAATCAGAAATACACTGTTGTGCATATCCTTGCATAAACATATTCTTTTTTTTAATATAATATTATATTTGGAAGCTACGTTGAAGATCCAAATTTACAACTCCTTTAAGGGAGGTAGAGTCTAGAGATGCCTCGTTCACTGAATTATGGTCGGGTTGACAACATGTTTGTAGTTGAAAAAGACTATTCGTATGGGACTTAATTCTCTGGTCGTGTTGGATGTTTTTAGTTTGGTTTGGACAATTAATTATTAAGTTCGAACGTTTGTTTACTTAATTAAATATATTTCTAGGTTCAGATATTTGTATGATGGTTCAATTCCAGCATTCTCTTGCTTGAGTTTTGGGTAATTTATTGGTGGCTTATTGAGCCATTTTAAAATTTTAAAATTTTAGTTTCGATAAGAGATATTAATTGCACCACTTATTTAAGTTTAATATTAGCTGCAATAGAGCTGAAGACTAAATTGGAGAAATTGGAGAAATTGTACTAATAAGGAGAGGAGAGAGGATATGCCGACAAGGCCCTTCAAATCCAGAAACATACCACTCTTGGGAAAAATGAAATCCAAAACTTAAAAGCCATAGATTGATTATTTCAATTAAAAAGAATTAACACTTAAGAAGCGGAAGCATACCTTGATCCATATTTGAATGTCGATTGACGGGTTTGATCTTCCAAGTCTAGATGATGATGGTATAAACAGTTATTTTTATGGACCAATTATCCCCTCTTTGTGTGAACCTAATAGGAAATAGCAACTAAAAATAATAATTCAAACAAGTATGGGACACAAGCAATTTTAACGTGGGAAAACCCTCTCAATGTGAGGAGTAAAAAACCATGGAACGAAGTCAAAATCTCCACTATAATCAATAATAGGTACGCCAAGTTCTCCCTAGCAACAACTAGAGGAGTACAATAATAATATCTCGAGAAATTAAATCTCGGCAAACAAAGGGAATAAACCGGGGAAGAAAATTAGAAAGATCTTACTTAAAAAGTGGCACCAACTACCCACTGTATCTGACTGTAGGCAGCTCCAAAAGAAATCTCCACCGTCCAGATTGAAGACCCTCATGTTGTGAACAATCTGTCAAAATTTCACCTCGATCGGACCACGGATCGACCTCCTATTGTGCAAAAAACCGTTATGTATGGAAGCTTTTCTTTTCTCTTTTTCTTTTCTGTTTTCACCCCTGGAACTGCATGCAGAAAACTTTTCCCCCTCTCTCCTAGATATGGTAGGTGGCTACACCATATAGGTTAATATATATATATATATATAACCCTAAAAGTAATGGCCCATTTGAGCCTAAAATTGTTGGGCTTTCACACATGTGAAAAATACCCAACAAATCTCTCCATTTTCACTGTGTAAAGGAAATTGCCGTCCCAGCAATGGAATGACAAAACTCAAGCGTTTTTCTTGGTAGATTCTTTGTTAACATATCAGATCTTTTACGATCAGTATGTATCTTCTCAAATTCAAACAGCATTGAGAGCATCTCTCATCCAGTGATACCTCACATCAATATGTTGCATTCTCGAATGAAATGTTGAATTATTACCAAGATGAATAGCACATTGATTATCGCAGAATATCACATAATATTGTTGCTTGAAGCCGAGCTCCCGTATAAATCGATTAATCCACAACATCTCTTTGGACGCGTCTGCTGTTGCAATATATTCTGCCTCAATCGTAGAAACTGCAACACACTTCTATAGTCTTGATTACCATGGCACTGCACTACCTACAAATGTCATCAAATATTCGGAAGTAGACTTTTGGTTATCTAAATCTCCTGCCATATCTGAATCAGTGTAACTGACAAGCACTGGCTTTCCACTCCCAAAAGTGAGCTTTAAACTGGAAGTATCCTGCAAATATCTCATAATCCATTTTACTGCCTCCCGATGTTTTCCCAGATTGGACATAAACTGACTAACAACACCAACAACATAAGCAATATTTGGTCTAGTACACACCATGGCGTACATCAAACTCCCAACTGTTGAAGCATACGGAACTTTGCTAATCTCTTCCTTCTTTTTATCTGTGAAGGACTATGCTTGCTACTCAGTTTAAAATGATTAGATAGATGAGAACTTACTGCTTTGACCTTGCTCATATTGAATCTTTAAAGTAGCATCTCTATGTAATGCTCCTGAAACATATACAGTTTCTTGGATGCTCTGTCTCGTGCTATACAGATTCTAAGAATCTTCTTCGCTGGCCCCAAATCCTTCATGACAAAGGATTTGCTCAACTGTTTCTTCAACGTGTAAAATCTTGAAATATTCCTGCCAACAATCAAAATGTCATCAACATAAAGCAACAGTATAATAAAGTCATTATCAGAAAACTTCTGCACAAATATGCAACGATCAGAAGTAGTCTTCTTGAAGTCTTGCTTCCCCATAATTGACTAAAACTTCTTATACCACTGCCTTGGTGCCTGTTTCAACCCATAAAGACTTTTATTCAACTTGCATACAAGATTCTCCTTGCCTTTCTCCTCAAATCCCTCTGGCTGTTCCATATAAATCTCTTTATCTAAATCACCATGTAAAAATGCAGTCTTGACATCCATCTGCTCAACCTCTAAGTCAAGGCTTGCTACTAAACCCATAACTACACGTATAGAAGACATCTTCACAACAGGAGCAAAAATTTCATCAAAGTCAACACCTTTCTTCTAACTGAACCCTTTGACAACTAGTCTCGCTTTGTAATGCAATCGTGAGGTATGTTCTTCTTGTTTCACTCGATAAACCCACTTATTTTTCAATGCGGTTTTTCCTTTAGGCAACTTGACAAGGTCAAAAGTGTGGTTTTCATGCAATAATTTCATTGCATCAATCCACTCTCTTTTGTTTTCATCTTCCATGGCCTCCACATAACTCTCAGGCTCTCCCCCATCATTCTATAACACATACTCATCAACTGGATACCGTGTGGAAGGACATCGATTTTTGGTTGATCTTCTAAGTGAAACCTCTGTAGGAACTTCTGTTTCCGACAACTGTTCATGAACATCATCTTCTACCTCAACCTGTTCTGGACTCTCTACTGTACCATCAAACTGATCATTCTTAACCTCATTCTCAATTTGCATAGAAGGTTGTGTCAAAGGAACTTAATCCAAGTCAATCAAATCATCACTCTACTAAAACTCTGTTTTATTTGTCTTCTTAATATCTTCTATGGTCTGGTCTTTAACAAATACAACATCCTGACTTCTTATGAGCTTCTTCTATCCTGGATCATACAATTTATAACCGACCTCATCTTGGCCATAGCCAAGGAACACACATGGTGTTGTCTTTGCATCAAGCTTCGATCTCTCATCTTTAGGAATATGTATGAAAGCTTTACACCCAAAGACACGCAGGTGATTATAGGATATCTCCTTATCTGACCAAATTCTATCAAGGAATTCAAAGTTGAAAGGAACACATGGCGTGAGATTCAAAACATGCACAACTGTGCTTAATGCTTCACCCCAAAACGATCTTGGCAACTGTGACTGTGAAAGCAAACATCTCACCAGCTCAACTAGTGTTCTATTTATTCTCTTAGCTAGCTCATACAACTGAGGAGTCTCCAGAGGTGTCTTTTAATGTCTAATACCATGGCTTCTAAAATACTCATCAAAAGGTCCCCAAAACTCACCTCCATTATTGGTCCTGATGCATTTCAATTTCTTACCAGTTTCTCTTTCAACAATGGCATGAAACTGTTTAAACACTTGCAACACTTGATCTTTAGTCTTCAACGTATAGACCCAAGTTTTCCTAGAATGATCATCTAGAAGAGTCACAAAATATGAGGAACCTCCAAGTATTTTTGTCTTCATTGGACTACATACATCAGAATATACCAAGTCTAGTATATTAGCTGTGTTAAGACACCTTAAAGGAAACTCTAGTTTGTTTCCCTACTAAGCAATGAACACATCTTTTCAAAGGCGTATTCTTTATACCAGAAAGATGATTCCTCTTGGCCAAAATCATCAATCCCTTTTCATTAATATGATCAAGTCTCTTATGCAATAATTCAACACTCTTTTCATCATCCACTATATTTATTGCTGAGTCAATAACCATTGCTTGCATCAAATATAATGAGGAACACTTCTCCCCCTTCGCTACAATCATTGAGCTCTAGTAAGCTTCCATTTGCCATTGTAGAAGGTATCGTAGAAACCTTCGTCATCAAGCTTACCTGTGGAAATTAAATTCATGCGAATATCAGGGATATGTTTTACATTCTTCAGAACCAACGTAGCACCATTCTTGGTCTCCAAGTGTACATGACCAATACCAACAGCTTTTGCTGATCCATCATGTCCCATCCTAACACTGCCGAAGTCACCAGATGTGTAGGATGCAAAGAAATCCCTCTTGGATGTAGCATAAATTGACGCGCCACTATCAATCACCCAATTGCTCTGCTATGTAGCTAGATTAATAACATCATCATCAAATAAGATAAAGAAATCCTCAGTAGCTGCAACAACTCTATCTACGTCATTACCATCATCATTTTTCTTTTCCTTACCTTTATCATTTTTATTTTCCGTCTTCAGTTGTTGACAATATTTCTTTATATGCCCTTTCATGCCACAATGATGACACTCAATATTGGATAACCGGCCGCTCTTACTTTTTCTTCTATCTCTACCCCTCGGACCTTTGCTCTTACTCCACCCCCTTCTTTTAGTAACAAGAACCTCTGACTGTGATGAAGAGCCCTGTGATTTTCTTCTCATCTCTTCATTTAAAACACTGTTTTTCACCATGTCCATACTTATTACTCCATTTGGGCCTGATTTCGATAATGAAGTTCTGAAAGTCTCTCAGGCAATGTACCAAGAAGCCATAACCCTTGTATCTCATTCTCAAACTTGATTTTCATTCCAACAAGTTGATTAATGCTACCTTGGAATGTATTCAAATGATCTGACATAGATGTTCCATCTTGATACTTCAAAGCCATCATTTGCTTGGTCATAAACATTTTATTATTGCCAGTTTTCGGGGCATATAACGACTCAAGCTTGTTCCACATAGTCTGTGCATGTGTTTCTTCTCCAATATGATCTAGAATATTTTCTTCTACCCAATGTCTAATAAAGCCACAAACTTTTCTATGACATATTTCCCATTCTAAATCAGTTTTATCTCCATGTTTCTCAAGTGAAAAAACAGGAAGATAAAAATCCTTCACATATAAAACATCTTCAATCTTCCTTTTCCAAACTTGATAATTTGAGTCATTCAAGGTCACCATTCTACTTGTACTAGATTCCATTGTTCAACACAAGGCCTAATTAATTTTTAACCTCGTTCTGATACCACTTGTTAAAGACAACGGTACTCGAAGTACCCCATGTATCTCCACAATGGTACGATGTTGTCCACTTTGGGCATAGCCCTCACGACTTTGCTTTTGGTCTCACTCCAATGGAGATAATTTTCCTCTCTTATATACCCATGATCATTCCCTTCCCTAGCCAATGTGGGACTTTGTTTACAATCACCTTACAAACCCAACAATAAATTATTATTTTTACTTGTTATTTCCTATTAGGTTCACACAAGAGGGGATAATTGGTCCATAAAATTAAGTGTTTATCCCATCAAAGTGGTATCAAAGCCATGGTCTGAACCTAGTTTTGTTGGTGAATCCTCGAGTGCCTAACAAAGAAGTGGTGAGTCTCGGAAGGTGTGGTCATGGTGTAATCGTGGGTGTGCTTTATCAGGTTGTTCACAGAAGCCTTGGATAAGAGCAAGCTCTCATTCTAGTCTCCGAGAGTAGACGGATGAGTGACTACTTGAAGGGGGCTCGGTGGTACTTTGTTCAAGGGGAGGATTGTTGGGTTTGTAAGGTGATTGCAAACAAAGTCCAACATTAACTAGGAAAGGAAATGATCATAGGTTATAAGAGAGGACAATTATCTCCATTGGAGTGAGACCTTTTGGGTGAAATCAAAAGCAAAGTCGTGAGGGTTATGTCCAAAGCGAACAATACCATACCATTGTGAAGATACGTGGGGTACTTCAGGTACCGTTGTCCTTAATAGATGAATCATGTGAAGGGATGAGAGAAAATTAACGTGAAGATAATCTGACTTGGGGACCACAACCCCTATTTAACCGACCAAAAACCACTGGTCGGTTACAACATTTTGATATTTCCAATTTGGCCCCTCCTTAAATTGTAAATTATTTCATGGTATCTATACATTTTTCCCATAGCCATTTTATAATTACTCCATTAAACCAAAACTTACTCATAATTAAGTCACTTATCTCGGTCTAATTAAATAGCAAAAATACATTAAAATAATACATGTGTGGCCCCATATTGTTGAAAAGTCCAACAATCTCCCATTGGCCCACATATGTAACCTAACAAATGTGTTTGACTTTATGCACTCCAAAATTGCTATCGTAAAAAGGAGTAAACTTAAACAATCTGGTCCATTAGTTACATTAGTAAGGATCAAAGAGGTTTTCGTTGCAATGAAACGTAACTAAACCCATCATTGGTCACAAATACCAATATAACTAAACGACATAGATCAAACCATGGATGTACATCATGGAAATTACATGAAATGTGATCTATACATGCCTATTTCCAACTGGTCTATCCTTACTTTATTGAGATCAAAATATTTAACCTAATGAGGCAAAGTATAATAAACTTAATTTTCATATTCCTGATTAGAATCCAAAATACATAATACATATGTCCAAATCAATTTTAGAGCAATACAAACTCCCACTAAAACATAATTTCCTCATGTCGAATAACACCCATATGAGCCATATGCTCATGAAAGATGAAAAACCTTGGGTGGTAATGTTTTTAAAGCATATCTGCTATTATGGAGCTTGTCTCAATGTGCTCTATAGATTTGTGTCTACTATGCACTCTTTACTTCACAATTAGGAATTTATGAATTCCTACGTTAAACAAATATAGATGATTTATTGTCACAATAAATTTGAGTGGTCTCTCAACACTCTTTAACATTTGCAGCCATGTGACAAAAGCTTATAGCTAGATTCCATGTGATTGGATACCATATAATATATCTTAAGGTGGATCTACCACAATTTTGGCATCCATGAAATAAGAGTCAGAATACCCAATGATCTCAAATTGATCTGATCTCTTATATGTGAGCATATAATCTTTGTACTTTACAATACCTTATAACCTCATTTGGCTGCTTACCAAAAATATCTATATCAGGGTTACTTAACTATCTGCATAACATCCCAACAATGTACATAATACTGCACATGTACACATACTTGAGCTTTCATTAGTTTCCTTGCAGATGAACAAGGAACCTTTTTCCATTTTCTCAACTTCTAGATTGATTTCGAGCATTAACTAAGACTAAGTTTGTTTTCTTAGTAACAAGGATGTCAAAATTACTTTAATCTCCTTTATGCTTACTCCCACTGAACTTGTGATACGTAAAATTATCAACAGTTTTTATCTCAAAACCCAACGAGATAATAACTTAATGACATTTATATAGTATCACATATTATTCTCATGGTTCCTAAAGAAAGCTAATAAAATTATCCAAAATGGACATTTCTGATCTTTCTCTAGTGGACCATCTCAAAGGACATCAATTTTGGAAGTTGTTAAGCTTGGTCATGAGGAACAATACCTCATCTGTAGTGGGAATTTGTTCAACATTGTCTAGTTCAAAATCCTGATATACCTAATATTCAGTGACAAGTATAGAAACTTGCACACTACAAAAAGCAACAATAGGAATAGAAACTAATTCCTCCTTACAAAGGACAATGTTTTTACCTTTATTTCTCCCCCCAAACTCAACATCCGAAAAATGGTTTAGGACTTAAAAAATTTAGGTGTGGGATAATAAAAACTTATACCCTTTAGGTTGCTAAACACTTTATATTGATATATTCTAGTTGCGAAACCATCAAGAAAACTATACCAACAATATTTGAATCTAAAGACTAAACATAGAACTGTTACTAAAATACTTAATAACAGTATTTATGAACGTAGAAAACATAAACCAAAGTTCGTCTACAGATAGTACAACAAAAGGTGTCTTTAAAAATTCAAATAAAAACAGGTACTTAAGAACAACTGGAAATGTCTATGGCCTCTATTGCTACCGACTTTCCACCACCAATAAAGATGTGTATTTCAGCATCAGGTGGCTCTCGGTAACTTAGGCAATCCTGCATAGAAACACTTATGTGAGTAATTGCACCAAAATCTCACAATCACGTGTTTCAAGGTATTGAAGTTGGATTTATTGAAGAACAGACCAAATAAGAGGTGTACCTTTTCTTCACACGCTAGGCGTGAAACTTGGTACAAATCTTCTTTATATGTCCACATAAGTTTAGAAACTGAACCTTTAGAAGCTGTAGAATTTTGTTTTCTTTGTCCTTGATGATGCATGCCAAATGAGTACTGTTTATCTTTAGATGCAGTAATCGCTCTTCCTCTTCCACACAGTAACAAATAAACTCATTAATAGTCCATTCACCCTTTTGGCAATAATAATTGACCTTAACCTGGTCAAACTGTATAGGTAGAAAGAGCAAAACTAACTACACAAGCGACTCCTCAGATAGCTCAACCTTAAGTGCCTTAAGTTCTTATCCAAGATGAGACATTTTCATTATGTGCTCCCTAACATTTCCTTTGCCCTTATACTTTGTTGAAATTAAGCTTTGCAAAAGCATGCTTGTTTCAACCTTATAGTTTTTAGCAAAGTATTTTTCTATTTCAGCCAGGAAATATTTGGCATTTGTTATTCCTTCGAATAACGCACCCCTAAATGCATCAGGAAGATCGGGCTTGATGATCAATAGACTCAAGCGGTTTGACCGATCCCACTTCTCAAAGAGACTCCTATCATTAAGAGAACTCTCAGCTAAAGGAGGAGAACTCTCAGCTAAAGGAGGTGAGGGAGGTCCAGATCCATGCTGCCTAAATATGCAACTATATTTTCTTTCCAATCTTTGAAGTTATAACCATTAAGAATAGGAATATGGTTGAGAATAGCAGAAATTGTTGTAATAGTCGCTGATAAGAAAACAAAGTGAAATATACAATAATGTTCACATGAGTAATTGGTAAAATTTAACAATGAGCCATAATAATAATCATAAAATTCAAATAATGGTTAATCCCTTCACAAGATACCTAATACAACATCAACATCAAGTCTTTGGACAGTAACATTGACTGTAAGTGATAATCTTGGCGGAGTGATCAAATATTGACAATAAATACACGACAAATAACAAACCTATCTTTGGATCGATCTATTATTTCCATGCCCAAAAGCCTAATAATTGTCACAAATTTATCACCACAAAAATGTTTGTAATTCACGCAAATATCAACCTTCCTTTGGACCGACTAATATATGCAGAAATATACAAACACTCACAACATTAAATAGATTCATGAATAAGAGAGATCACTTTGGCAACATCGAATTTCAATTATTCAAGTCATATGTTTAACACAATATTTGTTAACCATAAAATTAAATTCACCAAATTTTGAATTTATGAATTTATGAATTAAGAAATATATATTATGAAACAACATAATGTAGAATATAAAAATAATGCAGTTTCATACTCAATATATATCCAAATGCACTTATAAACAGGATTAAAAAATTAATTCACTTTATGCACTAGTACTAAAAGGGAGAGAAAAAAAAAAATGTTGTCCCTCCTAGTTTCTTCCAAATTAAGAAACCTTTGCTCAATGCATTGAATATGGGCGTTAGTAATAATTATAATAATTATCAATGTTTAACAAAACTTGCACACAATAAGTGACGAAAACAACACTTTAACCAATTTCCGCAATTCATGTGATACTTTAATTTGATTGCACAAAATAATTAGGCATCAAATTAAACCCACAAAACACAATAAACTACCACTTGCTAAGGACAAGTGTACCCGGTATCTACAATGGTATGATATTGTCCACTTTGGGCATAGCCCTCATGGCTTTGATTTTGGTTTCACTCAAAAGGCCTCATACTAATGGAGATAATTGTCCTCTCTTATATACCATGATCATTCCCTTTCCTAGTCACAAAACTTTGTTTGCAATCACCTTACAAATCCAACAAAAACATCTAAATATGCCCAAATCAAATACCATAAAAACATGAAATTCAAAAAGGACAGACAATTTAAACAAACATATTACATCAATTCCAACCCTTATTCAAATTCATAATCTAATTTAATGAAAATAAAACTTCAAAGATATATTTGAATTCATCATTCGAGTAAAAGAAAATGGCACCTTTTTGGTCGAAGAAATATGCTTCGTTGTGTTTTTAAGGAAAAGGTGCATCGTCTCACTCATCTTCTACTGAATTTCTTCGATCAGAGGACATCCATTTTGAAGGAAATAAAATTCTTCTATGTTCATTTCATGGCTCCTGCAGCTGCAGCTGCTTCTTGAAGGTTTGAACCCAAAGTTGGGAACTTGTTATTCTATTGTTTCTCACATCTTGGAAGCTTAATTTACTATGCAGATGCTGTTGCTATGCTAATTATTTAATTTAAATGACATATCCTTTTGCATTAAAAGACTTGTTGAAAAGAAAATACCAAATATTTCTAATGTTATCTTGTCCTTCCCTCTTTGATAGGCAAATATCAAGTTGTCAACATCAAGATAAATGCAATTGTTTCCATTTGATTCATCAAATACAAATATATATATATATATATATATATATATATATATATATATATATATATATTTCATGGCTTCTACGTATAAAAAGAAAAATCTCACGTTATTTTCGCTCTTACGTATTAATTTCCACTTTTGTTAAGTTAATAGGCAACTTTAAACAACTAGATTTTGTTTCTAAGATTAAACACACTTTTGTCACTCTGCTTACAATTTTTCTTTTTAGTACGACATTGGTTGAGATATATATATCAATTACTATAGAGCTATGCTCACTTTGGCTTCATTGTACTTACAATTTAATTCATATAGTTTGAATTTTGTAACAACAAATAGTACTTAAATTTTAATATGTAATAATTTAATTCCTATATTTAAATTTTGTAATGACTTAGTCTCTAAACTTTAGAAGGCAATGATTTAGCCCAATGTACGTAGTTTAAAACTTAGTAAGGTTTAGTTGTCTCCACTGGAAAAAAAAATCAACCTAATTGTAAGTACCCATCTTTAGTTTATAATGATTTAGTCCTTCTAACTTAAAAGTATGTTTGGTCCTTAACTTATTGATCTACCTATGCAAATAATAATAATAATAATAACAAAATAAAATAAAAACATAAAACAAAAACAAAAAAATAAAAAAACAATCACAATGTAATGATTTTTTTCCATTGTAAAACTAAATTGTTACCATTTCAAAACTACATGGACTAATCGTTACAAATTTTGAACTACATAGACTAATCATTAAATTGTATCTCAAAAACTAAATCGTTACTTTAAATAGAAGTTTAATAGAAGTACAAGGATAACATGTATTTTGTAACCTTATTTCAACATGTAATGTTTGGGTAGATGCAATTATATACATTGTCATGAAAAATATCTACTAAGATCTAGGCCTAAAATTTGTTGAGAAATGGCCTCTCCACAGGGATGAAGCTTAAAGTATAGTATACTATTGTCATCTAGACCATTCCAATGGCATAATGGTAGATTCGTCTTTGTTTTCCTATAACATAAGCCAAGTCACCTTGCAAATCTGTTGGCGTAAGCCCTGTCCGAAGAAAAATTATTGAATGTGGTTACCAAGCAACGCTTCAAACATATTCGGTACCAATTTGGTCGTAACTACTCACAATTATTTAGTTACGTTAGTTGTATGGACTAAATTGTTACAACCCATGACTTTTGAATGCCAATCATGTAACTTTTGTCACGTGTGGTCAAGTTTAACCTAGCCTTCATGGTAGGTATATTAAAATTTTGTCAGAGGTTGGCAACCCAATGCCAAACTGTATCACGCCCTGATCAGGTGCCTCTTCTAATTGAGTCGAATCGACCTATTTCAAAGTGAGGTAAGGCAAACAATAAGTTCGCTGCAGATGGAAGGTAGGGTGTAATAGGGTCGAGTTGGTTCCCTTTTTAGACAAACTCGAACCGACCCAAAGGTGCTCGATTTTGACTCGAGTTGGGTCAAGTCAACTTTAGTTTTTTCTCTCGCTTTCTTCTTCTTCCTACTTCAATCTTTAAGGTTTCTATTTTATGCTTCTTTTAGAATGCATTTTGGAAAATTAATACTAAACAAACCTTCAATTTCATTTCCGAAAATTAATGATAACTATAGATATAAGATGTTAAATTAGGGAGAGAACGAGAGAGTGGATGGAAATTGAAATCTTTGTACCAACATTGCAAAAGATTAATTACTTTAAGATAAAACAAAGAGACTTTACCTACCCAATTGTACCAGTAAAGTCAGCATGGTTTCAAGATTATAATTGCCCTAGGAATTCCAAACTAAGGCACAAGAGTTCATCGCCCCCGCACCCGAAAACTCCACGATTTCCACCGCCTCCCGAAAAACTCGCGTTCGCCACTTGATGCCGAGGGAGATGCTAAATTTGGGTGTGCACCGCCTGAATTGGGTCTATTGATCAGAATCCATGTGTATGAATAAATCACCACTCAACTTAAAAGCTTAATTTGATGGGTTGGGTAAATTTAATTCATATATATGGATAATCAATAGGATCGTCGCTATTGTTTTTTCAAGAGAGAGTGACCGGTGAGTTTGAGTTCTCGCCACCACCATGGATTTGTTTCATTGTTGCTGTCGTTGTCGGGGGGCCTGAAAGAAAGGTGATGCATGTAATAAGTATAGTGAAGTACAGTAAAGCTTGGCTTGAATGGTGGAGGTCATAAATTGCCAAATTCGGATCGGAGTGAAGCCAAAGCCAACCTCGGACTGGGCAAAATTTGTTCTCAGTAAAAATATTGTCAATAACTACATTAGCTCGGTTCCATCTTTTTCCTGTCATGACATAGCTTATTGAGATCTCATTATTATCCTCAGGTATTTCACCATCTTGAGTAATTTTTATGTGTAGTCATGTTTAGGATTTCCTTCTAGAATATCCACATTCTCAATTAAGTCATTTTTATTATTGACTACTTTTCTTTTCCGATGATTTTTATCTTTGGAACTCATTGATCTACTAGGCTTCTAGCGTGTCGCAAACACATTAAAGATAGTTTGCTGTACTGGAATATCATTTTCGATGTAGCATTTGCAGCTGGAATATATGACTTATTCACTTAATTTCTTAGTGTATAAATGCATCTAGTAATTGATTTGATATATTTACAAATGAATTATCTTCTGAACTACAAGTTCACATTGATCTGTACTACGGAGATCTAATGATGGTCTACCTTGAGAGCAAGCATCACATGATAATTCATTGGATTAAAGAATCTTTTGGTTCTTCAATAAATGTCCATGTGTATTTATAATAATTCTTCTCATCATTATAGACTATGCATGACCCAATTGGTTATGTCAAGTAGTTAATATATCTAGATTCTTGAACGTCAAGTTCATTGTTGCATATGTTTCAACTACTCATATATGAATATAATATAATCCAGAAGATAAAGCAGGTAGCTTCTCCAGTATACGTTTTCGATGTGAGACAGTAGATATAATATAAAGATACTCTATATTATCCTTATTATTAGTTTTAATATGATAATCATTGCAACATATATCTTTAAAATTCGGTAGATTTCTCTTTGATTGTCTAGAGAACAATGCATTGTCAATTGTAAATTTTGTTCCTCTAGACAAAATGACATTTGTTTTTCCAAAATCTTCAATCAAGTTTGTAAAATCTGATATTGTATTGACTTTTTGTGATGTGGCTCATTCTTAAGTTGACTCATAAATACGTGGATTTTTCATACACTCAAGCTGGGATACGAGGAAATAGGAAAGAATTGAACATAACCAAAAATATTCTTTCTGCAGCTGATACCACGTGACAAATCGGTTAAGGGAGAGAGATTATAAAACAGAAGAAGATTCTGGAATGGGGGTGGGAGAGAGGTATGAACTTTCTGTAATATGAGAGAGGGAGAGGACCTGTGGGTGGGAAGGGATTGAAGCTCTCTTGGGGGATTTTCTTTTGCCCTATATTTTTTATTTGATCTGTGTACGTTCTTCTCCTTGATAATAAAAGTTCTTATGGTGGCTGTTGTACAGTGGATGTAGGAATACCAAACTGGTATACGAACCACTTAAATTCTTGTGTGATTCTTCGTCTTATACTAGCTTATTCACTATTGATTGTGTTTTCTGTGATTACGAGGACTGCGATTCTTCACAAATTGGTATCAAAGCTGGGCAGGGAAATTTGATTCTGATGGATCATTCTGGAAAGAAACTTTCTGAATTTGAGGTATGGCGTCCACTCGATTCGAAGTTGAGAAGTTCAACGGTAAAGGAGATTATTCACTGTGGAAGAAAAAGATCAAAGCCCTTCTTGTCCAACAGAAAGTAGTAGCGGCAATAGGAGATCCGGAAAATTATCCGGAAAGCTGGAAAGATGAGGTACTTACAGAGAAATTAGATACAACTTACAGTACAATCATTTTACATCTTTCTGATAATGTTCTTAGGCAAATAGATGGAGAGGAAACAACATCTAAGGTGTGGACTAAGCTAGAGAAACTTTATATGTCGAAATCACTCTCAAACAAAATCTATTTGAAAGAATGGTTGTTTGGATTTAAAATGGATAGCAATAAGAACCTAGAGGAAAATCTAGATAACTTCATGAAAATAACTCTGAGTTTAGCCAATAGTGGAGAGAAAATTAGTTATGAAAACCAAGCTATTATATTACTAAACTCACTGCCAGAATCATATAGAGATGTTAAATCAGCAATCAAATATGGTAGAAGTTCTCTTACTGTGGATGAAGTCACTGATGCATTGAGAACTCGGGATCTTGAAATTAAAAGTGAGAAGAAATCAAATGGAGCTGGAGAAAGCCTAAATATTAGGGGAAGATCAGAGAAAAAGGATTTCAAATACAAGGGAGAAGGAAGGTCCAAATCTAGAAACAATGGAAGGGTATTGAAATGCTGTCATTGTCATAAAGAAGGACATTTCAAAAGACAATGTCCTAAAAGAAAACATTTAAAAAAGGAGAAAGAAAAAACTGATGCAGAAGCTGTAGTAGCCGAGGAAGAATATGATAGTGCTGATGTTCTTGTGGTAACAGATCACCTTATAGACAAGCAGTGGATATTAGACTCGGGTTGTACTTTTCACATGACTCCAAACAGAGGCTGGTTCGAAACTTTTGAGCACTTAAACAATTGGCAAGTACTCTTGGGTAATAACAAGAGTTGCAAGAAATCAGGGATAGGTAATGTAAGAATTAAAACTCATGATGGAGTTGAAAAAATTCTACATGATGTGAGATACATCCCTGAACTTAAAAGAAACTTAATCTCATTGGGAACACTTGATCAAAAGGGGTATTCTTTTAAAGCAGAAGGTGGAATCTTGAAAATATCAAAAGGATCTTTGTTAGTTATGAAAGGTATTAGAGAAAAAGGCCTTTATTTTCTCAATGGAACAACCATTGTAGGGTTTGCAGCTCAAGTAACAGCATCTCAGATGTGTGATAGTTACTTATGGCATAAGAGACTTGCTCATGTGAGTGAAGGATGAATTCAAGCTCTTCACAAACATGGCCTGCTGGGAAAAGAAAAATTAACAGAGTTAGATTTTTGCGAAACATGTGTGCTTGGAAAAGCAACAAGACTCAAATTTAAGAGGTCAGTCTCAAAGACAAGGGAAAGCTTAAGCTATATTCACTCAGATCTTTGGGGTCCAGCAAAAATAGAATCAAAAGGAGGTGCAAGATACTTCATTACTTTCATTGATGACTATTCAAGGAAAGTGTGTTTATACACTCAAAACCAAGGATTAAACATTTCAAAAATTTGTTGAATGGAAAAAAATGGTGGAGACACAAATTGGGAAGAAAATTAAGAAGTTAAGAACCGACAATGGGCTAGAATACCTGAATGAGCAGTTTAATAGTTACTTTGTGAAGGAAGGCATTGTCAGGCACAAGTCAGTTGTGATAACACCTAAACAGAATGGTTTAGTAGAGCGAATGAATAGAACTCTTCTGGAACGTGTGAGATGTATGCTTCTCAGTGCTAATCTTGAAAGAAGATTTTGGGCAGAAGCTGTCACAACAGCGGCCTATTTGATAAATAGGTCTCCATCTGCAGCCATAGACTTAAAAACTCCAAAAGAACTATGGTCAGGTACTCCACCAAACTTAGAAAACTTAAGAGTTTTTGGCTGTGTAGCCTATGCTCATGTGAAAGAAGGAAAATTAGAACTAAGAGCAGTGAAAGGAATGTTCTTGGGTTATCTTGAAGGTGTAAAAGGGTATAGGTTGATGATCACAGAAGGGAATTCATCCAGATGTGTTATAAGTCGAGATGTAAAACGTTCAGGGAGGATGAAATGTATATGAAGAAAAATGAAAAACAGAGCAAGTTAGTGCAACATAATAGCAATGAAGAACAACTCAGAGACATTGAAATTGAGGTAGAGCAATCAGAACTCACTAAAACCGATGAAACTGAACAGATGGTAAACATCGAACCCCAATTAGAAGAATCTTCTGATGTTGCTGATACATACCAACTTGCGAGGGACAGAACAAGGAGAAATATCAGACCTCCAATAAGGTATGGCCATGCTGACTTAACTTTTTATGCTTTATCTATAGCTGAAGAGATAACTCTAGATGAACCAAAAACATTAACTGAAGCTCTTGAAAGCAAGGGTAAAGATAGATGGTTAGAAGCAATTGAAAGTGTAACGCCCTGCGTTACTCAGGTTAGCTTGCCCCGAGTTCCGGGAAATTTTATAACAAAATGGATTTTATTTATTGATTTATTGATTTATTTCATTTTTTTATTTTATTTGATTCATCAGTGATCTTTATTTAATTTTAGTGTGGCATCTCGGCTAGTGTGTATTGTTACAGATTTAGTGGTGAGTTAGTAGCGTGTAGTATTTATTAGGTTATGTTTATTACGGATTCCGCTATGTGACACTTGCTCTGGGCCATTGGATCAACTACGAAATTATATTATTGGTTTTGTTAACAAGGTGTGATTGGGTAAATGGGCCTTAAACAAAAGAAACTAGCCCAAGTGGGTTTATGTTGCAAAACAAAAGGAAAAGGGGAATTTAAAACAAAACAACCCTAGCCCAGCTTGTTCTCCTTCCTCATCTTCTTCCACCCTCCCCTTTCGTTTGAAGCCGCCAGCCCCCCTCCAATCCGGATTTCTTTCTCCGACGAAGCAGTACCGACGACGGGACAGCAGCAGGCGCGGGCGTCGGCAGCAGCAGGTACGGCGTCGGGCAGCAGCAGCGCGGCGTCGGGCAGCGGCAGACGGCGGCAGCGCGCGACGGGCAGCGGCGGCGCGTGGCGTTGGGCAGCGGCAGACGGCGGCGGCGTGCGACGGGCAGCGGCGGCGCGTGACGTTCGGGCTGCTGCAGGCGGCATCGATACACGTGAGGCTGTTTTCGCGGCGTCCCTTCTCTGATCCAACGAGCCTAACAACCTCGAATAGCTTAGATCCGTGAAACCCGGTAACTTTTCTTTGACCCACATTTATTCGAAGTTAGATTTGGATGACCCACACACCTAAGCGAAGTTGTTTTGTAGTAACGGACATCAAAACGAAGTCGTTGGAGGTCGTTTTGGGAACTTTTCGCTGCTGCAAAAACGTGGACAGCAGTGTTTTGTTGGTGTTCGGCGATTATCTTCATCCGTTCGAAGCCCGATTTACGCTACCCACACCTTTGCAAGCTAGATCTAATTTACCCACACCTACACGAAGTCGTTTTGCGGTAATGAGCCCTTTGAACCCTCGTAGAGTCGTTTTTCGAATGCTGAACAGTACATTTAAATTGCTGTATTTTTCTGTTTTTGGTGCTTAGGTGTGAGATCGACGCAAACTTAAAGACGTGGTTGTGTAAGTAGCACCAGGGGGCGAGTGCGTGCGTTAATTAGCGTTAACAGAATGGTTTTGATGCTGTTTTTCTTGTTAAAAATAATTTAATTGAGCACGTAGGGATTGTTAGTTTTGATTGTTGCCGTCTTTCTATTATCGTACACTTCTGAGGAAACATGCTTCCTGTTTTTTTATTGATGTAGGTGACTAGTAGGTTCTGAATGGTTGTAGTTAGAAGTAACCGGCTCATGACGTTTTGCAAATGTGATGTAAATGAAATGCTCGCGTTGTTAAACTGATAATTTAGTTTATATTGTTCTGGTTGCGAGTTGTGGATGTATTTTGTTCATTACGAGGAAAAGCATGCTTGTGAACGGTGCAGTGATTTAGAATGTGGGAAACTTACCTGTAGGTGGTCATGGGAGGGTTAGTGACGTGGTGAAGGGTGAAGGGTAAAGGGACGGGTTGATAGTCCGTTAACTATGGGTTCTGACCTGAAAATGCATATAAATCGCTTGGAGGTTCAAAGCCTTGAGTAGTGGCCTTGGGAATAAATGACAAGGCCGAACGTCAAACTTCTGTAAACGAGTATTGGGGTCTTGGGGATAAATGTCAAGGACCAATACGCTGGGAAGTCATCGGTACCTTGGGGATAAACGGCAAGGACCGGTGCACAGTTCAGGCCTTGGGAATAAATGGCAAGGCCGAACGTCAAGCTTCTGTAGAGGAGTATTGAGGCCTTGGGGATAAATATCAAGGGCCAATGCGACTCGAGGAGTTAGGCTTGAGGGATAAAAGTAGAGTGGTGCTTGCGAAGTAGTGGTGCTAGGCCTTGGGAATAAATGGCAAGGTCGAACATCAAGTACTGTAAAAGGAGAGGGCACGGTAACTTGGGAATAAATGTCAAGAGCCGTTATGCCTCGAGAAGTTAAGCGGGGAGTAACACGGGGGGGGGGGGGGGGGGGGGGGGGGGGGGGTTTAGTACTATGAGACAAGGAGCAGGGAGTCATGGGGGTGGTGGTCTTGGTAGTTTCGACGCTTGGTTGTTGTATGTAAATGTCAAGTTATTTGTTCGCTACCTCTCACTGCTTATTTGATTGCCTTGCTATTGTTTTGTTCTAAATGTCAAGTTATTTGTTCGCTATCTCTCACTGCTTATTTGATTGCCTTGCTATTGTTTTGTTCTTTATGTCGTGACTGTGAGCATGATTTTTGTACTAGTTAGGAAGTGCTACTTACGGAGTACCTCATGTACTCACCCCCCTTTGTACCCTTATATGTTTTCAGGTGTGAACGGGGTCGACCGCGGTGATGACATGGAGAGGGCTTGACCGAGGAAGGATCACTAGCTTAGTTAGTGAGGATAGAGGGAAGGGTCGTTGTGTACGAGTAGCATTGAGATTTATGTTATTGCTAGGTGTGAACCGCGGAGGAAATTTTGTATTCTTTAGAACTACTTTATTTGTTATGGATGTTGCTGGTAAACGCGTCGTTGTTGTCGTTGGAGTTTAGGTGTACGGTTGTTTTTATTTATTTAAGAATTTTTGCCACTGAGGCGAATATGAGATGTTGTTTTTAAATTGCCCACGGAGGGTGAAGTCCTGACAGTTTATGACATTTATATTTCTGATAGAACGTATGGGGGTCGAAGCTTTATTTCATTTAAATTATTTTCCCAGGGAGTTGCTTATCTCGTGTTTAGAGTTAAGGTTAGCCAGGTGAATTATTTAGCGTTGCCTAGGATGTTATATAAAATCCTGGGGCGTTACAGAAAGTGAGTTAAATTCTCTGAGGAAAAATGAAACTTGGACACTAGTAGAAAGACCAATAGGTCATAAACTAGTGGGAAATAAGTGGATATTTAAAAAGAAGGAACTTCCAGGAAATTGTGAAGGTTGGAAGTTTAAAGCAAGACTTGTTGCAAAAGGTTACACACAAAGAGAAGGCATAGACTTCAATGAAATTTATTCTCTTGGAATTAGACATGCATCTATAAGAATTCTACTATCATTAGTTGTTCAATATGACATGGAATTAGAACAGTTAGATGTCACAACAGCATTCTTGCATGAAAATTTAGAGGAGAAAATCCTAATGGATCAACCTGAATGATTTGAAGAAAAAGGAAGTGAAGGGAAAGTATGTCTTTTAAAAAAATCCCGATACGGCTTGAAACAGTCCCCACGACAATGGTATTGTCGATTTGATGAATTTATGCTCAATAAAAACTTTGAAAGAAGTAGTTTTTACTCTTGTGTCTATTACAAATGGAGTCAAAATCAGCTAGGAACTTATTTGTTGCTATACGTTGATGATATGCTAGTGGCTTCAAATAATAAAGAAGAAATTCAAAGTTTAAAACTTAGTCTTATTGAGGAATTTGAGATGAAGTACCAAGGAAATGCAAAGGAAATTCTAGGTATGGAAATTTTGAGAGACAGAAGAGGTGGAAACTTTTCTTGAATCAAAGGGGATATATAGAGAATGTCTTGACAAAGTATGGAATGCAAGAAGCAAAAGGGGTACACCTTTAAGAACTCATTTCAAGCTAACCTTGGACCACTCACCTAAAAGTGAAAGAAGAATGTAAACAGATGGAGAAGATCTCATACTCAAGTGCAGTAGGCAGTCTTATGTATTGCATGACGTGTACAAGACCATATCTGTCCCATTCCGTTAGTGTGGTCAGTAGATATATGGCTTCACCTCGAAAAGAGGATTGGCAAGTAGTGAAGTGGATTATGAGGTATCTGAAAAACACAACTCAGTTTGGATTGTTGTTTACACAGGATAAATCAAAAGATGACCCAATACTTGGGTTTGTAGACTCAGACTTTGCTGGTGATTTGGATAAGAGACGATCACTGACGAGATATAATTTCAAAATATTTGGAAATACAGTAAGCTAGAAGTCTTCTCTTCAACATGTTGTAGCTCTTTCGTCAACCGAAGCTGAGTATATTGCAACCACAGATGCTGTTAAAGAAGGTATATGGATACAAGGGATGGTTAATGAGTTGGGAATTGAGCAGAAAACAATAAGAGTGTACTGTGATAATCAAAGTGCAATACACCTGACTAAGAATCCCATGTACCATGAACGAACAAAGCACATAGATATTAAACTGCATTTTATAAGAGATGTAGTGTCAAAGGGAATAGTAGAAGTGCGAAAGATTCATATTGATGACAACCCAGCAGACATTCTTACCAAGTCTGTAACTTCATCAAAGCTCATGGGTCACCTATTAAAGATCCAAGTCAAGGACTTTGATCCAGCATGAGGAAACAAGAATTAGAAAAAAAAAAAAAAAAAAACAGACCACCATTTGAACAAGAATGATCCAAGGTGGAGATTTGTGATGTGACTCATTCTTAAGCTGACTCATAAATACGTGGATTTTTTTATACACGTAAGCTGGGATATGAGGAAATAGGAAAGAATTGATCATAACCAAAAAATATTCTTTCTGCAGCTGATAACACGTGACAAATAGGTTAAGGGAGAGAGATTATAAAACAGAAGAAGATTCTGGAATGGGGGTGAGAGAGAGGTATGAGCTTTGTGTAATATGAGAGAGGACCTGTGAGTGGGAGGGGATTGAAGCTCTCTTGGGGGATTTTCTTTTGCCCTGTATTTTTCATTTGATCTGTGTACGTTCTTCTCCTTGATAATAAAAGTTCTTATGGTGGCTGTTGTACAGTAGATGTAGGAATACCAAACTGGTATCCGAACCACTTAAATTCTTGTGTGATTCTTCATCTTATACTAACTTATTCACTATTGATTGTGTTTTCTGTGATTACGAGGACTATGATTCTTCACACTTTTGCTTCTAGCATTGTAAATTTGGAAAAATATTTTTTACTTTTAAGTATTATTTGCATAGTTGCATTGTCTGCAAGACATATGTCTTCCTTGCTCATTGTTTAGTCCTCCATATATGTAAATTGTTCATGCTTATTCATTAAACAAAATAATTACAATCAGAAGGAAAAAAACTTGGAATATTAAAGTTAAACCTTAGCTAAAAAAACATGAAAGATAGATGATTAAAAAAAAACAAAATTAATTATGGATATTCATAAAATCAAAAGAAGCACTAACTATTCCATCAATTGTGCCGATGTTCTCTTCAGGAGATTCGAAGAAGTCTGCCACATCCAAATTTGTCATGTTGGACGGGTCGAGTATATCATTATCCTGGTAGGCAAAGTTTGCTTACGCATTCCCCCTTTTTTCTTTCAGGAAAGCTTGATAGAGATCAACTAAGTGTTTTGACGTACAATAGGTACATGCTCAATGTCCAATCATTCCGCATCAGAAGCATTTATGTTAAACATTTTTAGAACTCTGATTTTGTGGGGTTTTTCCTTTATGATCACCATTTCGTATGGTTCTCTTCAATTATAACGGTCACCACGAAAAGAATAATTATTTCTTCCTCTGCAGCGATCACGCTCTCTACCTTGACCTCGACCTCGACCTCGACCAAGATTGTTAAAATCCACAACATTCACTTTAGGGAATGTTGTTGTTTCAGGTGGTCGAGATTCATGATTTTTCATCAATAACTCGTTATCTTTCTCAACCACGAGAAGACATAATATAAGTTCATAATACTTTTTAAAACATTTCTCTTGATATTGCTGCTATAGGAGCATATTCGAGATATGAAAGGTAGAAAATGTCTTCTCTAACATGTCCACATCAGTAACTTTCTCTACACATAATGGCAATTTCGAACTAGTTTTAAATAAAGTGGAATTGTAATCACTTACTGATTTGAAATCTTGGAGATGAAGTGCATCCATTCATAATGAGTTTTAGGAAGAATAATCGTTTTCTAATGATCATACCTCTCTTTCAAATTCTGCCATAAAACATGGGATCTTTTACTGTCAGATAGAGACGAAGGAAAATCGTGGCCTTCGCTGTTTCCTGATTTGAAGTCTTATTTCCTTCTTTAACGGTCTCTCCCAAGTTCATGACATCTAGATGAATCTAGACATCAAGTATACATGACAAATAATTATTGTCATTGACATCAAAGGCACAAACCTTGATTTAGTAAGATTTGTCATGGTGACACTTTAGACCTACTTTTAGGATGAAAAATGTCAGAGGCTCATGCTGATAACGTGTTGTGAAATTGAGGGATGAAATGAAGCACCTCAGTACACGAAAAATAGGAGACTACCAAATTAGACAAAATGTAAAAATAATATAGAAATATAAATAGAACTTCCAAACTTTCCTTTGATTTTCCCCTCAATTTCACATGCCACAAAATGCCCTATTTATAGGCCATTTTGGACAACATAAGATGTATCAAATTCACAGTAATGATGGATAGAAATGAAACATGTTATGTATAAAGCAATACGACTACATCGAAAAGGACAATCGGGACCATCGACAGGTAGAGTCAGTCCAAGACACGGAGGTCGGCCTAACAAGGGGCTAACCCCGCCTCAGCGCCAACCCCTTCTCAGCCTTAGGCCCTCGGCACTTTCCTTTTTCCCTCTCGATCCCTGTTTCAAGTATGTGACGTTCGGATCCCAAAGCCGAGCCCAATTCCCGATTCTCTACCGATGATGAAGGCATCCCGGCCCAAAGCCCACGAATGTCAAATCTAGGGTTGGCTTCTGAGAAACCTTAGGGAGGGCGAATCGACTATAAATAGGGAGGGGGTCACCCCTTGACGGTAAGTCAAAACCACACTCTCAAGTGTTTTACTTGTTTAGTGATCTCTCCTTTTGCTAACTTAGGTATTGGAGCCAGTGTGACTGAAGTCACACCAAGTTAGGGTTTTTGTTCGGTTTTGTAGGTATTTGGTACCGAAGTATTCGAGTTGGTGTGCGAAGCAGAGAGAATCGGTCTGCTAGAATCCCAGCATCAACAAGATACATAGAATATTGTGGATTGAACACTTGAGGCATAGGTAAATTTTACATATGGATTAGGACACTAAGCACGTGGAAAGAAATTAGGCACATGGAGCTTTTATGTAATAAACACATGGAGCAAGGCCATTAATACACCTTTTAATTTGGACACGAAGCTCTAACCTTTGGGAATCTACAATATTTAATTAAAGTTTATAATAGAAAGGATGATTTTCGGGTATTTATTTAACAATTGTTTTTAAATAGGTTTCTTAAGATTCAACAATAATGTTACAATCAACAAACGCTGACGAGCATATAATGTTACAACCAATAATATTTTAATTTGAAGGGAGAAAAAGTAATAAAAAAATTGGAGAAATATGGGGAATTTGGGCCGACTCATCCTTTCTTTAAGACTTATGTTTTTCAAACTCTTCCTTTATGTTATTTTTATGTCAAATTACACATTGTTCCTTCTTATTTTTTTTCTTTCCTGTGTCTCTTTCTTTCCCCTCTTCCTCCCATTATTTTTTCATCTTCTCTTTCTTTTTCCAGAACTGTTTTTTCTTTATCTCTATTTTTTTTTCCATTAACTCATTCTTTCTTTTTTTTTCTTTTCTTCTTTCTTTTTCTCTTTTTCATTCTTCTCTTTCAATCTTAGGCAACTATTAGACAACTATTTTTCTTCTTCTCTTATTGTCTCTACAAAACTTTCTTCTTCTTTGGCGATATATGTGTCATTGTGAGATTAAATTCAATTTACAGATGGTCCTACTGTTGTCATATTTCACAATAGATTGGACTGAGAGAGAAAAAAAAACACAAAAGAGAGAGCGAGAGAAAGAATGGGAGGGGTTATATTTTTAAATTTGTTAATTTGAAAACATATTTTTTAAAAAAAAGATTATTAATTTAGAGAAAGAAACAAATCTCGGTCCACTTTGTTATATGTCCCCACCCTCAAAAGTTTATGTTTTCTTAACCACTGACATCATTTTTGTGTATGTATTTGCAATTGTCATCCTTATTTTTTGTTCAATTTCTCTATTTTCTCTTCCCTTTTCGTCTCCTCTCTCCTCTCCCCTCTCTATCTTCTCTCCTCTCCCCTCTCTCCCATCTCCTCTCCATTTCTTTCTCTCTTTTACTTGCAGAAGAAAAACGAAGAAGGAAAAAAATTTCTCTCTAGCTTTGCTCAATCCGTCTTCTCTCCTCTCTCCTCTCCATTTTTTCTCTATTTTACTTGCAAAAGAAGACGAAGAAGGAAAAAATTCTCTCCCTAGCTTTGCTCAATACGTCTTCCCTTCCCCATCTTTTGCCCTCGTAATTTCTTCTATCCCGTTTTTCCCATCTCCTCTCCCCACGATTCACGTCGATGCTGGAAGACGGGAGTTCTGAATGTCGAGGGTGACTGAGCAACCAATGACGACATGGACGACGGTGACACAACCGAAAATAACACCATTAAACTACACTATGCATTTAATAACAACGAGTTAAATTTATTTTTTTTATTTGTTTGTTTTAAGATTTGGTTACTTATATTTATTTTTTTAATCGATGGTTTGATTTCTTTAAGATTTTGTTAGATTTTTTATACTTAAAAATAAAGTGATAGATGGAACTGCCATTTTAAACGACTTATTAGCAGATTAATAGATCACTTCGGTTTCCTTATTGTCTTCCTCCTCCAAAGACTCCCCATATACCATTGGCGACCAGAAGAAGAGAAAAGTAGGTAAAAAAAAAGTTAAAAAAATTAAGAAATAGAAAATACAAATAAATAAATAATATTGCTCATAAATTAAGGACTAAATTGACAACGAACATTGTTTTTCTTAATTCAATTATAAACTTTAAATTAATTTATGGATTAATTTAAAAAATAAAAATACTTCCTTAGCGAATTTCCTATTCCTGATGGGATACGATGGATCTTTATCCAAATTCTATCTGTTCTTAGAATTGAGATTTCACAATTCACATAACTATGAGATTTAGAGTGTTCATAAGAGAGACCCGTTGGAGATTTGACTCTCAAATTGTCGGAGAAGATGGAGGAGCCTATTTTCTTGGTCTCCAGCTGAACTTCTGAACTCGTTACTCCAATTTTGGAAGGTCGCTTACGTTCTTGAAGGTAAACTTTTGAAATTGCAGGTAAGTTTCAAAATTATATCTAATCATTCAAGCTCTCTATGTAGCAACTTCATCTCCTTTCTAGGTTATTCCAATTGCAGGTTTGTTTTACTGCAACCATTTTCATCTACCTTAATTCCTTCAAAATTGCTTCACTCATGGAAGAAAAAATGAAAGAAAAAGACAATAATATCAATGTGTGGCAGGAAGAAAAAGAAAAGAACCAAAATCAAATCAAATAGTTAAAAAAAATAAATAAATAAACCCGAGCAACATGTTCGTTCAACATATCCTCGACACGTCGACGACATGGAAAAAAACGACTTTCTACCTCCATGTCGACGTCGACACATCGAACGAAATTTAGAACAATGATTACAACCACAGCGGTAAATGCAAAATTTTCCGATGGCAAGAAACACAAGTTAATAAGTTAAATTATTGTTTCAAATAACTATATTTAGTAATTTATCATTTTCCCATTGAAAAATAATGCAGTGAGCGTGGATCAAACACACGATCTTCAGTCTGACACTCCCCCAACTGAGCTATCCCAACATTATGTTGATAAATTTCAATGGTATTATTAGGTTGGATTGTAATTGAAACAATTTCTAAACATACAATGCCCTATTAAAACTTAAAAAAAAAGTGTTAGGAAAATCTCAAAAGAAGTGTTAGGAAAATCTTATATAAAATTTAAAACTAAATTCTTTATTGACCATAAATTTACAGCTACAGAGATTTAAGAAGAATATGTCAAAGGGACATAAAGGATGCAAAGAAGTATTGGAAGGTGGATTGTATTATCTTCTCCATTACATAATGACTTCGGTAACGTTTCTGTTTTTTGGCCTTGTGCCTCCACTGGTTTACGCTTTTTCTTTCCAAGACACTAAAGACAAAACCTCAAGATGACAGCAGCTACAAGAGCCTCATTGCTATGCATTGCATTACTCGCTATGATCTCGAGAGCTCACATCGAAAAACCAAACGGGTTACATGTTTACATTAAAAGTATTTGCTACTATGTTTCGTGGGGAGTTGGGGCCTTAGCTTTAGCATATTTATGAAGCAATCTATTTGGAAAGTTCTATTGGGAAATTAACAGTCCTGTATAATTTCCCCTTCCATATAAATATCCAAACACAACAACAAATATGCAAATAGGAAGAAAACTATAAAAACACAAGAATACGATACAACAAATTATATTGGTTCACCACTAAGGGCTACATCAAGTCTTCCACTCAGATGTGGGTAATTCACTAATAATTGTTTAAGGATTGGAATACAAAACCCTTCCAAAAAATATCCCTTACAGGTCCCAACAAAAACCTCATAACTTCTAAGTATTTTAACACAATTAATACTTAGGAACAGGAATAAAAAAGTCACAAAAATCAAGATCTAATCACCCCAAATGTGTTGATCTTGATTAGCCCCAATGCCTATGTCAATGCCCAAGCCGCTGCCACTGATTTGCTGCCAAAACCCGCTCAAAAAGGCTGCTAAAAAACCCTCTTTCGGTTGGTAAACCCTAAAACCCGAAGTTGCAGTATTTATAAACTTGAAACAACGTCATGGCACTATGGACGGAGAAAAATCATGCCTGCACCCCTTTGACAACGCCACAACGCACGACGCTACAACTTCGGTTCTCCCGGCCTGTAGCGACCGCTTCTCCTGTTTTCCATCCCTACTTCGACCCCAATGCGTCCCGGCTTGATCCCGACTCATCCCTAGCTCGTTCCGACGTCGTTTTGGCTCCACCAATCCTAACAATCTCCCACTTGGAGACAAAGCGATAATTTTATCTCTCATTGCATCAATAGTGTACCATCATCTTCTTGACAACCTCTGTCAAGGCACAGTTCTACTCTATCAACGAACTAATCTGCACTGCTCGGCCTTACCCAGGCTCTATCTGTGATTGTCCCGAGACTGGGTAATCCTACGCGGTCTGGTCTCCCAGACGTTAGAGACACAACCACGTGCTCCCACTCGATCTAAGTGGTTTCCCTAGCTTTCTTTCTCGATCGAACCCAACAACCTCTTAAGGAAGATTTCCCTGATGACTTGGTGCTCTCACCCAAGTTCGTTGCCTTTCTAGAGACATTGCCCTTGACTTCAGTACCAAATGTAGTCTTCTCCTTCAATGCACTCACTCGCTGTTGTTGCGGTTTAGAATCCTTTATGTAAGTGTACACAACCGTTGTAGCAAGTGATAAAAAGATCGTATCCACAGGGATTGATAACTAAACACTTCAAAAATTACTTAAGAAAATAAAAAAATTAACAAAATATGTTTTCAACAAGAAAAACTAAAGAAACTCAAACAAAATAGTGCATACCTGATTTGATAATTAAAAACAAGGCATAAATAAGCAAAACCAAATCGATTAAAGAAAAATATGCAAACAAGAGGTTAACTACTGATATTTAAAAGGGTAAGGGGGAAGATTTTATGTGACTTTTTATGGGCTACTCTAACGATGCTACAGTATTAACGATGTTGATATACTGACCAAGCAGACACGAAATCTTCCCAGATTTCCAGATTTTCTGCTATTCATGTTTTTAGACAAACTTGACAGCATATATACTCAGTTTATAACCTTGCTAGGTGAGCCTTATTCCTAAGTACCCACACTCTAAACTCAATAGATCTAGCACGAGTTTAAGCCAAACACTTTCTATTACAATTTTCCAAGAGTTAATAAGAAGATATCCCAATATGTTGGCCAAGCACATTGAAAATAAAACGTTAAAAACAACTTCAACTCAGTATATATCATCATCAAAGCCAAAACAAAGTTTATAGCCCAAGAACAAGTTCACAACATCCTCCCCCTTACAAACAAACTTAGCTACTCAATACAATTCAAGAAAAGAGAAGAAGAAAATACAAAACTGATACACTTAAGAGTACAGAAGAAGAAGAAAATGAAGAATAGCAGCAGCACTTCTCTCTTTGTTGTCTTTTTCAACAATTTCTTGGGAGCTTTTGTGTAGTGACAGTGAAGTGATGGGATGAGGAGTGTTGGAGGCACCCCTCAAATGCAAGCTTTTATACCCTTCTTGATTTTAGGGCAACACAAATGAGAAAATGGGCCCAACTCAGCATATAAGATATTTTACTACAGTAATTTCTCGAGTAAATGCTGTAAATGTCAACTCTGTTTTTTTTATTCCGATGATGCAGTATCAACAATGCTGCAACGTAACATTCAAAATTAGGCAATTCTTCATAACTCTCAGCATTGTCTACTAAGGTAAAGATGTTAATGAATGTAAAGCATTATTTGCACAAAATCAGTGTAAAATGAGTGCTAATGTGGCTATCATTAGCTAATTTATATGAAGTTATTGCACAAATAACTATCTTTTGGAGAGTTATCACACCCCCAAACTTGAACTATTGCTTGTCCCCAAGCAATGCTAATACTACCCTACACTTCAATAGAATGGAAAAACAATGCATGCGAACAATTTCACCAATTGCCTGATCCATTACGGTGGGTAAATGTTTCTCAATCTACTCAAGCATCAAACCAGAAGGGAATCAAACAACTTTTGCACTAAGACTAAGGTGCTTTATTCACATCTGACCACTTAATTTCACCCTCACCCTTGGCAGCCTTTGAAAAGTCCCCCAACTTCTTTTCTCAGACTAACAAACAGTCTCCTAATTTTGCTAACTTGCTACTGACTTTAGCTTACAGCTATGGGCTACTAGCCATTCCTGACCTATAGCTCTTTGAAATGTTGTTTTTTTTTAATTAAAGCTGAATTACAGGGCCAAAAATTTAGCATAGCTACAAATGAATGCACTGCAAAGGGAATTACAAGAATGAATACATTAAAATGAAAGTCCCTCACCCTCAAACTTAAAGCGAAGCATTGTTCTCAATGCTTGGTGAATGATATCGGATAAATAAGGACAAAGCTCCCCCAAACTTAAAATGAAGATATGATAGATGAAAACGGTATATGGAATACTGCCTATCATGATTGTTTCTAGAAGGGTGAATTCTTGCTACTTTTCCTAAATTCAGTAGCTTGCTGGCAAGTTGGAAAGAGATACTCAGCCCTTGAAATTCTGCTAAGGTTAAATTTCTAGGGCAGCCATGGGATACTAGCAAAATGAAGCTATCCTATACTACTTTAAAGGACCTTAGAAAAAGGGCAAGAATTGTATCTTTCCTTTCTGACTATAGCAAGAGTAGAAATTTGGTAAATTCCCACAGATCAAACATCAAAGGCAAAAGTTTATCGAAAATAGCATACATTATCAGACCATTCTACATTGGACCTTTCATTTTTCAACTTTACTTTTCTTTTCATTTCATTGAATTACACTGAGTGCAGCTAAGAAAAAAAAGCAAACTACCCTATGAATTGACAAACTAACAACTACTAGAAATTAGACACTAATCTAAAACATGCAATCAAATATAAAAAAGACAAAAAGTAAACCAGCATGGAAAATAAAATGTCAAGAGGGGAAACCAACTCCCCTCAGTTAATCTTCTTCTTCTTCATCGCTAGAGCCGCCTGTGGATTGAGATGCTCCAGCATCGACAGTGTCCCCTACATGTTCGTAGGCTATGGTAAGTTCTTTCTCCAAGCGATCCAACAAGGTCTTCTTTTGTATTTCCTTATTCAGCACGTCATCTGCAAGTCTTAAGAGAGAACATTCTTCTACATCAGCAAGGAATTTAACAGAATTAAAAACAGAAAATGTAACCTGTTGATCGTTCACTCTCATGGTAAGCTCCTCATTCTGCACATCTATTAGTGCTCTACCGGTGGATAGAAAAGACCTCCCAAAATTATTGGGATCTCGTTGTCTAGTAGATATTTCAATCCTTGTAGATCGTGCATTCACCTTCAAGATTCACTAATCAGTAGTTAAAAGAAATCTTTCTAGCACATATTTTCTTAAGCAAAAACATAAAGTGTAAAGTTGAATCAATCCCTGGCAACGATGCCACTCGCCTATGCGACTTCATCAGCTCGCTATTCCGTCTTACAGCTGGGGCTTGAAACCCACAACCTGTTGAACACCTCGCTAAGTTGTTCCCCTTATCCTTTCCTCTACTTCCCAACTATTGTACTTGAACTGATGACAGACTCATCTGATCTGTCCTGGTTGTCAATGCTATTGATTTTTTCAAGTCTTGCTCTGAACCATCTGCAGTTACCCTGTGCATCCTTTGTCTCTCAGATCTCCTAGCAACCTCAAAATACGACTTTTAATGATAGTCAAAAATAAAAATACAAAGGAAACAATGATGGACAGAGGAAAAACACACTTATTTCAAGGAAAATAAAATTAGCTTCTAATGATGGTCTGAAACCGACATTGTTGGAGGCATTTTAATGTCGGTTAATAACAAACATTAAAAGTATGCTTTTATTTCAACATACTTTTAATATTTAACCCAACCTTTTTCATACTTCTTTCTTCCCTTACTATTAAACTTCCCCACTATGACTAATGACTTTATCATGAATAGCTTTTAAATAGAGCATTTTTACAAAGTGCTATTAAAATTCTCAATAAGAGAAGTAGGATTTCCACTTTTTCATCACCGCTTAATTTTTTACGATTTTGTGTTCCTCTAGGTCTTCCCATCGTCATTTTTCAGCCTTCTTTCTTTCTTGTCCTACCCACTCCACCTTGGAAAGTATTCTTAAAATGCTTGTTCTCTCTCCATTCTTATTGAGCAACTAATTGCCATTCTCTATCCTAGGAAATCGAAAAAATAAAAATTTTTGCTACTTTTCACTTCATCTTATCATCTACTTCTAGTTCAAAAGTCAAAGAAGTAGTTCTGTGAGGTACTACCAAATTTCTAAATTAGATCAAAATTGGAGAAACTCATGACACCGATTGGGGCTTATATCACCCCTAATGATAATATGAATGTCTTTATTCTTTCTTCACTTTCCTAGGCTTTCATTAGGCCTATTTTGTTATCAAGAAGTTGGTTTCGACAAGCTGTCAGGTTGTCGAACAAGTGATTTTCTATTGCATTCTTCCTTCCATTTTAACTTAATAGAGCACGTTTTACATTTTGTATAATTGAGTTTTATCAGCTGCTCTCGAGTAGTCCAATTTTTTTTTGCCCTCATAACAGGTTTTATTCCCTTTAATAATATGTTAGGAGTTAAACCTCTCAGACTTTTCACATGATGATTCTATCTGCTTTAATAATATTTCCTAGGATCTAGTTGGAATAACAAGAATGCTTTTCTAAGAACTCAATTCACTATCAAAGTCTGAAGTACATGCTTCTCAAAACCCAAAATCCAAAACTTATGTTTAGATCTAAGTATCAATTGCTTTGTTGTCAACTGCCAACTCATGTAGGTTTTAGTATAACGTCTAATTAGAGAGGAGAGGTACATGGATAAACCGATACCACATCCGACTGATAGGAATCCTGAGATCATGTAACATGGTTAATAAAAGCTTAAAATAATTTATAGTCATTCCCTATATCAATAAGGTGCACCTTCCTTTTTAATGGCTCAACCATAAGAACTCCAAAATCAAGCGTGTTTGGTTTGGAACAATCTTGGGTCGGGCAACCACCTAAGTATCTTAGATGAAGACGGTGTCTTAGGGGATGCAAGGAAATATCGGGACAATTAGGTACCGCATCCGATTCCAAATCTTGGGCCTAGGACGTTATAATTAGCCTCATAATCTCAGCTCATTAACCCATCAAACTCTATTTAATAAATCAAGTGACTTTTCCAATTTATCCAAAACGTGCATTTTGATGTGGTAAGTTTCCACTTTCTTTTAGTTATGGAGTCTTCTTTTTCTTCTTTTTTGTCATTCTATGTGGATTAGTAGCTGAGGTGTATATGTTTGGGGAAGGAAATTGTTGTGCCATGTAGAGGACGTTGATACGCCCAAAGAGGTATATCTGGCAACTCCACCTCGAACCTTCCGATGTGAGGGACTTGGCCATTTTCCTGATCGATATTGTTATCAGGCGGACTGATCTGCTCAGGTTCAATCTACACAACCCGACATGTTCGACCTATAATCCGACAAGGATAACCGCCAGTCATGAGGTTTGTTGGACCTCACACCTATAAATATAGGGCTTCATTTCTACCCCAGGTATCGAATATCTCCTCGAACTTGCTATTCAGTCTGAATAGCTTACTGACTTGAGCATAGAAGATTTTGCCCTCTTGTGCAGGTCTTTCTATTATGCTCAGAGTCAAGCGAGTCTCGAGTCTGACCTTGACCAAGGTTTGACTTTGTTCATTTTCTTGCATAAACATTTGGCGCCGTCTGTGGGGAGCGACATTTCAAGTCATTCTCATTACCAAATATCTGAGATGGTTCAACCAATGAACTCAGTTGAAACACCAAGTCATCCTAGTCGCCGAGCTCTGAATGGCGACAATGGCCCAGACATGAAGTAAACACCAAGGCCGTGGAGGATCAGGTTCAGGGGAATCGCGAGGCCGACGACCCGCCTCACACATCTGCCCACAACGTGAATCCGTCCATTCCCCCGACTCATCCGTAACCGAGCAAGACCCATCTTTGTCAAGCTGGAACATCTAATAAGGTGGCGCGTAAGTCTTCTCAAGTGGTAGATCCAGAGGATATTGCCACCCTCTAGCGCGAGCTCGATGACATGCGTACTCGGGTGTGCACTATGGAGGAGACTTACAACAAATTAATGCGAGCCAATCGCACAGGATCCCAATCACGGATCCAAGGGGATGGGGAGGACCAGCACTACGAAGGCGAGACTAGGGATCCTTCTCTCCACCCAGAGAATGACGATCAACACCCTGTCGATAATGATGGGGCCAATTATAGTCGTCAGGAGGACGACTTAAGGAAAGTTCTCATCGATAAGAAGAAGAAGAACTCTGCCTTCTGAGGTATGGACGTCTCTCTTTCTTGTTCGTAGAAGAACTCGAACTTGAATGATGAATCTCATTACACTCCGATTGTACCTGAAGGAGTTATTACAAGGGAAGAGTTCGACCTAATGAAAAGCAAGTTTGACGCTCAGATCAAGACTTTCAAACAAAAGTACGAGAAGAAAGAAAGTGTGTTTGACGATGGCGAAATGGGCGAATTGTCGTTCACTTCGGACATCCTTGAGGCACCCATCCTTGCCAAATTCAAGACATCCGCCATGAAGCCTTACGATGAGTCAAATGACCCAAAAGATTATGTTGAGGTCTTTGAGGGCCTCATGGACTTCCAAGCGGCATCTGATGCCATCAAGTGCTGAGCATTCCAGATAGCTTTAACCGGAAGTACTTGGCTATGGTATAGAACACTACTGCAAGGTCGATCTCGACCTATAGTCAGCTGAGGAAGGAATTCATAAGCTAGTTCTCTTCTCAGCATTACAATAGAAAGATAGACATCCATCTCGCCACCATTCACAGAAGGAAGGCGAGACACTAAGAGAATACATGACCCGATTCTAGGAGGAGCAGCAGAAGGTCACACACTGTTCGGACGACTCCGCCATGTGCTACTTTCTCACCTACTTGACTGATGACACTTTGACGGTCAAGTTGGGAGAAGAAGCACCAGCTACCTTTACTGAGGTCTTGCAGAAGGCCAAGAATGGCTTCGAACCAAGACAAGTCGAACAAAGAAGATGTCCAACCAGAAGAAATCAAATCATCAAGAAAAGGAGAAATCAGATTCCAAGTCCAAAGACAAAGGGTCAGCTTCCCAGTACTCCCAAGGTGGATCAGATCATAGGGGTTCCGATTCAGGCTTCAGTTGAGGTCAACCTTACAAACGTTATACCCCAACAACTATCCCAATCTCAGAGATCCTGACTAATATTCAAGAGACCACGATGGAGAAGCTCGTCAAACGCCCTAGGAAACTTCAAAGAGATCCTGACAAGCGAAACAGAGATAGGTACTACCATTTTCACAAAGATCACGGTCGTGATACCTCTAGTTGTTTCGAGTTAAAGCGCCAAATTGAAGATTTGATTTAAGATGGCTACTTCAAAAAGTTTGTAGGCAAGCCGAGATCGAGCTCGGTAAAAAAGAAAGACGAGAGGAGGCGTTTAAGAACACCATCTCGGATAGATGACCAACCTGCAGTCATCAACACCATTTTCGGAGGCCCAAGTAGGGGTCAATCCATAAACAAAAGGAAGGAGTTGGCTAGAGAAGTCAGACACGACATTTGTACTACCCAAGTGTAGAGGCCGGCCTCGATTACACCTGGTAGAGTACTAGAATCGGATTACGAGACACTATAACACCTGAGTTCGACCTCGAAGTTTTCAAGTCGGACATTTAGTTTTACGGAAAGTTCAGAGGCATGCCAACACCCTAGAACCAAGCTGGGAAGGACCATTTGAGGTTAAAGGCATTGCACGAATAAGCACCTATATGCTAGTCGATCTCGAAGGGAATTTACTCTCATATCCGTGGAATGCAGAACACTTGAAACGTTATTACCCTTGAATTATAAAATAGTTCAAATTAATTGGACTTGTATAAATTTTCAAGGGCTAGCCATAATAAAGTGTCATGTTTTATTTAATTCGATGTCTTATTATATTACAAGTTCGACTTGAAATTAAATGGGGGCCGAGCATTTTCTAGTTCGAGGTGCGATGTGCATAATACTTAGGAACGAGCTAAGAAGTATTGCAGAAAATAACTAAATGTTTGAAAAGAGATGATTGCATTAAAAAGTCTGTGGCAGGACCAAAGTATATATGTCTTAGAGCCCTGCCCCGATCACATAAACATTACACAAAAAGATTCAAGAAAGAAGCAAAAAGAGGTGAAAGCCAAGGGGCCGATCAGCTGTGCCCGAGATGTGACTGATGTGAACTAAGGAAGCACCATTGTCATGCCTCAAGGACCCATAACGAGATCAAAAGCCAAGAAGCTACAACAAGCTTTACTTTCTCATGTTCAATACTTGGTGAGCTCGGCTAGGGATGATCAAGAGAGTGATGGAACTTTTCAAGTGAATATCTTCCAAGTAGAGCTTAAGGGAGGCGTTGCATTAAATGAACTCTAAGTTCATTTAAAAGAGCTGAAGTTGAAGTGGAGTTTAACTCAAGTTGCATTCAATAAAGCCAAGTTCAATTCGAGGAACTCAAGTTGCATTAAATGAACTTAAGTGCATCTCAAGCTTCATTTATTGCAAATCATCCATCAATTAATGGAACTACACTTCAAACTACTTCAAGTGAAGCTTCATTTATAATTGGAAGGTTACAAAGACTTTGAAGGGTGACCAAGACTTCAATTCTCGGATTTAAACCTCTTTTTATTATATTTTCAGTTTTAAACATTTCATTTATGTGTTTTAAGTAACATTTTAGCTAGTGGATATTATGGCCATCATGTAATTGAGAGTTACAACCTTTCAAATGCCTTTAGGTTACTCTTAGGGTGGTTTTGGAGGCTATAAATAGCCTAGCTTGTTTCCTTTTAAAAATAGATTTTGATGATTGAATGAAGGTTGCTATTTTGCTTCAAAAAGCCTAAAGCTTGTTTTCCTTAGATTGCATGCTAGAATCATTCAAGTAGCCTTGATCAATCGAACTTGTGGAGTGATTCGAATCTTGAGTTTTGAAACAAGTTTTCTCTACTCTTGATCTTGATCATCAACGTAAATCCGTTCTTAAAATTTTCCTTCGGTTGATTCCATACTTGTTTTCAGGGTTTTTGGGATTGAGTTCTATGGGTCTTGTTCGTTAGCAAGGTTCTTAGATCCAACTCTCAAGGGTTTCTTATCATTTGGTATCAGAGCACTAGGCTCTAGATCGGATATATGTTTCCGTTTTCGTATTGCTTTTCTTGTTCTTTGTTTTGGAATTTTTGTTCTTATTGTTCATCTCGTTACATTCTGTCCACGTATCTAAAATACAAAAAAAGTGTCATTTCTATTATTCGTTTCGTCTTGTTGTCTTCTATGAGTTTGTAGATCTCTGTCTTATCTACAACTTTGTCTTCTTCCATATCTTCTGATTCAATTTGCTTCTGGATGAAAAGTTTGAAAATTGATATTCTGTTCTGGAAAACTGCTATACCCGAGAGCATGTGTTCTTCTTTGTTCTTTACATTTTTACTTCCAAATCATGCTAAATCTGAGTTGTGCTGTTGAAATTGCCTATTTTTGTTAATCTAGCTGTTGGTAATAAATCATATCAATAATGTTTTGATTTATTTCCACAACTAACCGTTACTCATTAAATTTTTTGCGGTTACAATTGTCTCAATTAATTTCCAGCAACTTGTTTTTCAATTCTCATGATGTTTTTCTTGTGTAACTCATATCCGTTGTCAAGGCTAAATTAAACTCCATAAATTCTCAAAATAGCCTAATTGTTCAAGAGTTACATTTTCTGGTCTTTTGAACTTCTTGTTTCATCTTAATTATCATGTTCCAATTCTGTCACTTTCTTCTTTAGCTTGTTTCTAATTTGAGTTTTGAATTTACTCCTATATCAAGTTATTTGAGTGTTTTCTTTGTGTGTTTTATCTAATCACTGGAGTTGCAGTCTTGCTCATCGGCTTACTTTTCAATATTGGAGTGTACTTTGCTGAGAGGGTGAGATTGAGCATTTGTGAGGGAGTGATTCATTTTTTGAGTGTTAAACAGGAGTGAAATTCATTAACGAGTGGAAACACGTGAGGGAGTGCTTGTGAGGTCCATTTTTTGTTACTTTAACTTGTTTTGCAGCATGTCCAATCCTGAAGATAATACCATTCCCGATGCCCGAAGGAGAGAGGCACTAGAAGGAACTATGGAACGATTGATTCGTGGCATGGAGGCTTTGACAGAGCGGATAGGAAGGTTGGAGGCTCAAAACCAAGCTCCAGAGAGAATTCCACCACCACGTGTTCTAGATGAGGATGATTATGAAGGTGATGGATCTGATCATTGGGAGGACGATCAAGTTACAATCTTGGCGGCTCCAAGACGGGGAGAGAGACATGTTGGTCGTGGCTTAGATTGAGGGCGAGGTCGAGGAAGAGGCTACCATAATCTCCAACGGAGAGCTCCATGGGAGGATGCTTAAATTGACCGAAACTTGGGAAATATCAAATTGAAGCTTCCAAAGTTCTATGGTAAGACTGATCCGGAGGCTTACATTCAGTGGGAGAAGCAAGTGGAGTACGTATTTGACTGCTACAATTTTAGCGAAGAAAAGAAGGTAAAACTATGTATTGCTCAATTTAAAGATTATGCAATAACATGGTGGGACAAATTGATGTCAAGTAGGAGACGAAATCTTGAGGCGCCAATCGATTCATGGTATGAATTCAAGAAGTTGATGAGAAGGCAGTTTGTTCCTAGACATTTCCTAAGGGACACGACGCAAAAGCTACAAGTGTTGAGACAAGGTAGCAAGTCCATGGAGGACTATTACAAGGAGATGGATTTGTTGATGGATCGACTTGATCTTGAAGAGGATATGGAGAATCTCATGGCTCGATTTTTGAATGGCTTAAACAAGGAGATTGCTGATAAGATTGATCTACAACCTTACTTTAACATAGAGGAGATGTTGCATATTGCCATAAAGATCGAGAAGCAACTCCAACGAAAGTCCCAAAGGTATTCTACTAAACCTTCTTCAAGTACTTCTACATGGAAAAGGGATAGTAAGCATGCTGAATATAAGTCTAAGACCCGAGAGTTAAGTGAGAAACCTAAGGATAAGGGAGAGACTTCTTATAAGGGGAAAGAAAAGGTTGATGAGACTAAGGAAAGAAATAGAGACATTAAGTGTTGGAAATGTCAAGGGGTTGGTCACTATAGTAGAGATTGCCCTAATAGGAGAACTATGGTCCTTAGGGAGGGAGAGTTGGTGACGGACGATAAGGAGGAAAATGAGGTAATAGAGAAAGAAAATGATGATTGTGATAGTGAGGAGTATAGTGAAAAGGACCCTACACATATGTCCTTAGTCACTAGGAGAGCTTTAAACACCCAAGTTAAGGAGGATAGCTTAGACCAAAGAGAGAATTTATTTCACACTTGGTGCCTTGTTCAATCTGTACCTTGTAGTATGGTGATCGACAGCGGTAGTTGCACCAATGTTGTGAGTTCAATTCTGGTCAAGAGACTTAATTTAGAGACTAAACCACATCCTAGACCGTATAAGCTTCAATGGTTGAGTGATTGTGTGGAGGAATGGTTGAGTGATTGTGTGGAGGTAAGGGTGAATAAACAAGTTCTTGTTTCTTTTACCATTGGAAAGTATGCTGATGATGTTTTGTGTGATGTTGTCTCAATGCATGCCGGAGATATTTTGTTAGGGAGACCATGGCAATTTGATCGTCGGGTAATGTATGATGGATATGCTAATCGTTATCATTTTACTCATAATGGTAGGAAAACTACTCTTGTACCTTTGTCTCCAAAAGATGTATATGTTGACCAATGTAAACTTGAAACGAAAAGGCAAGAGGTCGATGCAAAAGCAAAAGAAATGAAAGAAAAAGAATTGAAAGAAAAAAAGAGTTTGAGTGAAAAGCAAGAGAGTATCAATCGACCTAGTGAGAAAAATGAGAGAAAAGCCAAATGTGTGAGCTTGTGTGCTAGAATGGGTGAAGTTAGGAATGCTTTGATTGCAAAACGAAATATCATTGTACTTCTGTACAAAGGATCTTGTTTCCTTACTAACGAGCTTAACCCTTCTTTGCCTAGTGTTTTGTTGCCCTTTTGCAGGAATTTGAGGAATTATTTCCCGAGGAGATGCCAAGTGGATTGCCACCACTTAGGAGGATCGAGCACAAGATTGACTTCATTCCAAGAGCAACCATTCCAAACCGTCCGGTGTATAGGACTAATCCTAGCGAGGCCGAAGAGATACAAAGGCATGTGAATGACCTCCTTGCCAAAGGGTATGTACGCGAAAGTTTGAGTCCATGTTCTGTTCCAGTTATTCTTGTACCTAAGAAAGATGGGTCATGGCGTATGTGTGTTGATTGTAGGGCTATAAACAAGATAACTATTAAGTATAGGCATCCAATTCCTAGATTAGATGATATGCTTGATGAGTTGCATGGATGTAGTCTCTTTACTAAAATTCATTTGAAATCGGGTTATCATCAAATTCGCATGCATATTGGGGATGAATGGAAAACTGCTTTCAAAACTAAGTATGGTCTTTATGAATGGTTAGCTATGCCTTTTGGATTGACTAATGCACCTAGTACATTCATGAGGTTAATGAATCATGTCTTGCGTGAATACTTAGGGAAGTTTATGGTTGTATATTTTGATGATATTCTTGTTTACTCTAAGTCATTAAATGAGCATGTTGAGCATGTACGTTCTGTTTTGAATACTTTAAAAAAAGAGTGTTTGTATGCAAACTTAAAGAAATGTAGCTTTTGTATGGAAAAAGTTAACTTTCTTGGTTTTATAGTTTCATCCAAAGGTGTTGAGGTTGATGAGGAAAAGGTAAAGGCTATAAGGGATTGGCCTACACCTAAAAGTGTAAGTGAGGTAAGAAGTTTTCATGGACTTGCGGGTTTCTATCGTAGGTTCATAAAAGACTTTAGTACAATTGCTTCACCTTTGAATGAACTTGTTAAGAAACATGTTACTTTTGTGTGGGGAGAGGAACAAGAACGTGCTTTTACCACTTTGAAAGAAAAATTGAGTTCCGCTCCACTAATTGCATTGCCTAATTTGACTTAACTTTTGAAATTGAATGTGATGCTAGTGGGGTAGGTATAGGTGCTGTTTTAATGCAAAATCAAAGACCTTTAATGTTCTTTAGTGAGAAGTTGAATGGTGCTTCTTTAAAGTATCCCACTTATGACAAAGAACTTTATGCTTTGGTTCGTGCATTACAAACATGGCAACATTATCTTTGCCCTAAAGAGTTTGTTATCCATACTGATCATGAAAGTTTAAAACACTTGAGAGGTCAAGATAAGCTCAATCGTCGTCATGCTAAATGGGTGGAGTTCATTGAGACATTTCCTTATGTCATTAAGTATAAACAAGGTAAAGAGAATGTAGTTGCTGATGCTTTGTCTCGAAGGTATGCTCTTTTTAACACTTTGAATGCTAAACTACTTGGATTTGAGCATATTAAAACCTTGTACCATGATGATCCTTCTTTTGGTTCTACTTTTTATTCTCTTGAAAATGGTACTGTTTTGGATGGGTACAACTTGTTTGATGGATTTCTTCTTAGGAAAGGTAAGTTGTGCATTCCAAATTGCTCTATTCGTGAATTGCTTGTTAAAGAAGCTCATGGAGGAGGATTAATGGGACATTTTGGAGCAGCAAAAACATGTGACATGCTTTCTGAACATTTTTATTGGCCTAGGATGAGACATGACGTTCATAAAGTTTGTGAGCATTGCATTTCATGTAGGCAAGTTAAATCTAGACTTAAACCGCATGGCTTATATTCTCCTTTGTCCGTTCCAATTGCTCCTTGGTTGGATATATCAATTGACTTTGTCTTAGGTTTACCAAGGACTAGGAAAGGTAGAGATAGTATATTTGTGGTTGTTGATAGATTTAGTAAAATGACTCATTTTATTCCATGTCACAAAACTGATGATGCTAAATACATTGCGGATTTGTTCTTTAGAGAGATTGTTCTATTGCACGGCATTCCTTACAGCATTGTTAGTGATCGGGATGTAAAATTCTTGAGTCATTTTTGGCGTGTCTTATGGGGAAAGTTAGGTACTAAGCTAGTCTATTCTACTACATGTCACCCTCAAACGGATGGTCAAACTGAGGTAGTAAATAGGACATTGATTACTATGCTTAGGGCTGTTATTGATAAAAATATCAAATCTTGGGAGGATTGTTTGCCATTTGTTGAATTTGCTTACAATAGGGTTATCCATAGTACTACTAAGTGCACTCCCTTTGAAATTGTTTATGGCTTTAATCCTATAACACCTCTTGATTTGCTACCTTTGCCACCTACTGAATTTGTGAATTTTGATGCTAATGCTAAGGTTGAATACATTGATAAGCTACACAAGGAGGTCAGGGAGAGGATTCAGAAGCAAAATGCCAATATTGCTTCCAGAATTAATAAGGGACGAAGGCATCTTATATTCAACACGGGAGATTGGGTGTGGGTGCACTTTCGAAAGGAGAGATTTCCCGTCCAACGACATTCTAAGCTCAATCTTAGAGGAGATGGTCCATTTCAAGTTCTCGAGCGCATCAATGACAATGCTTATAAAATTGATTTACCAGGTGAGTATGGTGTTAGTGCAACCTTTAATGTTGCTGATTTGAGTCTTATTGATGTAGGTGATGGCTATGATTCGAGGACGAATCCTTCTCAAGAGAGGGAGGATGATGTGAACCAAGGAAGCACCATTGTCATGCCTCAAGGACCCATAACGAGATCAAAAGCTAAGAAGCTACAACAAGCTTTACTTTCTCATGTTCAATACTTGGTGAGCTCGGCTAGGGATGATCAAGAGAGAGATGAAACTTTTCAAGTGAATATCTTCCAAGTAGAGCTTAAGGGAGGCGTTGCATTAAATGAACTCTAAGTTCATTTAAAGGAGCTGAAGTTGAAGTGGAGTTTAACTCAAGTTGTATTCAATAAAGCCAAGTTCAATTCAAGGAACTTAAGTTGCATTAAATGAACTTAAGTTGCATTAAATGAACTTAAGTGCATCTCAAGCTTCAATTATTGCAATTCATCCATCAATTAATGGAACTACACTTCAAACTACTTCAAGTGAAGCTTCATTTATAATTGGGAGGTTACAGAGACTTTGAAGGGTGACTAAGAATTCAATTCTCGGATTTAAACCTCTTTTTATTATATTTTCAGTTTTAAACATTTCATTTATGTGTTTTAAGTTACATTTTAGCTAGTGGATGTTATGGCCATCATGTAACTGAGAGTTACAACCTTTCAAATGCCTTTAGGTTACTTTTAGGGTGGTTTTGGAGGGTATAAATAGCATATCTTGTTTCCTTTTAAAAACAGATTTTGATGATTGAATGAAGGTTGCTATTTTGCTTCAAAAAGCCTAGAGCTTGTTTTCCTTTGCATTTCTTGTATTTTAGAATTGCATGCTAGAATCATTCAAGTAGCCTTGATCAAGTGAACTTGTGGAGTAATTCGAAGCTTGAGTTTTGAAACAAGTTTTCTCTACTCTTGATCTTGATCATCAAGGTAAATCTGTTCTTAAACTTTTCCTTGGGTTGATTCCATACTTGTTTTCGGGGTTTTTGGGATTGAGTTCTATGGGTCTTGTTCGTTAGCAAGGTTCTTAGATCCAACTCTCAAGGGTTTCTTATAAGTGACCCAAGTTCCCCTTAGGAGGCCAAAAGGTCGATCTCTTGCGAGTCGACCATGCCAGCCTTTTGAGAGGAATTGACGACAGGTGGGGTAGGAGCAGCTACCTTTTTCCTTTGAGAAGCGCCTGCAGTCTCATCCTCCTGAGTAAGGTCCTCCTTGCCATCGTCCTCGTACTCGAAGTCCAACTCCTTAAGGTATCAGTTCACTAAGTCTTGGGGACCAGGAGTGTCATGTGAACCACGGTCCATTTCTCCGCGTACCACTTTTTAAAGGGTGCGAGGTCAACGTTTGGGGCCACTTCAGCTACACCCCTCATCAGGAACTTGAAAACCATGTCACTGAAGTCCTTTGCAAAGCCATCAAAGTCAGGATGCTTATAGAAGGTCTCCTCGAGGAAGGCACTATTTTGAAATCGGACTTCCCATCTCTCGACATTAGTTCGCGCCTCGACAAGCTTTTCCTCTAAGTCAGTGTTCTGACGCATGAGCTCAAATTTCTCAACTTCAAGGCCTTTCACAACTGTGTGAGACGCTTTAAGAGTCTTCTTATTCTTCTCTAACTCCATCTCCATGAGCTTAAGCTTCTCCTAGGTAGTCTTTAGCTCGGCCTTCACCTCCTGCAGCTCGCCCTCGGTAGTGGCGGCAGATTCCAAAGCAACAGAGATGGACTCCATGTCCTTCTCGAACAACTTCTCGCTCCTGTCAAACTCAGCCTTCAATATAAGACTCGTATGACAAGCCACAGCATGAGCTTACAAAATAAATAAGAGTTAGAAAGTAGTACCAACCATCGAGAAATGAAAAAGGTCGAGGTCGATCTCTCTCACCTCGGTAGTAATGTCAATCATGCATTGAACGGCCACCCAGGAGAGTAGACAAACTTGGTGGCACGCCTTATGCATCGAGAGTAGCTTGCACTCCCGATCTACTCGACCTTTTCCTTCATGTCGGAGCTGGAAGGCTAAACGCGGAACCACATCTCATCAGTGGTAGCTCCCATCCTGGCTTATGGATCATTAGTCAAGTCCAGAAAACTACTCCACCTCACCTCGGAGACAGCATCTTCCGATGAAGTATTATTATTCTTCTTCTTATTAGCCTTCTTCGGAGAACGACTTCCCTGAATCTCCCTCGGAGAAAACTTTTAACGCCTCAACAGACGTGCTACGAGCTCTTTTCCCACCCAAGGGAGGTCCCTGAGGGCTCTCCACCTTGACCACGACCTTGTTTGCGGTCTCTGCAGCCTGAGGGTTTGAGCTCGACCCGACCTTGGGTTGGCAACTCCCACCATTGGTCTTACGCTTCACAGCGTTCGCAAAGCAGCCACTATAGCTACAACGACAAAATGTGTTAAGAGGACATTCAACAATAAAAGGAGGCAAAAATAGTTCGAGTTCGAACCTACCAAACTCCGAGTTGGGTCTTGAAGCTTCTACGAGAACGAGGAGATGGTAGATAAATACAAAGAAAGACGGAAGGCAGTACGGCCTCTTAACTAAATTCCCAAATCTAAACGGAACGTTGAAGAAGGGCTGGTCGGACGTGTCCTTCGCCAACCAATCTCCTGAGGCGTAAAACCACTTCTTTGCCTATCCCTATAGAGGTTATACCTTTAATGATACCCCCTGCGGCCTTCCTCACGCACAAGTAGTAACGCCTATGCTTCTTGGAAATTCGCTTCACCTCGAAGTAGGCAACAAGTTGGTCGGGCCTAAGCAGCTCGAGACCATCCACTTCACGAGCTTTAAGCCAAAAAAGAATGGGCAGTGAAAGAACAACACCTCAACCATTGGGGGCCACTTGAGAAGGAGCAAGGTCAGTTCGGCTTAAGAACTCCTGGACGAAGGGATGTACAGGCAATCAAAACTCATACTCGAACATTTTCAAGTAATGAGTGACCCATCCCTCTGGAGGATCGTCAGCTCTTTCCCCAGCCTGAGGTAAGCGCAGGCGTATATTATCTGGGATTTGGTATCGCCTACGGAGGCCCAAGGTAATTTTCAAGCATTGTTCAAGGGAAATCCAAACTCTGACCCGAGGTTGAGGTATCACTGTCCTCACCATCGTCATCCGAAAAGCAGAAGTTTTCTATCTCCTCGAGCTTGATATCTATCCTATTTACTAAGTCCTCGCTAGAATTGGCTTTCCCAAGAGACAAGGTGCCAATAGTTCGATCTAAACTACTAGACGAACTATTACTGGACAAGTTCAACATGACAAAAGTAAAGTAAAAATGAAATTGCAAAAGAAAAGACTGACCTAGAGCAAAGTTCGAGCTGATTAGGTTAGTCTCCAAAAATTCAAAAAGCGTAAAATGTGGATCTGAGACATGAGGCTATTTATAGTGGTCCGAAAAATCACTTTCGACGTACACGTGTCCAAGACGCGACGATCGAGATCTTCCCGAAAGATCAAACGACGGAGAACTCAAGTGCATTTACAGATGTCATCTCAATCGCCCAAATTCGCAAACAGCTATATTTTCTCACCTTGAATTTGAAAGCCTCCACATCGACCAATTTCCCAGTTAGAGAACTTCTCTACCACTTGACCTGAACTTGACAGAGAGGGGGCCAATGTTTAGGGAAGGAAATTGCGTGCCAAGTGGAGGACGTTGATACGCCCAATGTTGACTGTGTTGCCCTAAACTCGTAGTTTGTATTTATGTAGAAACAAATTTATATTTAATAAAGTTTTATTCAGTCAATTTGTTGTTGAATTCATAGCAATGCATTGTCTAAATCCAATAAACTAAACATCCAAGGTTATTGTCATGCAACCGGGACAGTATATCTACCAAGTATATATTTGATATACCCTCGATATTCAAGCAGATAATGTCCCGGGAATAACCTAAAGGGTCTATAGTATATGGATAAGGCTGGGTACCTTATCCTAGCAACACTATGGATACGACCCACTTTGTAAATGTTACAGAGAACCTGATTCAGGTCGTTCGTGTGGAGACATGCGAGTGTTGGTATCCTATACGATGAGTTTGTATAAGACCAGACCACGAAATAACCAATCTTTAGATGTAACATCGTTGACTAACAGGTTGTTATTTCATAGGATGGCGAGGCAACTCATTCTCAATCCTGAGTGAGTTATGGACTCCTGCCCATGAGGGCTAGTTCTTTGATCTGTATGGGTGAGAGTGGTCTGAGTCGCCGACTCAACATTCCCACCATTTTGGGGACGAGATTGAGTGGGGAGCTGAGAACATAACTACACAGATGGAATTCACTCCTCCCCGACCTTAGGGGAGTAGACGAGTGTTCTCTTAAATGCTTATTTCGGGACTTGAACAAGGGGCCCCACCCTCTCACTGGCCCGAGAGGAACTTCCGGTTATTGGTTGGACCATAATCGCGTTTTTCATTGGAGGAGCAGTGGTATTTAAGAAGTAAGATGTAACATAGGGGTAAAACAGTAATTTGACTCATCTGTGGTTACGAACGCTCGTGAAGGATTGTCTTGCCATTAATGGTCGATATCCATGGACATAGAAATATTCTATCGTGAGAATAGTTCAGCTGCAGGTTTTTAGTAAAGTAACCGTAGTTAACGTATGTTGATTAAGGTGATTAATGAGTTTGACCAATTAATCTCGTAACGTTGGAGCTTTTGATCTATAGGTCCGTTAGGTCACCTTACTAGCTAATAAAGGGTAATTAAGAGCATTAATTCTTGGGAGGAATTTGAATTGTTCGAATTTAATTAAAGGGAATTTGAGTTAATTGTGTATGACACAATTTAATATAATGTATGATGATACATTATAAAACTAAATATTATGAGAGAATAATGTGAATAGGATTCATAATGTGAATAGGATTCAGTGTGAATTAGATTCATATTAAATACTATAGGTTAAATTTTAATGTGAATTAGATTCATATTAAATACTATAGGTTACGTGGGAATGTATATTTCAATATGATTGAAATATTTATTGGTTTAATTAAATTATATTTAATTAATTATTAAGATTTAATTCATTAATTAAATAAGATTTAATTCATTATTAATTAAATTAAAATAGTTTTAATTTAATTCATTATTAAATTATATATTTATAATGTTAATTATGTTAAATGTTATTAACATTCACCACGAGGTGGAGATTCCCACTCTGTCTCCATTCCTTCATACCTTAGAACCACCGTATGTTTGTGGTTTTGGTTGGTTGTTCATTTTTGGAACACAAAAAATCTCTCTCTCACAATACCTTTTGGTTATTTCCGGTATGTTTTCTTCCCCAAAAGAAAGGATCCCACAATCCGCTCTTGATCCTTGAGACATAGCAAGGTAACGTGGTGGTAGTGCCTAATGTTTTGATACGTGCTTTTGGGTTAGTTTGTTCATGCCGAAACAAACTCCGTACTCGAGGAAGAAAGGTTGCCAACGTCTTCAAATGTAAGTTGTTTTCTTCCTCCCAAGAGGCTTTAACCTCTTCTTTAATAGAAATGTTCTGTTATTTTAGAAAACTGGTATCGTCTATCTTCTATAACGAGTTGAATCACAAGCGATAAATCGTTTCCGCTGGGGATTCGATCCATTCACCCAAAGGGATATAGATTATCTGGTAGCTCCACCTCGAACATTCCGAGGTGAGGGACTTGGTCATTTTCTTGACTGATATTGTTATCTGGTGGACCGATCTGCTCGGGTTCGATCTACACAACCCGATTGATTCGACCTATAATCCGACAAGGGTAGTCGTCGGTCGTGAGGTATGTTGGACCCCACACCTATAAATAGAGGGCATAATTCCTACCCCAGGTGCCAAATTTGTCCTCAAACTTGCTATTAAGTTTGAACTGCTTACTGACTTAAGCATCGGAGATTTTGCCCTCTTGTGTAGGTCTTTTCATTGTGCTCAGAGTCAAGCGAGTCTCGAGTCTGACCTTGACCATGGTTTGACCTTGTTCATTTTCTTGCATAAACAGTGTAATTTAGAAAGTGTCAACTAGAAATAGATATGTAGAATTTTATAAGTAAATTTTGATTAGTGTACGATATTAAAAAACTAGTAGGTTTCATTATCGAGTTGAAGAGGAATATAGTTTGAAGGGGGCGCAAAGTTAAGAGTCTGCCACACTCTTTATGGCATCTTTCAAAGGGCAGAGAGGGCAATGTACATCTTCACTTAAAATATGTGGAGGGATGGTACATGAGAGGAAGGGAAGTCGTGGTAGGCTTTCAACTCTTATATTGTAACAAAGATGAATTGTCCTTGTTCGATAATCTTTTTAACTACAAGCTTCCTAGTTTGATAGAGTTGTGTACTTATATTCTTACTACTATTTGAATATAACCTTAACTATTTAATGCAAAATAAAGATGTTATCACTCTTTATTTTAGTGTTTTGCAAAAAGGTTGGAATTCACTTCTATTATGGCTTGATATTCTTTGATCCATGGATCCACTCTTTTGCTTTTAAGTCTATTTGATCATTTCGTTGCATCCCTTCTTGGATTGTACAATTAATTTTTTCTAAATTTACTTGTCATTTTATTGGCAGAGCAACAAGCAACTTGTGGTTTTACGTGATCTAATTTTTAAGATTAAGGGTTTTTTTGGATCGACCTGAATTTTTAGGTTGATCGTTTCTCCTACCCGATGGAATTGAATCTACTAGACAACCCAACCCAACTCAACCCTCATATTCTTGGGTCGGGTCAGGTTGGGTTGTCGGGTTGTTCTTTTTCTTTTTGTTTCTTGTCTTTTATAATTAAGTTGCGACTTGCAATAAAAAAAAATCTAGAGATAGAGAGAGGTGATAGAATGAGACCGTGCAATGAGAGGGCGATGGATAGAAGCCCTGGCAAGGAGAGGCGAGCTATAAAAGTTCAGTCACAATAACAAAAATTTTACAATAGCTTTGGAATTATTAAGTTTCATGGATGAAAATGAGATAGTGAGATGAGAGATGATGGACAACGACCACGGGCTAGGACGGATGACGAAAGACGATGATAGTAAGATGAGTGTTGAAAGGCCATAGTTTCATAAATGGTGAGATTTAGAGAGATGAGAGCCTGTGAGAGGTGAGAGCCCGCGAGATGGAGAGTGATGAGATCCGAGGGTGAGAGGAAAGAAACTGAAGAATTTAAAGATGTAAAAAGTTGAAACCCCAAAACTATTAAATGAGCTTTCAGAGATGAAATGGGCTTAATGGGCAGTGTAAGATATTATGTATATATGTTAAATCGGTTCGGTTCAGGTTAAACAAAAAAAATTTCTCTCTCAACCCGAGAACCGAACCGAACCACTCGATTCTTAAAAAGTTGAACCCTACCCAAATCGAGTTTTTACCTAACTCAACCTTTACGATTCGGGTTGGGTTGTTCGGATTATCAGCTTTTTTTACACCCCTAATAAAAATTGTGAAAGAGTTGTCAAACTAAAAACTCAAGCTTTTACTTCTACAACTTGACTAATTTTCTCCGAAATTAAACTTCTATATATTCTTTGATATTTTTATTGGGATCTTGTTTTGTGAGTATATTAATAGACAGCTTTAGTATTTGCTGGTTTATTTCTCTTTTTTCAATTAAAAAAACAAATTTTAAATTAAATTTAACTAACTAAATCTTAAAAGTTACGTATTAATTCAAAAATTTTGCATCAATATCCACAATTTACATCATTTTTCTTAAAATATCCGTCGACATCATAAAATCGAGGTCTCGACATTTCCATCGACATCGACATTTCGAACCTTGTGTAAAACAAAATCTGATAATTCACGTTTACTTTCGTGTTTAACGTGACGTCGTCGATCATGTGAATAGTTGACTTTGGCTTCTTTTTTTTTTTTATTTATTTTTTCAAATCTTTCTTGCCAATTTTTTTTTAAATCTCTCTTTGACATTCACTCCCCTTTCATTATCCTCTCACTCACCCCTATATTGTCTTCTTCCCTCTCTCATTCTCTTTTATTCCTCTTTTTTCTCATATTTCCTTTCTTAATTACTTCATTCTACTTCTCTCTGCCTTTTAAATTTCTCTGTAATTTTCTTCTTTCAACTTTCTCATTCTATCTCTTCTTCTCATCTCTCTCCCTCTTTTCACTCCTCATCTCTTCCTCTTCTCTTCTCCTCCCTTTTCATTGTCTTCTCAGTCATGGGTATCCAGATCGATGAACATAAGGAAGACAAATCGACCTCCAACGTTCAATAGAAACCAACCAAAAATCGAATGGTCAGTGATCGGTTTTGTGTTCAAACCGATATTGAACGACTGATGAACACCCCTAACAGCCATGCAATCCTAAAGCATCAGGATGGAAGATTTCCTAATGCTTTTGGATTCGTGTAGAGAACTCACTTCAATCAACACTTTGTAAATTTTGTCAATGTTGGCTTCTACGACAGTGCGACACTTTTCTAAAACATTTATTTGTGTCGGTATTAACTTTTCCTGACGATTTTCTAGTTTTTCTTGACGATTTGATGCGCTAGGATAACCCAAAAATCTTGTAGTGAAAAATACAAGTATATTTGATGAAATTTTGAAAAAGTGAGATAAAATATTCCATATAAGAAATTTTAAGATGGTTACATTTTTTTTAAGAGAGAAGTTTAAGAAAGGAAAAAATTTTAGAGAGAAAAAAATTGGGACAGCTACAAATATGGTAAAAAATTTTTAGCAAAATAGCAACCACATCTAGTTTTTTCAAATATAGCACTTTTAAAAAAATCTGATGTCCAATTTTAAAATGACAACTTTACCCAAATGATATATATCTGTAATATATATGTAATATATCTGACTACTGATATATGTATGTGATATACATCCGATATATTAGTGATATAAGTGTTTGATATACTTGCAATATATATGTGATGTACATATGATATACTATTAATATAAGTATCTGATATACTACAGATATAAGTGAAAGTTTTTGCTATGTTTAAAAATTTTAAAAATAGGTGACATATTTTGAAATACATGAAAGATTTTTATTACCCGTTGTAATTTTCCAAAAACATTGATATAGGAAAATATGTTAATTAACAAAATTATGGACAAAAATAAAATTTTAGAAAATAGAAATCCATTTTAAAACTACGTTTTTTTTAGGGTCGTTTGATAACAAATTGGTTTTTGATTTTTGGTTTTTAAAAAACAAGGATGTTTGACAATTAATTGATTTTATGGTTTTTGAATTTTCAAAAATATTTTTAGAAATTTGAACAAATTTTAGAAACGGAAAAAAATAGTTTTCAAAAACTCATTTTTGTTTTTAAAATTAGATAGTGAGCACGCAAGCCATAGGATGCCTTCGACAACTCAGAGCTCCTCGATCTTTGTCGAGTTTTCTTCCACATTCAGGTGAGTCCATGTTCAATCTGTTCAACCGTTTCCTTTCTTTCTGGTTGTAATTGCATTTTTAGGTTAAGGATTTCGCGAGTTCATGGTTGGAGTGATGTTGGAAACTTTTTTTGATTTTTGTATTGTGCATCTTTGAATTATTGAATCGGTTTCAAAACTTGAATGACTCTGTCTTTGGAGATTTCTTCCATTCCTATTCATCGTTTCTCTTCTACTATTTTAATCTTAAGGAGGAAGTTCATTACCAATTAATGCAATAAATAATAGCTTTGGGAGGAAGAACAAACCCCCCACCATAACATATTCCTCATTTTCCTCCGTAACTTTCTTATTTTGTGATTCCTAATTTACTGTTCTCCTCCATCCAATATTGTCGGTTACTTCTTGGGAGTGGTTAGTTCTAAAGTTTCATCTTCTTCTTTTCTAATATTTGTTTCGCGTTATGATTTTTTTATCTTCTTCATTCAAATAATGGGGCAATGTCAAGGATCACATTATGTTTAGTAATTCCATTAATTTCTACTTTCTTTCTACTCTGTTTTGTGATTTTCAATGTGGAATTTCTTTATTATAATGGATGGGGGCATGTGAGCATTTGAGACCTTTCTTGATTTTTCTTTGTTTCTTTTTGTTTTGTTTTTGGATTTGTTTGAAAAGGGGAAGCCATTTTTGTCACCTTTCTTTCCTTGTTTCTCTAGCCTTGTGTGTAGTTCTTTGGGTTCTCATTTTCCCTTTGTTCTCTATTCTCTGAGAGGCATTCATGGCTATGATAGATTTGTTTGTATCATTTGCTTTTTTGGATCTTTGACCTTTACCTTATTATTGGAAGTTAGATAGTTGTGGTGTTTCTTGTTATTTTCATTTGTTGTTATTTATATCTTTGCAGGATGATTCTGAAAGGAGGGTGGGGAGAGGAAGTGATCGGAATATTCAACCAACTTCCAATGTCCTAAAGAAGGAAGAAAAAGAAAAAGATACAAAACATAATCTCATCCGTAGGAATTAAGAATGATCTATAGCTAAACTTTTTATTGGTGGAAGTGGAAGGCTTTTTGTTTAAGATTGATGAAATTTGGCAAACATAAATGTAAGAAAGGGAAGGGAAATTTATCCATTTGACCTAAAAAAGTTTAGGTTTTGCTCAAATGACCCAACTATCAAAAAAAAAACTCACTCTTCTGACCTAAATTCATGTTTTACTTATTTGTCAGGACCATTACACTCTCTTTTCTTTTTCTCTCTCTGCTTTCTCGAGCCTCCCTCTTTTTGCCTCAAGATTTCGAATATTCTAAGATTACAACCAATTTTCCTTATTTTTCTCAAACTACCGATTTTCTAGGAGATTTTTGTTGCCATATTTTGTTTACAGTTTTGAATCTTCCAGATAATTTGATTTAATTGATTCACAGATTACTTAAATTATCTTGATCCTACATTTTTATAAGTAAAACGATTTGTTTTCTTCAAGTTTTTGTTGAGCGATTTTCCTCCTACTAAAGTGAGCGATTTTCCAGGTCGATTCAGTTTTGATTTTCAGGGATTGTTTGATTTGAGGATTTTCAGGGATTGTTTGATTTGAGAATTTTGAGGATTTTCACGTATTTTCACGTCCGAGTTCATTCAATTCACGCCCGATATCCTTCAATTCACGCCCGAGTTTTGCCCAAGTTATGTTCAGTTCAGTTTATGCCAAGTTCATTCAACCATGAGAGAGATCATAGCACCATTATGAGTCTCTGTTGCGAGGGAGTTCGTGCGAGGGCCGCTGGATTGCGAGAGAAGAGAGTAAGATGGAGAGCGAGAGAAAAGAGCGTGATGGAAGTGAGATGGAGAGAAGGGAGGGCGGTTGGTGTGTTGTTAAGAAAGATGAAATCAAGGGTATGATAGTAAATTTATATTCTTTTATTTCTTTTTAAAATAATCACATAGGTCAGCAAAGTGAATTTTTCAATTCTAGGTTGTTTGAGCAAAACTTAAACTTGTTTAGGTTCTGAACTGACATTTACAATGCTGAGAGCAAATAAAAGTGAATGAAAGACAGCCATGAAGACCATCTGTACTGATATCATGTACAATGCTGAGAGCAAAGGAAAGTGACTCAAAGATCAACTTTGGATGTCAACCAACTCAAGCATGAGGTTGACTATTACTCTTGTTAATTTTTGTTATCTTATTTTCACTAAATGAGTAATTATTAGTAAATATTAAGAGTAAATGTCATAACAAGTGATGGTGGACTTGTTCATTTTTGACATGTTTATATATATTTGAACATTTATCTCGTTGTCTTTGGAGCGGGTGCAAAGATCAGAACAACTTGAAATAGATTTAGACCCGCACATATATTAGTTAAAATAATATTAGAAAAATAATTTTTTATACATTTTATTTTAAAAAACATAAAATAAAACTAGTTATCAAACACCTATTTGATTTTTGGTATTTTGAGAGTGGAAAACCAAAAATGGTTATCATACATGTTTAGTATTTTGTTTTTAAAAAACAAAAATAAGAAAAACCAAAAATCAAAACATAAATGATTAGGAATTTAACTCACGACCTCTAGATTGACTGATATTTCCTTAATTTTTATTCCGTACGATATCCAAAAATTGTGATAATGTCGTATTTACTCCAATAACATATTTAAAACAGAATAAAATCTCTTATTTTTCTTATTTACTTTTTTCTTTTTCTTGTTGCCTCTTTTTTTTTCTTTATTCACCGCTGAGACAAAATAGAAATGTGGTAATGACTATTTATTGTTTATTGTTGTCTCAAATTTCATATTTTAAATTAAAAAATAAATGTAGCTTTTAAATAAAATATTAAAAATTTATATTATATTTAATGTTTTAGATATTTATGATGTATTTTACCCCTCAAAAATGATAAAACTCAAAAAGCTTGAAAAAAAAGAAGTTTTATGAATCCAAAATATATATACACAATTACTTAAATAAAAAGGGAAAATTGACAAAATAAGCCTCCTGTAGGGGCTATTAAGTTTTTTAATCGCCCTTCTCAAAACACAAGTTTTCTAGTCATTTGCTGACATCACCTACTTTGCCAAATGACCTCCAATGCCCCTCCTTACTTGGGTACCAAATTTTAGTTTTCACCCTTACTTGAAATCACTTCATTTCTCTCTCATTATTTTTCGTTGTTTTGCTTCTCTCATCTACAGGCAACTCTCGATGCTTAAACTCCAGCATCTATCGGTCTTCCATTTCTCTCTTACTATTAGGGTTGTTTTGCTTCTGTCATCTACAAGCCACTGACTGTTGATGCTCGAACTCCATTATCCATCGGTCTTTGTTTTGAAATGTTTCGTTGGCCTTGTTCGCATATAAGTTATTTATTTGTTTGTTTACTGGGTTGTTGATTTTTAGACGTGTAGGGAGAGAAGTTGACGGACAGGGCGTGATGGCAAGAAGGAGATCGTTAGCGCGTTAAATGGATATGGATAGCTACTTGGAGGATGATTTAGATCGAGATCGTTCATGAGCGAGAGCGAGATCAAAAGCGTTCATGATCGAGAGCGAGATCAAAAGCTTTCATGATCGAGAGCAATATCTGATCGAGATCAAGAGCGTGCATGAGCTCGATCGAGAGCGTACAGCGAGAGCATGCATGAGCTTGATCGAGAGCGTACATCTAGAGCGTGCATGGGCTTGATCGAGAGCGTGCATGAACGAGAGCGAGAGAGATGAAAAGACGTGAAATTTAATTCTTTTAATTATTGGTTGATGTTCTTTAAATTAAAGGCTGCATTTATTTATTTTTTTATACTTATTCAATTTCAGTCTATTGAGAATAAATGGGTGCAGTGGAAAATAGCAGCGAGAGTGCAAAATAGATAACGAAAGAGATCGTGAATAAGCTTGAACGAGAATGAGCTTGAACGAAAATGAGACGTCATCGTGAACGATTAACAGCACCATACGATAAGTGGATAAATGTGGAAGAAATAGTAATAAGTAAGCGACCGTGATGATAATAAGGATAAATTTTAGAAGTACAACGAAAATTATCACGAACAAGAATGAGCGTGAAAGAGAACGAAGACTGTAGGATATTGAGAAAGTAAGCACTAACAACAAATAATTAATTAATTAAAGTAGCAAACAGGGGCTTCATCCATCCCATTACAAAAGTTTTTTTTAGTAGCTTAAACAAAACAACAACCATAAGCGACCACTAGAATGAGATTTTAAAAATTATTATTGTTACGGTATCGGCGAAGACGGGCCAATAACAGAGCCACCCTGTCCTCCAGACGAAGTCGTTCCTCCTTCTCCTCCTTCAGCAGTCCCTCCAGCAAGTCCCGCGTTTCTTCAACCGGGCTAACTTATACCTCGTGTTGTTGAGCTCGTGTTGAATTCGACGTAGCTCTCTCCTGAGCTGTTCGTTTTCTTCCCGTGCGTGTTGAAAAGGACCGTTACTTGGCACTCCGTTCTCCGTGAAGAAGAAGGGATGGTTTGAGATAGGACTGGTTGCTCCGTCAGAAGAGGAACCGTCCGACTCGTTAGATGTTGACATGTTTGCTTCCGAAAAATAAATGTTAGATACTTCTAATCTGGATGTCGTTGTTGTGTACTTTGTGGTATCTATATATAGAGAAATTTGGTTGGTTTCATGTGAAGACAAGAGAAAATTGAAAAAATAATTAAATCGAAAATTGGGATAGCGGGTAGGAAGAGTAATTAATTACTGCATTGGAAAGGTGGATAGACAACTGGGATTGAGGATTTGAAAGAGCGCATTAATTAACCATCCTCTTACTAACCTCTTAATTATAAGATAAGTGGGTATGGATACATACGTCTAGAATGCGAGATAGCGAGAAAGAGAGAAATCGAGAATGCGAGAATGCGAGATAACGAGAAAGAGAGAAATCGAGAAATTTAGAGAGCGAGATAGCGAGAAAGATAGGTTATCGTTGCGATAATATAAATATACATGGAGAAGAACGATAGCGAATGAGATCGAGAGCATAACATTGAGACAGCGAGAGCGAGACAAAGACAGCGAGAGCGAGACAACGAGAGCGAGTCAAAGAGAGCGAGATAGCGATAAAGCGAGACAGATTCCAGATACTGAAGAACAAATATACTACTACAGAAATTGGGTGTTCTCATAAAGGAACTGCCCTATCTGATTGACTTACACCGTCCCCCCATACATGCATGCAGATGTCTGTGCCTGCGTAATTGGGTTAGTACATGTCTTTCTATTGTGACCCGATGTACCGCATCGAGAACACTTGTTGACAACACGACACTCACTGGTTGAGGCGATCCGTTGCATTCTACGCTGGCCCGCAGGTTTAACAAGTCGTGGTGGTTGGACGGGAATAGGCTGGTAATTAGCTGACCTTTTCCATTCCGACATGTGGCCTACCGGTAAGATTGGTTCGGCGTAGGCACCAATTAGGGATTCCACACTGTAGCATGGATCGATCAACGTGTGGCAATTTATATTCTTGTGCCTCGCTGCTGCAATTGCGTGCGAACATGGAATGCCCATGTACTGGAACTCCATGCATGTACATGACTTGCATTCAAATCAACCGTCCCGTCCAAGCCACCGTCCTCAACATGAAACATGCACCAGTCGACTAGTTTGACTGTGTAGCGACGAGACTTCTCAAACTCTAGTATAAGTCGCTCTTCTGCATAGTCTGAATGAGAGGTGTTTTGGGTGGACCAGTGAGTCCTTCTTTCGTGGAACCATCTTTGTAGCAAGTCGCGAATAAACTCGACAATCTTAGTGATAGGTAACTCTCTAGTGTAACGACCCAGAATTTCCCGCACACCTCTAGGTCACATTAACTACCCAACTAATAAAATTTAACCCCGACTACATCCTGCCAACTTCCTATGCAACAAACATATAAAATCAAGTTCCAATCCTCATCAATTTAGCGATAAATCAATCTCATAGTATAACATTCAACAACATTCGTGAACCACTTCACGAGGCAAGTTTATTTCTCAATCTATATGAATCTAAATAAATGGAATGAAACTCAAATAGGCCCATATCCTAAAGTGAAACTAACAACAAGGGAAAAATCTCTCAATTATTCAAATACAAATAAACCGTTTATTGGCCGTAACATAAGGCCTTAAAAAATGACTTAAACTAAACAGGAGTAACTAAGCAGCCTATGGTCCTCACTCGTCATATCTCCTCCGTCCCATCACCATGGTCACCCACGAGTCCTTCACCTGAAACAATCATTATAGAGGGGGGGTGAGTATATAAAATATACTCCGTAAATAGCCCTCACCAACACACACACACGTCATGCTCAACTATATCAAGAAACATTCGTAATCATGTTTTTCAATACATTATGCATTTAAACATATACGCATTTCGTAACATATTAGTGAGAACCACAACCAGGAAACATGTTAACATCCAAGCTCTAGTCTCCCTAATATTACCAGTACCTCTAAGCTTATCTCAGTTATCATACCCTTCCACAGCTATCTCCTTCAAATAGAGTCGGCCCCTAACCATTTATACGCAGAGCCCCGACCCTGCTGCATCGGCCCTCGACCATTTATACCCGAGGCCTCGATGTCTTACAATCTATTGGCCCTTGACCATTTATACCCAAGGCCCCAATAGTTCTCCTTTCGAAAGACTCCTCGCATCGACCCCCGACCATTTATACCCGAGGCCTCGACGCTCATCTTTATCCAATATTGGTGTATCGAGCCCCGACCATTTATACCCGAGGCCTCGATACCCAATTAGTGACGTATCAGCCCTCGACCATTTATACCCGAGGCCCTGACACTCACCCATTCACTTCGTAACTTTCATAACTCCACATATCATTTCTAGCCTCCAACCAGGATTTCAGTACTACTTCCCTAATAACACCAACCACCACAAAGCCCAACAACAACACAACCACTAGTAAGATTTCAATGCATCACGGGTCTCAATGACACAAAGTTTGACAACAACCAACCTGCTCACACCATAGCGCACACAAAGCTTCAACAAACAACCCTATGACATTCTTCACATAACATGCTTTTCACAACATAACAAATCCTTATCACTTCCAACCAACCATACAATATCAGTAAGTTCCTAAAGTTGCAGACAACAAACATGAATACCAGTCATATACATATCCAATATATAAAATAACCGCAAGTTACAATAACAGCATCGACCTCACAAACCTATCCAACAATTAAAATAATAAGAGAAACATGTTTATAATGTAAAATCAGCAAGAACAATTTCTATTAACACACATCAACGCACACACCTGCCCCGTGCTACTTACCCACAACCTCGCCCTTAAGTTTTGCGTCGACCTCACCCTAAGCACACCAAAACAGAAAATACAGCACGTTAATACGCTATTTATCCTTCGAAATTAACTCTAAAAGGGTTCGAATGACGCATTACCACCAAAACCGACTTCGTATATATGTGCGTCACCTGGATCTAACTCGCCAAGATGTGGGTAGACTAAATCGAACTTCGAACGGATGTGGGTCACCGTCAAACATCCTAAACACCGCTGTACGTACCAATCCTGCCGCCGTTTCGCTGCTGTACCGCCGTTCGCGTGCGTCGCTGCGAGGAGGGGCCGCGCCGCCGCTGGAGCGCCGGGAGTCGCCGGCCGTCGCTGTTCGAATGCTGCGACGGGAAGGTTGCGCCGCTGCTACTCAACCCATGCGCAGAACCGCCGCGACGTCGCACAACGCCGGAGGAGGGAGCCTCGCGCCGCCGCTCGGGATCGCGGGATCTGCTGCAGAACCCGCGCGTTCGCGCCGTCGATCGCCGCCTGAAGGCCTCGCCGCTCGTGGATCTACAGTCCGTCTCCGCCGAGTGGTTGCTGTTCGTGGAGCTGCTACGCCGCTGTCGCCGTCGGGGTTGCCGGAAAACGGGAATGGGTTGGGGAGATGAAGAAGAACAAACGGGGGGGGGAGGCGACTGGGTTGAAGGACGAGAAGAAAGATAGGGTTCTTTTTTTTTATTCTTTTCTTTTGTTTTGTTTTAAAACCAATTTTTTCCTTCAATGAAAGCCCAATCATCCAAGCCCAAAGAAGAAGGAGTCCATTCCCTTAAAACAAGACCCAACATACAAAGTTCGGTAAATATTAATTTAATTGGATTTTTAGAGCCTGATAAATATAGATAAATTTAATTAACAATCAATTTAATATTAAATGAAAAATCTCCTGTTTCGAGACCAACTAACCTGAGGGACTCGGGGCGTTACATCTAGCCTCTTGAAGGAGGGCATTTACCGACTCAGCGCTGTTTGTCGTCATGTTTTCATATCTTCTACCAACTTGGTAGCATCGGGCCCACCGTTCTACTCCAATTTCTTGTAAGTATTTGGCAAGTGAACCCGATCCAACCGATAGTATCTGGTTCCAGTAGTACGTGAACTTTGACTTCCGATACGCATACACTGCATCCTGATACAATTTGTCAAATGCAGCATTCTTGAATCGAGTCTTTATGTTTTTCCCTAGGTGATAGGTGCATATAGCATGGAATGCGTCCGGGAATATCTCACTTGTTGCATTGGTGATACTTACATGTCGATCAGATATGAATACAAGTTCTGGTGGGTCTCCGATCATGTCCTTCAAGTTCTTCATAAACCACTTCCACGATGCATCGCTTTCGTTGTCTACAATCGCGAATGCAAGTGGATATATTTGATTATTCCCGTCCATGGCGACACCTATTAGTAGCACTCTTCTGAACTTCCCCTTCAAATGTGTGCCATCAACCATAATTACACGTCTTGTGATTCACTGAAACCCTCTAATGCTGGCACCCAATGTCATGAATAGGTATTTGAAGTTATGCGAACCTTCAGTCTCGATGTGGAAAATAGTACCCGGATTCTCTCTTTTTATCGCTTCACCGTACGCATGGAGATGCATGTAGGAGTCCTCCGGTCGGCCCCTAACAATAGCGTATGCTAACTCTCGTACTCGATGGGCCTTGTCATAACTTATGTTCACCCCGAACTCTTTACGGACATCCTCCTTAATATGCTTTATCTTGTAAATACGACCGGTTCCAGCAACTCTATCCTTAATAAGATTCGCTACGACCTAGCTGCTCGCCTGTTTGTGGTCGTGGTTCACAGTGTCAATCGTGCAGGTGTGTGCATCTACATACTTTGATATACAAAATATCGAAGATTTACCGACGGAGTGGGCTGCAACCCTCCAATTGCATGTATTGTCGATGTAGCGAACAACGAACTTTGATTTCGTTGACCTACTGACCTTGTCTTCACGGTTAGATCGCATCGCTGCATTTGACAGCACCATACGCAGGTCTTGTTTTGAAACGAATATCTTCCCCACGTGCAGTTCTGATCCGTCTGGTAAAAGGTTGTACCTTGTGGCCTGTTCTATAGTCACGGTGCTTGCGGATTGAGGTACTAGTATTTGATGATCACCAACATTACCGGGCTCAGTGGATGAGGGTTCTACTGATGGGAAAACATGGTCTGTCAAAGGACTTGCATGTTGTACTTGTGCTGTATTATTTAATTCATCAAATGGGAAAACATGTTCCGTACGAGGACTTGCATGTTGTACTTGTGCTGTATTATTTATCTCATCTGATGGGACGTGCATTACGGAAGGCATGCGTGTCGCAGGGGTGACCAATTCTGAGTCTTGAGTGTATATACAGTCTGAACTGTACATGTTCTACATGTATACGTCGTTCAACCCCCACTCATCTACTCCCGTGGAACCTTCTTCCGGTACAGATTCTCCATTAGGAATGGACTGCTCTCCATTCTGGTTTAATCTAGATGACTTTAGGTCAATGCTTTCGCGAAGGACGGTCGATACAAACAGTGGGACTTTAGAAACCTGTTCTTGGACTAATGCAATTCGGAGGTCATCATCATCCATTACAAACATTGGCGGTGAATCGCATGCCAAGTTGTACGGTACCCTAATTACCAGGTCGTACCCATTCTGGTCGACTTTCATCACTCTGTACAACTGATTTTTCAGTTCTTTGTACGTTACTGTAAGTGGGACAATTATTCCTTTCAGCTTACCGCCGACATACGAATTTGTATTGTCTTCCCACGTACCACCAAATCTTATGAATAAACTTTTACCAATCTCCATCCTACATTAGAAGGGGACAAATACATGGATTTTAGATTATCGAACAGACATGCAGGCCACAGAGTCCTCAAACGGTATCTATTTAAAACGTACCTGCCAGATGGACGATTTCTAGTTCAATGAGTGTGGGATAGTTAAAAAAAGGTGACAGATGTGTTGGGAAGTCTGATGTATTAATCATCGGAATAGTTAATCTAACACGTGAATACACATTAATGATTGTGAGAGAGTGCTTACAGCGTGATAAGGAAGTGTAATGCAATCAATGTCCTTCTGATGCTTCAACAACCGAGCAAGGAGAAGAACAACAACAACAACAACAACTTAATGCAGTGTATGGGGTGTGGGGACATGGGTTAATGAGTTTTTTTTCATATTGGGAAAATTAACAAAATAAAATAAAATTAATGCGAGTGGATTGGTGAATGACATGTTACCATTACACTCTGCCATGCAGTTCAATCAGCCACATCGCATTAAATGCATCTGACGACGTGTGTGAAAAGAAAATAAGTAGAAACGACTATGAATAAAAAACGATATCGAGAGCGAGAATGATCGTGATCATGCGCTGTAACAACAATATCGAGAAAGCGTGCGTCGAGAGGGGACATAACGAAATCGAGATCATGTCAGATCGAGATCGAGTTAGATCGAGAGCGATAACAATTTACTTCAAGATCGAGTTAGATCGAGAGCGAGAGCGAATAACATCGAGAACGAGTTTGATCGAGTTAGATCGAGATGGAGATTGAATTAGATGGAGATCGAGAGCGAATAACATCGAGATCGAGAGCGAATAACATCTAGATCGATTTACATCGAGAGCGAGCTTATAAGACGCAATGGAAAAAAAAAGTTCATTCAAAGTAACATTCATTATGCCAAATTTGTGTCGCATACTGCCTTCTAATGTGCGACACTTCAGACTGAACAAGAGTTTCTAAAGTATTACCCGACACAAGATATTCCAAAAATTTACATGCAAAAATACCACAGTCTATACTACCTTTCTGCCTCGTGTCGGTCGTAGGACGGTATACACACCACAGAGTCTTCCTCAGCTTGCAATCGGTCGTATCCATCAGCCCACATGCGTACAAAAGCGATGGGATTGTATGACTCAACGGCCGCAGGTCTGTCATCAACTTCGACGTAGAAATGTGGCCTGGCAATGAGTTGTACACAAAAATCTCGGACTGGGTCATATCTATCGCAACCAGGACCCAGTGATCCCTGATATAGAGTGGGTTGTACACTACGTCGACGTCCATTCAGGCTGGAATGAAATCTTCCACCTGACCCAGCACGGCATCCATGCACTCCTTATACTCGTCCCAAGCATTGATCGTGTCCTAGATGACCTTCCCCTTGATTCGTGCGTAGGGACCAGCTGCAGCGGCAATAACTTGCTGCATAACAGCAACATCACACACACACAAGACAATCACCATTAGATTTGTCGAAACATAAATATTATGCGTGTTTAAATGAACTACCTATCTTACCATTTGTAATGGGTCCAGGATAGAAAATTTATGAACGCACAGGTGTGGCCGACTACCGAGCTTCCTCATAATGAAATATGTAATGGCAACAGCTTCCTGCACTCACAAGTACAACAGATATGTTTGGTGAAACAGAGTGCAGTAATGGGCTTAGGGTTATGGGATGTGTTGTATCACTTACCGGGTCTTCGACCTTCTCCTTAGGATTGAGGATGTTAATGAAGAATTTCCTGGAATATCCGCTCTGCACATTCCAAGTTGTAGACGGCCGCATTATTTTGTCATTCCCAGGGTCCTGTACCCAACGCATCATCTCCCTAAACTTGGCATCCGAAAAGTTATGCAATGAGTTGTATTTGGGACGAAATGGCCTAACCTGGCTGGCAGGTACGAGATCCACATCCACCATCTTTTGCTTCTTCTTCCGCCGACGCGTGTCCTCTGGACTGAATGGTTTAGTTTCCGTCCGCTTACACTCCGTCCTTGTTTCGTCGGGATACGAAACCTACAAAACACAAGGAAGAGGCAATTTTTTTTTCTGTACGTAGTTTGTTAAGTTTAGAAAAGGGTGTGCAGGACCATACCTCGGTTTTCGTGGCCGACTGCTTAGGAGCGGTTTTTTGTTCAGTTTTCTTCCGCTTAGTGGGTTCGTTAATAGCGGAACCGCTGACAACAAAGTGGCTTCTCGAGGTGCCGTAAACCGGATTGTGATTGCTTTTTTGCCATGAGGGGGTTCTTCTCCTTAGTTAGCTGGTGCACGATGGCCAACGGTTCAGGAATTTTCTCTAACTGGAGGTTAGTAGAACCCACGGGATCACTCGGTTGAGGGGTGGGGGGGTTTTCAGCTAGTGTAAGGGTGGGAATAGGTTGAGGGATGGGAGTCGTATATGCTGGTGTAGGTGTGGGAATAGGTTGAGTAGTGGGGGTCGTATTCGCTGGTATAAGGGCCAACTCAATATGATTGGCTTGACGAGGCTCATGGATCGTGCCACACGGACCATCAATGTTGCTTGAGGCAGGAGGCTCGAAGGTTGGATCGAACGTCGTCTCTGCTTGTAGATCATGTACTATTAGTGGTGTCATTTCGAGTTTCACCATCTCCGTCGAAAGAATGGGTGTCCCCACTGCAACATTCAAATCCACCGAATCGACAATACGTGGGGGGTTGGCTAGTTCAGCATCTTCAAGATCGGATGGGGGTATGGTCATCTCTACTCCATTCGTTGCCTTTTCATGCAACGACGTTTCTACATGAACCACATCATCCTCCTTTCCAGCATCGGAACCTCCAGGTTGATGGTCATCAACATCCCCATCATGCTCGGGGATAACATTGGATACCAATGGATGTGACACGTGGACTGTATCCGACAGAGAGACACCAATATTCACCTCGCGCCTATCGATCTGCAAACGAACTAACGTATTAGCACTTCGATTGAATGAATACATACAGTATACGAACTATACCAAGTCATAGGAAAAGGCTACCTGGCACAATCGTTGAAGCATGAATTTCATTTCACTCAAGTCCGACTTGACCTCCGCCAAATCCGTCTTCACCTCCGCCATGTCCGAAGCTAAAAGATCCAGCCTTCTCTCCACAGCCCTGAATCTATCATTCGATCCACTGGTGTCGTGCCGTTGTGTAGCGCAAGCATCGCGCGACGTCGCTCGTGGTGATTGCCACGTGCTTTGCCCCACATTCGACCGAATAGAAGTACTTGGTCGAAGTACTTTGACAGGTGTCCATTACCCACCTTCAGATGCGGCCTCTGTACGTGGCATATCTGAAGACTCATCCGGCACTGCCTGTACATTCGTTTCCAACGAATGCACATCGTCGAGTGGGAGATCGTCTTTGGCGCCAAAATTGTCGGTGATTGGGGAAGGATTTTGTCCATCATCGCTGTCGGAGGTGGAACACCCAGGCGCATTTAAATCAACCACCTCTCTTTCGTCCAACGGACACCTCTGGTAGTCCTTATCCAGCTCCGTCTTCATGAGTGGATAAGATATGACCAACTGAACGTACATCACAAGAACATAAGGACGTGTAAATACCATTACAACTAGACAACAATAAATATATTATAGATCACTTACCACCGCTGAACCAAGGACCTCCTCCCCCAGATCTTTTGTACCGACGACTCTACTGCACGAATACCGAATTATCCGGGGAATGGCGGTCTCGCTCAAACGATTGACACCGGGAGTGATGAGTGATGGGACAACCTCATATATCCACACCTGAATATAAAATTTCAGTTTAGTCTCACACCTAAAAAAGTTTTCACAAACAAGAACAACTCGTATGCATACGTATTGATTACCTAAAACGCAAGCGGAAATCCCGGTAGGCTATACTTTACTAGATACTTTTTGTTCATTCTTACTTTGTTCTTGTATAGCGCAACTTTTCCATTCATCGCACGCTTCAGGCCGTTAACTGTCCTACTCCAGACATCAGAACCCCAGTCCAAATGGTTGAAGTAGTCCAAGTCATCGACTTGGTTGTACAAGTCGATGTCAACCTTCGACTTGCTCTTGCTCTCTCCCATCATCACAAGCTCCGTGTACAAAATTAATGTCACTTTAACGGCGTCCTCATCGTCCTCGAAATCAGTCTGCTTGTAAACCTCCACAAACTCTTCGAGCAGCATGGAGGCTTCATCGTTGAAGTACTTCCTCCGCAACCTATTCTTTCCAATATTTTTCTGGACCGCCTTACCGGGCAGCCGCCACAATCCCGTTATAAGCATGAATTGATCCTTCGAGAATGTCAACACGTTGCCACCAATTAAGAATCTCATGTTGTCGTCACTGCTCCCAGCAACCTCCCTTGACAGAAAGTGATGAACTACACCACTGCAGAACATCATCTCCAAATCGACAAATCGACCAAATATTGTTCTTCTACGAAATATATCAAGTTGGTCCGCTGTGAGCTTATCCTTGATAAGTCTGTTGACATTGCTCAAGTGAGACATGCTGGTAGTTTGAGCCAGAAAGCGGTCATTCTCCTTAATCCTCAACTGATGGTCCATTGTGCACCTGCAACAAATTGAACAATATATATCATGACAAATTAAGCAGATAGAGAAACGAAAACACGCAAGTAGTTCAAAAATTTAATAATTGAACATGGTACATAATCACGGATTAAGAAGATAGGGAAAGGGAAACACGCAACTAGTTCAAATACAAAATGTAAAACACTGTAATTTTTCTCGATCTCGATGTTTCTCGCTCTCGATTTTGCTCTACCTATTTCACACCCTATAATTGCAAATCAATGGAGCTTCTCTCGTTCTCGATATTTCTCGCTCTCGATCTTTCTAGCTCTCGATGTTCTAGCTCTCGATATTTCTAGCTCTGGATTTTCCAAGTTCACTGTATCCATCACGATGATTCTCGATTTCGCTCTTCCTATTGCACACTCACGATAATTGTAAATCACTGGAGATTCTCTCGTTCTCGATATTTCTCGCTCTCAATCTTTCTAGCTCTCGATGTTCTAGCTCTCGATATTTCTAGCTTTCGACTTTTCATGTTCACTGTATTCCTCGATCTCATTTTTGGCTCTGGCTATTTCAACATCAGCCCCCCCCCTCAGTATTATTGGTTTTCAAAAACACGATTTTATCCTTCATCGATTCATTTCCATGGCGCCGATTACGTATTATTTTCCTCTTCTCCAAAAGCCCTAGATGTGCAATGTAAAAAATCCACAAAAATCGCAAAAGAGACAGACGACCAACGTCGGGGTTGTACAGAACTTACGAACAATAGCTAAAATAGTGGAAATTAAAACGAAAATCTTAACCAATTCGAGAGATAAATGCACTAACCCAAAGTTAACGATGAAATCTCCTTCGTTGTAATCTGCTACCAAAATCACTTCGTCTCACCGCTTGAAGACGACAGAGTCAGAGTTACCTTAAAGAGTCGCAATCGAAATACGAAGGAAAACGAGAACGAGATTTAGAGAAATGTAATTTCAATCGCAGGTGAAGACAGTCAAATTTGAGTCGAGCGAATAATGCTACAGTGTGAGTGCAATAAAGATGGAACGGACGTGAGAAAATTGAAAATTCTGACTATTCGTATTACCCAAGTAAGGGAGGAGGGAAAACTAAAATTTGGTACCCAAGTAAATAGGGACATTGGAGGTCATTTGACAAAGTAGGTGATGTCTGACTAGAAAACTTGTGTTTTGAGGAAGGTGATTAAAAAACTTGATAGGCCCCTGCAGGAGGCTTATTTTGTCAATTTTCCCACTTAAAAAAATGAGAAACACAAAACGAAAAGAATTACCAAATACTTTTTCTTAAAACTAGAAATGAGAAACAGAAAAACCTTACCAACGACATTTACATATCTTCATCCCTTTCAAGGGTCGAAGTACAAAGTTTTTTCATCACTTAATTTAACGAAATAGAATTTTTTGGTCAAAGTATAAACAGATGCAGATTTCTGCAAAACAAACTATCAAGAAGAGCAAAAACTGGCGCCTAATTTTACTCAAACCAGCCATGCTTCCCTATGAGTTCTCCAAGTAGGTCACCTGCCAAATACGATAAGCCGAAAGCTACAACTCCGATTGAAACATAATAAGCAATATTCTTGAAGTAGGTTCGCCATTTTTTCGGTTTCTGAAGGTGAGTTCTCGAGATGGCGAGAAATGCAATGCATGGAAAAGAAGCTGCTGCAACTGCTCCGAGCTTGAGAACTTTGTTGTCGATTGACTCCCGAAATGTGAACGCATAAACCAAAGGAGGAACTAAACCGAAAAACGAGAACGATATGAATGCCATTGAATAATGGAGAAGCCAATGCATTCCTTCAACCATTACTTCTTTGTAGTTCTTGCATCCTCTATTGAGCGTTTTCTTTTTCCGTCCTGCCAACTGTATATGAATTGTTAAATTCAACAACAATAGAACTTCACTGATAATTGGCTACTGCAACATGGGAGAATAGTTAGAGGAAAAAAGAAATCTGTCTTCTAGATATTTTCTACGTTATTAGATTATTGGGATTTCGAATTATATGGTCTTATCATATGAAATTTTTGGGAATTTCCAGTTGGAAATGTTGATGACTACATAATAATATTCGATCTAGATCTTGCAATAGAAAGTGAAAGAAAGTTGTTCTCTTGAACACTTTACTTTCTTTAACTACTTTTCTTGATTACAAAGGAGGGAAATGACCCTTTATTTTTTTTTTCTTTTCATTTTTTTATAGAAAGATGAGCTTTCATGGAGAAGAAATGAGATGATACAAAAGGGAACCCAACAAAAAGAGCAAAAACACCGTCCATAGTAACTAGGCTCCAATCTAAAATGATTAAGCCTAATGGAAAGTTACAAAAATATTTAGAAACAAATGTCAATCCTTAGAACCTAACAATGGATATTACCTCTTGGCTCTTTCCAAGGCCTCTCAACCCCTTTAAACGTACTACTATTCCTCTCAATCCAAAGACCCCACAAAAAGACACACACCAAAGGATATCTGACCCTTTTCGCGAAAGGGTTGGTGTAAATTTAAAAGAATCTCCTCCATTATAAAATGATAATCTATGTTCCAAGCCAAACTAACAAGTAACACCAAATAACTCTTAAAAAATATTCAATATCAAGCAAGAAAACTGACAGCTCCAGAGAATATGATCAAAATTCTCAAATGCGTTCTTACAAAGAGTGCACCACTGCAACCCTAACAAGAACGAAGAACACTTTTGAATACGGTCCAAAGCGTTAACCCTCCCATGTAAACCTGTCAAATAATTTGACATTCTTTTGAACTACCTTTCACAAGAAGGAAACTAAAGGGAGACTGGGAGGAGAAGGATGGGATAAAAGAAGGAAAAGATGACTTACAAAAAAGCCCTTCGGAAGAAATAACAAAGAGCATTCCTCCTCACACAAGCCAAAAAAAAAAAAAAAATCGGCTAACAGAAAAAGGAAGAGCCAAAAACATCTAACGTCTCTTTATTGAGAGATGGTGTTGGAAGCCAAGAACAAGCAAGTTGGAATTATGAGGAATTACATAAAGGCAAGGAAAAAGCAGCAGATTGCATTCTCATGGAGGATAGACAATACAAATGAGGGAATAGAGATCAAAGAGGTCTATCCCGAGCCAACAATCCTCCCAAAAATAAGCGTAGAAACCATCCCTAACAGAACATTTCACAAATGAGATAGCTTTCCAAGGTTTTTAACGTGCCTTTAAACCCACAAATTAAAGCACACTTAATATGGATGAGGACCATACTTACAATAATCCTATCCATAGTGCATTAGACTCGATAGGGAAACACCACAACCACTTAGCCAATAAGGCCTCATTACACAATCTCAGGTTAACTATGCCCAAACCCCATAGTCTAATGGCCTTGACACCACCTCAGACTTAATCAAATGAGAATCCTCATGTTCATCCACACCCTCCCCCAAAAAGTCTCTCAGAACCTTCTCCACAGTCTTGCTAGACCCCTTTACATACCACTCCATAAGACATTCAAAAAAACAAATTAAATATGCATACATGCACACATAATTCATATATCTAATTAAATTAATTTTCATGCACCAATAAGTGCATGATTCATCTATCTAAAAATGCATTTTGAAGATGAATGAAGTAATGAACCTAATAAATCTAGCTTATAATTAATTTTCACACAAAATGTATAAAATAATTGATACGACATCAATGAGGATCAATATAGTACACTTATAAGGTCACAAATTTTTTAATACTCATCAACTATTTGGACCATTAGATTTAATAAACAAAAATATGGAGATAAAATTAAAATTTTAAAAAACATCAACGGAAGCTTGCACAAATGCAATAGTATAGATAATTTAATCCAGACATAATTACTCACATTATGTCTTATGACAAAAAGTCCAGCAATTAGATTTGTCAATGCCAACACCACTATATTCTCTGCAGAATAGCAAGATAGTACAGAATATGAAGTTTAAAGCGATATAAATTATAATGTGAAGTTGAGAGAGAAAGCCAACAATAGAAAAAAGGTATAGAATATAAAGTTTAAATAGACTAATGTGAAATTTAGAGAGAGAGACCTGAAAATAGAAAATTAGTATAGAATGTGAAGTTTAGATTAGAAAGAGAGACCTGCAAATAGCAAAAAATAGTACAGAACATGAAGTTTAAAAAGCGTAGAATGCGAAGTTCAGAGAGTGAGAGAGAGAGAGAGCAACAGAGAGCAAATTAATAACGAATGTGAAGTTTAAAGAGAGTAGAATTTGAAGTTGAGGGAGAGAAAGAAACTTGCAAATTGTAAATTGTAAATTAGTATAGAATGTAAAGTTTAGAGAGAGAGATTGTTTTACCATTGGAAATTTGGGCAGTGGCTGCAGCTGTTACAATACTTAAGCTTGTGGTGGATTCAGTTAAGCCACAAGCCACCATGCTTTTTAAAACCTCTTGCCTCCTATAACTTCGACTATTGATCTGTTCGGTGGCTTCCATAAATCTTCCATCATCACTATTGCTAATGACCACTTCTACAGAAGAAGCTTCATTGCAGCAACTAATATCTTTTTAAGAGAAATTAATTTGTTATCATCACTAGTCTGTGATTCCACCGGTACAAGTTCAACACCCTCAATGTTCTCACTTGTTTTGGACATTGATGGTTCCAAAGACAGCAATATTTAAATAAAGCAAAGGTCAACATGGTATGCTTGCAAGTGATTTCAATATTCAGCTACTAAATGTTGAAGAGTGTTCTTCAAAATTTGGAAAATATTTTAAAGTGTTTTTTGGAATGGTAAAAAATGTATGAGTTAATCCTATCAAATTATAGGAGATTGTTAGAGAAATAAATAAATTTGCAATTGCAAGAAATCTTCATTTTAATATCAAGTTGATTTAAATGCAAATCATAGTTGAGATGACCTTAACAACAAAGAGAAGTGGAACTATCAAGTTTGTATTCTATTCCATACACTACTTACAACCTATAATTGATATTCATATAGCTCCATGTACCCCACTGTTGAAGAGGATGTATAAAATTCTGCTGCCATAGTTTATCTCGAGTTAAGAGATTTAAAGACAACGGTGTATGAAGGGGAATTGGTCTTAGAAGGTAAGTTTTGTCTAGTTTTGTTTCCATGTGATAATCATTTCATGTCAAATCTTTTAGTGCGCCTCGAGCTCTAAAAAACACTATCAGAGAGGGATTTAGAATCTTATAGTTAAAGAGTGATGTCAAGCATTGAAGGGATTGTCGAAGCCAAAGGATATAAGTCATGAACATCGGAAGCTCACTCAAGCCACCAGAGTTCTACTCTGTGTAAAGCAGTCGAGTCAAGTGTTGCCCAGGTAACAGATACTGCTCACAAAGTGCTTGTCAATGAATTGTTATGATCCTTGTGATGAGGTAGGGGGAAGCTAGTAGGTTCATGAATCTAGTTAGATCCTCTAAGCTATCTAGGGGTGTTCAAAAAAACCGACAACTCAAAAAACTCAAGCAACCCAACCCATATGATTTGAGTTGGTCGAAAATTAATTTGGGTTAGATTAGATTCACTTTTTCTCAACCCAAGTGGGTTGGTTTAGTTCATGGGTCTACATGATTGATCTGAACCAACCCAACTCACGGTAATATATAATCACAATTTTTATAAATTTATTGTTAACTTAACATTAACTCTTACTTCAAGCTTATTTCTATTTCTAAACCAAATTAATTTTAAACTCAACCTAAATTAAGGGTTAGATAATCAGTTGTTCAGAATAGTCAAATAGTTGGCCATTTTGATTACCTTCAATTATAGGCATGTTTGAAAATCATGTACCCTGCCTAATAACTATGAAGTGTAAATTTCGATTGAAATCCGACGGAACCGAGGCAACTTGAGTTGGGTTCATAACTTAATAAGAATTGTTTGAATTATGGGAATTTACAATCCGAACTATTGGGGTTGGGTCTAAACTATCACAGAACCCAACTCCCTCCAACACCCCTAAAGTATCAATTTTGGCAGCAGATTGATAAGGTCGACCAACCACAAGTTTCCACTCATGAAAGGTTTCAAGGTCAAAGATAACATCTCAATTTTGGCAACATGCTGGAGTACAAAGATCCCCTTTTCAAGGATTTCACGACAGATGGGAAGGTGATGGATCGTGCTATCTTTTAGCTAAGAATGAAATTGAGCTCCAGAATACCAAAACAAATAAATAAATAAAATTACACACTTTTAAAAGTAAAAGTAGAACTCGATTATTAGAACTAGAACCCACCGATTATCCTTTGAATCAAAATGAATGCTCCAAAAAGTGCCCTAATTATAAGAAGCTTCGAACGAACTTACATTTCCTATCTTCTTCTTCGTAGTCAGATTCAACTTCTGTGACATTGTAATGCTTTTGCTTTAACTTTGCTTTACCGGTGTCGGCTGCCGGTGCGGCGGTGCGGTGGTCGTCGAAGAGTCTCCGCCGTTGGATGAGAGCGGCTTCATCTCTCTCCTCCTCCTCCACTGCCACCACCACTGCCTCCCATGTAGCTGTTGTTACTTCCATTTGAACCTAAACTAACTCAGAACGGAGCAATGTGATGTAAGAGGGTGCTGAATTTACGGACGTGTTGATTGATATTTGGACAAAAGTCACTCAAATTGTAAAAATTAATAGTTTTTATTTTAATTAATAAATAAAACTTTAATTGTAGTTTAATTAATCTCTAATGGATCAATTCTAATAATTATAAATAAAAATATGAGTAACTCACTCAAGAAAATGTCAATGTCTATAAAAATATCGATGTCGATGTCTATAAAAATGTCGGTACAAAATAATGAAGATTGATGAAAATAGTTTGAATCAGTCAATGCTGTTTAATTATGTTTTATTGATAATTTATAACCAGATCTAGTCCTTAATTATTTAATTCAATAAAATATATATATATATATATATATATTATAATCGAGTTATTAAAAATTGGAAGATATGTTTGGAAATTTTGTAATTAAATTTGAAAAGAAAAATAAGTAAAGTTAAGTTAAAAAATCGAGTCAATATTATTAAATATTGACTACAAAAATAATCTCACGAGAGAGTTGCAATGCAAATATAAAAAATTAATTTGGAGAAAATATGAAACACAAATTTGAAATTTTTTTGAACAATAATTATTTTTTAAGGTATATTTAAAAGAAAAAACATAAAAAGTAAAATAAATAAATAAATTTAAATAATAATATATTATTAGTATTATCAGGAAAAAAATAAGCATCAAGCCATAGTTCTCCTGACGCTCAGTCACAATTCCCACTGTCAGAAACGTGATGAGGGGGAGGGGAGCGCCTCCTATAAAAGGCCCCATCCCCCCATATTTTGGCATCAAGTTGTTTTTTAGTCCATGGGCTAATAGGCTGGGCTTTGTGAATAAGGTCGGCTTCTTATTTAAATTTCGTTTTTTGACGATATTTAGTTATATCGTCGACAAGGGAGAAAACGATTCTCCAATCCCCCTTGTCATGTCGACATATCGATCGATATTTGAAACGTTGGTCAAAAAGAGGACTAAAAGATACAAATCGTCCCTCCCTTTGTTATTTTTTTTATTTTATAAGGGTATAATTATCTTTTGACTTTAAAGTTAAAAAAAACAAACGAAAAATAAAATCTTTTTTTAGGGAATGATATTTGAAAGGCAAGTGTATAGAAGGGGGCGTGTAGAGACTGATTTGACCTAAAAACAGGTTTTATTGCTCAAAAACTCATGCCTTCAGAATTGTTTTTTAATCCAAAACAGCTTTTTCTAACACGTCAGTGTAAATAAATGTACCCAACTATCCTTAATTTTGAATTCATTATAATGTAAAAAGTAAGCGGCATACCTCGGACGAGTTTGACATACTCCCAACCATGTTTTGTTAAAATAACCGCATAAAGTTGTTTATGGGCAAGAATTGAAGTTACCTTACCTTAAATTCCCGACCGTAGTTTGTAAGATACTCGCCCGATGTATTGATTAGTGCAACCAACTCTTCAATTAATGCAAACACCTAACTCGTCCAAACGTTTATTGTTCAGCAAACCATACCTACGAAAGTATTAACTTTCTACCGGTGCATTTTTTACTCAGCTTTTAGACAACGAAAAGAATGTTGCACTCTCAAAAAGTGCACTGCCACGTTTGTTTACATTCAAAGTCACTCTCTCATCTGAGCACTTAGGTTGTTAGACTTTATATTCATGCACAGAGTGCATCTTTGTTTTGTCGTCGTCTTTTTTTTTTTTTTGGAAAGATAGAGTGCATCTTTGTTGGTCAAGAATTCTGCTTTTTTCTTTCTTTTTTTTTGTGAAACTCGGCCTAAGTTCTGTATTTTCACCCAAGTTCTATAGATTGTTAGCAACCCGGCTGAAGTTCTAATTTTTTTCACCCATAAGAACTTCCCCCAAGTTTTGTGAAATTCTCGCCCGAGTTCTGATATATAATTTCATATGTTGTTTTTATTAGAATGTTGTTATTTTGATTCGTCATGCAGGATGTCTTGCCACATTCTTAACTACAGTGGTAAGTGAAATGAGTCACAATATCTCTCTACGAAGGTGGAATTATGGGAGGTTTAAATGTAGACAATAGTATAACATATGATGAGCTCAATAAGTGCTATGTTTAGGCTTACCTGAATAGATCCTGACCAAATCGTTAACTACAGTAGTAAGTGGAATGAGTCACAATATCTTTCTATCAAGGTGGAATTATGGAAGGTTTTACAACTACAACCTTAGATCTTTTTAAGAGGCCGTGCACATCCCTCTAAAGTTCCATTGTACGTATGTACCGTACCAAAGGAAAGACGCGGCAGTGGTAGCACTTCACAGCATTGCATCATTCCCGAAACCCAAGAATTTCCATTTATTTCCTGACTAGTTAGGGTTAAATGTTCTTTATTATGTCCCCTCAGTTATTTCTGTTCATTCCACGCTTCCAGTGTTGCTCCCTCATGTTTTATCCCATCAATAACCCCGTTAACGGACATTGTGGTCCCATGCAACTTAGGTGATGATGAACCAAACTATTACAGTTAATGAGACGAGGATGATGAGAATGACGTGGAGTACGAGGTCGAGGATAATTTTGGGGATAATGATGAGATTGATTGTACCGAACCTAATGATACGGAGTTTGAGAACGACAATATTGAGTTTGAGAAAGATGTTGAGATTGACAATGAGGATGAGCTAGAGCCAGTGGATGTAGCCACTTCATCTTTTGCACATTTAATTGAAGTGCACACGGTAAGTACAAATGCACCTTGTGCAACTATTCAAGCTTCTTGTTCCAGAGATATCACTAGGACAAGTGATGAACTTGGTTTGTCAGAAGATGACATTGCGGTAGGGAGTACTTTCTGATCGAAGGTGGAATTGCAGTTCAAACTCTCGGTGTTCGCAATGAGATTGAATTTTGGTTCAAACTCTCAGTTTTATTAATTAAGGAATTGTTTGGGGTTTTGATTTTCCTAGGTTTTCAAGAATTGAGAACATTAGTGGTCCTTGGTTGAGATGGAAGATGACTTGGGACAACCAGTGAAGTGGAGGATTTGTGAGTTCATATTTTGAGATTTTGCAAAGAAGAGAATGTAGTTGTAGGAAAAGAAGAGGAATGAGACTGCTGCGGAAGCTTGTGGGTTTTCTTGAGGTTGATTAGAAATGATTTAGTGGTTGGAAAAATGGAATGTTTTGAGCATCATTGAGAGGGCTTTTGGATGGGTCAAGGAAGACGATGATGAATAGTAAATGAGGGTGGTAGTTTTTGGAAGAGAGAGAGAGTATTTGTGTGTTAAAATAAAATAAGAAAGAAAAAATGAATTGTTGGAACTTGCCGGCAAATCACTTGTGATTGAAATTGGAAGGTAAAGAACTAATAAATATAGAATTTGCATAATCTGGTGCAATTTAAGTTTTGACCATGCATCATTCCTCCTCACAAAAGGTTTGTTTTGGCAGCGTCTAACTTATATATTTGTTTTTTTTTCTTTTTAGAATTTTGTAGCTGACCAAGAATATAATACATTTTTGCTCAAGAATCTAAAATGTTATATAGAAAAGAGATAGGTAACTAAATTTAGAATTTAGAATTCGTTGCAATTTGATATTTCTTGAGCAATACTTAGATGATCTTCTTTGATATTTGTTTTGCAATTTTTACTCGATATTACTTTCATCATATTAGAAAATATCTTATTTTTGTCTTTAAACATTTTATTTATGTCTTTAGTCGGAACTCAAATCATATGCCTCTCAAGTGATTGATGGTACACTTGACATGAATAATGACTAGATTTTTGTGCAAGTCTTTCGACCAGAGAAACATGGGCATGTTCGAGGTTATAGAGCCGGTGTTACTCCTTCTGAGTTGTTTGGATCATCTTCCAAAGCTCGTGATCTTGAACGACGTCTTAACGAGTCATAATAATGTCTTCAAGAATCTGAACGGCAAAGAAAAGTTAAGGTACAATAACTCAAATATCAAATTATTGAATTAGAAAATCGTTTTGAGCATCAATTTCAAGCAATGATGGCTAAGATGATGTGAAAAAATCCTAAAGTAGGGGTTAGAAATTTTTTTTGTTTTAGGTATTTGAAGTATTTGTATTATTTGAATTAGCTTTAGAAATATCGTGTTTTGTAGTAACTATTGGTTATAGTAACTAATATTTTGATTGTGTTGAATATAGTTTTCAAATTATAAATTTTAATAGGAAAAGTAGTTTATAAACAAAGAATATTAAATTAATATTAATTTCAAATGCTATTATTCTATTTGATTTTTTTTAAGGATTTACAAATGTCAATAAAGAACTTTTTTTGAAGGTTTAAAAATGGTTGAAATAATATTATGATCTTTGGAAAATAATGAAAATCTTCGAAAAAAATAATTGAAACTAACTAATTATTGACAACTAATTTAAGAATTATCGAAGGCTTATAACTTTTGAAAAATATGAATTTTTGAAGGCGGATTGAACCTTTAAAAAATATGAATTGTTGAAGGTTAACAGCACTTTCAAAAAGCTTTTTCGACGGGACCTATTTCGACACTTTTTGAAGGTTGAGTAAACCTTCGAAAAAAATTTATCGAAGGTTTATTTTATACTTATGACCTTTGAAAATACTTAATTTTCTTGTAGTGAACTCAAATAACCTTCAAAAGTTTTTGGATGCTCAAATGATCCATCACTCAAAATGTGCTTTTGTGACTCACTTTAAGCATTAATGATGTGTTAGAGGAGATGAAATAATCATAATGCCCTTAATTATTAGAGATGACTGCTAGAAAAAGCCACGATCGAGGTCGTATTAAACCTTGCTCGGGAATCATTTAATTCACACCAACTAATGTATCACTGCTTTTACCCAACCAATTTGTACATGTCATTACTGATCTCAGAGAACAAAAGTCCTTATCATGAATATTCTCTATGCACAATCATACAAAATCTTAAAAGTGTCCTTGTTTTACTTGCTTTTATTACAGTTTGAGTATGGTTATGGCGTGGGGTTTTTTCATTTTTAAACTCAGTTTCATATTTCAGCATGATTATGCGAAGGTTGACTATTAACCTCGTGCGAGAGTTATTGTTTCCCGACCGAGGTTCATGCCTAGGGTCAACGGTTAGAGATAGCAAAAGTTGACGCGACCTTACCCCGGCCGTGGTGTTGGATTTCAATAATCTCAGGCGGCAAAATGGAGGCCCTGTCCGAGGTTTTGTTAGTTTTTTTTTTCTTTGTTTATCTTACCGTTGGTTTATTTTTTTCATCTCTAATTTTCTTGTACTTGTGCTTTGTCATTTGCAAAACAGAATGATTAATCTTTTTGTTACTTGAGCATAGTTCAAATTTTCAAGATCAGTTTACATTCTGTAACATTCCTCGGGCAAGATCGAGCCTGGGAAAATTCACAGAACTTACACTATACTTAGTTTGAAACGTTGTTCGAGGTTTGGTAAGCCTCTGTCAATTTTCTCGGGATCAACCTCGAGCAAGGTGGAGCCTGAGGTAATAGAAAGACGCTCAACCTCTAATGATGTTTGGGAGAAATTTCAAACCTCACTCGATGTTTCTAAGCTTCTGGAAAATTCCTTGGTTCCAACCTCGAGTGAGATCAGGCTTAAGAAATTTTACAAAGGCATAGAAACCTCGTGCGAGGTTTCTAATTTCTTCCAAACTTCTCTTAATGTTGAGCCTCTTTCAATTACATCGAGCTCCACCTCGCTTGAGGTCGATCCCAAGAAAATTGACAGATGCTTACGAAACCTCAAGCTACGTATCGAATTTCTTCAACCTCGCTCGAGGTCCATCCCACTTCGTTCGAGGTGCTTCTTCTTCTTCAACCTCCAACCACGTTACCTCAAATATTTCAAATCAACCTCCCACAACCTCAATTCCAATGGAAGAACATGGAACAAAAAATCAAGAAAGAACATAGAACGAAACAAACAAGAACACCGGACAACGAAATCAACGGAAAAAAAACTAGATCGGTGCAATATTATTCATGTATTGATTCACTAAACATCGAAAAATTGAATCTATGGAAAAAAAAACTATTCAACTCCTCAACACACATAAAATCGAAGCCCTAACCCTGTACATTGACGGAACAATACAACAATTAAAAGAAACATAACTTAACTCGAAGATTAAACATTTTTCTTTCACTTTGTTTCGAAACCAATCACCAAGAAAAACGAAAATGAAGAAGCAATTCGAAGGAATACGAAGAAAAAAAAACAGAAGAAGAACAGTGAGACTAAAAACAAAGAGAAAGGGAAAAAGTGAACTATTTGATTTTTTAAATAAGGGGTAGTAGAGTAATTTTGCTACCTTTTAAATTTAATAAAAGGCAAATTTCAAAAACCACCCCCAAAGTATGGTGGTCGTTACAATTACACCCTTAAACTTTCAATTCTAAAAATTAAACCCTTGAACTTTTACAAATGAAAAAATTAAACTCTCAAACTTTCAATAGTAAAAATGAAATCTCTAAACTTTCACATATGATAAAATTGTACCCTCCAAGTTAAAATTAAACCCTAAATTTTTTTTAAATGGTATTTTTTTACAATTCCGTCCATATTATGTACCGAAAATATTCTCATCTTCATTAATTTTAAATTCAATGAAGTTTTTTTTGCTCTTCAATATCTGATTTTGTAGACAATTTTCCTCGAGACTTGCCGATAAATATGGAAAGAGTGTTGCTCAAATTGCTCTCAGGGACGTCGAAATCCGAGAGATTGCTCAAAGTTTTTAAGTTTAAGCTTACAAAAGAAGACATGAATAATAATTCTACCGGCGGAATTGATAGGAAATACCAAACGCGCCGCCAAGTTTTGGGGCATAGATTTGTACGCACAGGTAATTAATAAATCTGATACTTTTCAAGATCTGATGTTGAAAATCGAAATGGAAAATAATGTCCACTGTTCTGTTAAATCCCTCACAAGTTAATGAATGATAGAGCATATTCTCATTTGTGAACTACTGCTTGTCTGCAAAATCGAATATCCACGAACAGAAAAAAAAAATTTAATTTTACAATTGTCAAATAGATACAAATTTTCAAAATTTTAGGGTTTAGATTTTACAATTTTTGAATTAGAGGGTGGAATTTTATCATATGTGAAAGTTTAGGGGTTTAATTTTTACTATTGAAAGTTTGAACGTTTAATTTTTTCATTTATAAAAGTTCGAGGGTTTAATTTTAACAATTGAAAGTTTAAGGGTGTAATTGTAACAACCACCATACTTCAGGGGTAGTTTTTGCAATTTGCCCTTTAATTAAATATTCAAGTGGGTCACACAAGCACATTTTGAGGGAATGAGTGATTTGAGTATTCCAAAAACTTTTGAGAGTTATTTGAGTCAATTTTCCAAGATATTAGACGAGGACGAATGGAAGAGAAAAATGAAATTAAAAAATAAAAAAGAAAAAGCCATGTAAATTCAAATTTATAAAAATTGCCACCTCATTTTAAAATTACAATCTCAACTATGCCATGTCATTTTTATGTTAGATAAGTAAGAGTAAAATAGAGCAGGATCATTTAGTACCATTTCTCGATCCTCAAACTAAAGTCTTATTTGTTGAGGTAGTTGAAAACTCAGATATTAAAACGGTACTTTACCCCTAAAAATCAATTCCCACCAAAGCACAATAACTCTTACAATAGTGGATAAATAAAATTTTCACATACAATTATAATATAGTCTTCTACAAATAAATTCTCTCTCACAAAATAAAATAAATACTGATGCATGAATTTCCCCTAATTTCAAATTGTCAGGTCGTTATTTTGAATTAATGGTAAAATTATATATTATTAAATTTCCGATCCATTACAAATTAACATGTATCTCTAAATTAAATTAAGAAGACATAAATTTGGAAAATCATATAATCCAATTATATTTTGTTATTTTTATACCTCTGAAATTTTAATTTTCTTAAATATAACGTTTTTTTGTGTTTGTCTGTCTCTAAATATTAGTTTGGATGGCTTGAGATCTCAAGTAATATCCTTGAAGTCTTGAGTTCAAACCAATATAGGACACAACTCCGACCAAGCAATGACTCCATTCCTCCAGAAACTAAAGGACAAAAAAGGGAAAAAATCACAGATTTTTCCCTTTCCATTCCTCTTTCTCCTCCAGGTTACCGCTGTGGTACGGTGCTTCTGTCACTTGCTCTCATTGGGGGAGGGATCAAGGAAGGGGGTGGCAAGAGAGAAAGTCGAAAAACCGATCCGACCGACCGATTTATATTAAAAAAAAATCCGAAGTTTTATTCTAGTATTCCACGGGAGAGAGGAGAGCTACAAGAAGATGGAAAGAAAAAAGGATGGTAGGAGTAAGGAGAAGGAAAGTGGGAGAAAAAGAAAAAGAAAAGAGAGGGAGAGGGATTGAACTCACAACCTTTTAGTTTGAGATATATGATAATTATCGTTGAGTTATGCTCGCTTTGTCCCTTAATGTTACTATTTTTAAAAAATAATAATAAACATAATATTTACGATCAATAAATGATGATAAACATATAATATTACTACAAATAATATTTTAATTTGAAGTGAGAAAAAAGTAATTAAAAAAATGGCGAGAAATCTTGGGAGCGATGATGGGATTATGGGAAAAATTATAAAATAAGGAGTTAGTTGTATGGTAGAATGAGTGTTAACGAGGAGAGAGAAATTTACCTGGAAAAGCCATTAATGTGAATCATGAAATTATGGAGGAAAATATTTTATTATTAAAATACATCAAAAATAGAGTGTATTTGAAGGTGATGGTAGAAGAAGTGATTTTGAAAAAGAATGATTTTAAATTTTTCTAAAATATATTTTTTTTAGTAGGTAAATTGTTTTCTCAAATTACCTCCTAAGTGGCTTATTTTCTCATGAACTTTTATCATTCATATTGCTTCATTATTTTTTCTCCTAAGTAGTACTAATTGAGTTTCTAATGAGCCCACACCAAAGTCTAGACTGCAACTAGTCAAGTTTCTTGTGAAGTTTGAATGGATGATTTATGTTTTTTGAAAGAAAGGAGAAGCTAAATTTTGAATATTTATAATCCCCATTGTTCAACTCATAATAGCACAATCAATATAAATGATAATAAAAATGGCAATAGGATAGGTTGCGATTAAACATCATTTTTTTTTACTGGACATAAACTTCAATTAAAAAAAAAAAGGTAATAAATGTCTTATTCACTAAACTAGATTCAGATCGACATTATAATAATTAATTTTAATCTTAACTAATTATTAATATCAAACGTTAACTAACAACAATTTGTAATGCCACTATTCGGATTAGGATCCTCTGCGATCTAGTTCGATCACCTTCTTGACTTGAGTTGCTTTCAAGAGTGAATATTATCCCTAAAAACTGAGCTTATTCAATTTAAGATTGCCTCCAAGTTAGAAAAGGAATGGTACACCTTTCTTAACCATATTTGCATGATCTTAAGACTACTCTAATTCAGATGTAGTGTCAGTGTCAGTTCCTCTCTACTCGAATATCATACAAGTTATTGATTAATCTATGTATCAAATTGATCAGAATAGTTTGAGCTTAGTTTCAATTTTGTCCCTATAGTTTTAAAAGTTTGAATTTCACCCTCACAATATAAATAAATTTGTTGACAAAACTTGTAAAAAGCAAATACAACAACAATTAAACTGAAAACGTTTAACTTCCAAATATTATAGATATTCATGTCTTTAAAATAAAAACAACTTTAGAATGGTACACAAACCACCATGGTGAACAGTAGCACCAAGTTTATTTAGAAAATAAATAAACATTATTATCACATGAGATTAGAGCGTTTTCAAAATATAAAGCTATTAGCACAGTTGGAACTGACAGGATTACAGTTGATAAGAGTGACACCATCATCGTCAAAACACATCACAATCTCTATCAATCGGATGTTGCTGCCAGTTCCTCTACAGCGAAGAACAGGTTCCTTCCCAAAGTGTGTTCGTAGTGCACTCTGTACTCTTTGCTTTGACTTGCTGAGCCCGTTTGGTGCTAACCCACCAACTTTGAGGGCATTCATAAGATCGATACTATTTCTCATATTAATAGCCATTTGGAAGTACGCTTTCATGTTGAATTTACTCTCTGAGCAAACCCCATGCTTGTTCCACTCATGTGACCAGAAAAATTTGTTGTCTCCCGTTATAACGTTCGGCCATACTCTATTCAAATCAGTTTCTAAACTTGAAATCTGAAACAAAAACAATATTCTATCCTTAAAATCTAATATTATTTGGTGCTAAAGTCGTATATCAATTTAGTGGAAACTCAAAATTATACATTTTAATTTTATAAATATAATATATACACATACATACATAAAAAAAATTAAATTTTACACATAGATATATGACTTTAAACTTTAAATTTTAAATTTAAATCTCTCAAGTACTTGAAATGACTTTAAATTTTAAATTTTGTTTTGATTTAGAAAGATTTTAAGAAGTTGTCGCTGAAAAATAAAATAAAATAAAAAGTTTAGATCGGGCAAAGTTAAAAATAGTGTCATTATAAAAATTATAAAAATAAGATACTTTTGAAAATAAAGTTTAAAAAGTGTCGTTTAAATAACAGAATTTCATTTTAAGATATTTTTTTCAAACTAATGTAAAATTAGTGATTTTTGCCATATCAAAGATCACGTGAATTCCATGTTATGTGGATTCTAACTATAGGTTTAAATCACATCATCTCGATTTATTAAAAAAATATTAAAAGTATGACCATATATTTTTTTAGTACAACATATAGAGGGAATTGAACTTAAAACATCTTTATTACATATATATATGTTAATTACCGTTGAATTATGCTGCAAATATGATCCTGTTAATTTGAGTTAAAATTATATGAAAACGTGTGAATTCCTACCCTTTATGTTTGTAATTTTTTTTCAAAATAAGACAAGATTCATATTTCAAACCACTCTAATTCTGGCCATAAAAAAAGACAACATAATTAATTTAAAACTCATGTAGATTTAAAATCTCTCAAAATTTACGGGAAACAAAGAGAGCAATAGATGCAAATTAGAGAAAAACTAGGAAATCTTTAAGGTTTGTTTGAAAATGATTTTAAAATGAGTGATTTTAGCGGAAAAAAAAAGATTTTTATATAGTTATCCTAAGCTTTCATTATACACTTTTTCAAGAGATTTTTATATAATTAAAAGAATGTTAGAGAGAATTTTGACTAAAGTTTTTAGAGAGAGAAAAGTGAGAGGGGAACAAAAATCTTAGAGAGGGAAATTTTAGAGGGGAAGAGACAAAAATTTTAGACACGAAGATAAATTTAGAAAAGAGATGAAAACCAAAAATTTAGAAAGATATTACCAAAATTTTGGAGAAAAAAATTATAGAGAATAACAAAAATTAAAGATAGAATAAAGTTAGACAGTGCAAGAATTTTAGAAATGAGAAAAAAAAATCAAATTTTAAAGCGACGGGAATCACCTTAGCATCCCAACCTATACCCTTAAAAGTGATTTTGTATTTTTTTAAAATCCCTTAAGAATTATTGTGAATTATGTTATCTTCAAATAATAGTGATTTTAGCGATATCCAAATCATTCTTAGATAGACCCTCTAAGTATGATATATGCTTTTTTAAATTACGGCAAATTAGTGAAATTTGAGAATTTTGGTGTTTGAGTTTTACCTTCGTGAAATCGAAGGGAGTGCCAGGGCAATTAACAACAGAGGTGCCTCCCTTTTGCGGCCACACGCCATGGATTGTGAAGGTTCGTAGCCCTTGTCCGACACATCGTCCTTGTTGGAAACTACAAACAGCGGGTGGCCATTGTTGAACGAACCAGAAGTCATCAAAAGTTTGTGATTTTACAATGGGGAGAAAGATGGTTATTGCTAAGACAAACATGAACACGATTTCTCTCCTCGACGTTTTCATGTCTCCTCTCGTGGTTTCAAATTCGAACCTACCGAATTTAAAAGCTTGGTGAGAATGGTGTTCCTCTCAGCCCCTATTTATTCTAAAAATTTAAAGATTTGTTTGTTTCTCTTGCAATTATTGTGGTTATGGGCTTTGAATAATTAAGAATAAAGAATTATCCAAAGCTTCAATATTACACTATTCAATTTTGGGTAACTGTCGGAAACGTATGAGGAGGAAGGGTGGCGTCTATGGCTTGTCTTCACAGGAGAGATTTATGAATTTCCTTTAATTATTATTTCTAGTTCTTTTGTTTTATTCTTTTTAATTTTATTTTTATTTTGTAAACACAATAAAATAAAATACAGATGAAATTCCAACTTATAATCTTTTGATTAGAAATTGATATATTAACCCGTTGAACTAAGTTTAAGTCGACTTAATAATGATAGAATCTTTCAACTTTCATTTTTTATATTTTAGTCAAGGTTTTCCGTAAAAATTATTTTAGTCATTTGGAAGAAAAACTTGTATTTAAAGATTATTTGGGTTGAAATCGTCCTTGAACATTTAGTGTTCACAAAACTAGGTTCTATCATCAACCAAACAATGTTGAACCTTATACATCCATAGAAATATCGACCCTGATAAATATTTCAAAAAAAAAAAAAACTAACAAAAAGACCTTATGGAAACCAATTGATAATTTTCTTAAAAAAATAAATTACTATGACAACGTGTGGAGCGAGGCATTCAAACTCACAATCTTTTAGTAGGAAATAGTTGCCTTAATCAGTTGAGCTATGCTCGGATTTAAAAAATAAAATCATATATAAATTATTAATATTTATATCATATTCATACTACGAATATTTCAAATCATTGTTATGACTATGAATTTTTTAAATTATTCTCTAATTATTATAAATATTTAACTTCATCAAATATAAAATGTACCTAATTATAATATTTGTTGGGTTTAAATATTATTTGGTCGATGTGTTTTTAGCTTTAGTACATTTTGGTTATTATTCTTTTAAAACATTCATTTTTTGTCCATGTATTTTGATTTTTTGTTCATTTTAATCATTATTCGCTTTCAAAACATTTGTTATACTTTTAAAAGTATCAATTTTGGTCTTTGTTTGTAAAAGTTTAACATGAATTCTAATTTTATTGAGTTTAGTTTCATATCGGAATTGTAACAAAAATTAAAACAGATAAAAATGTAAATGAATGTTTAAAAAAGTAGCTTTCAAAAAATATATATGAAAACAGATATTTTGAAAGTCTAGGGACTAAAATTGACAAAACTCAAAAGTACCAGGACCAAAATAAAAATTTTGAAAGTACAACTAGGATTAAAATAAACAAAATTAAGAATATAGGAACTAAAATAGTATTTAAATATAGTTTTTTTTAGTACATTTAAATATAGTTGTTTATCAATATTTATAGGGTTCTATCTCAAAACCAATTGGCAATAAGAGGAATAGTCTATGTCTATTATAAACCTATGTAATGTAATTTCTTTTATCAATGTGAGATCCTTAACATTGTTGACTAATCACGGAGACTTGAATTAGGTTCAACTGATCAAATATATATAACAAAAGATATATTGATGATATGTGTGCAAGATCTTCTCAAGAGCTATTCGCTCAACTTTATTTTTATATGATTTTGTTGGGAATATATATAAATGAATTAAATTTATCCAATCTATCTTGCTTAAGTTTTTGGGTTGAGTGGTGGTTTATTTATCTTTAACATGATATCAGAACAAGAGGTCCTGTGTTCGAACCCACATCATCAGTCCTTTGTTGATTCCTCCTAAGACGAATGAATAAATCAGGGGCTCATAGTATCTGAGCTTTCGACATACGTCTTCTTCCTTCGATCTTGGTAACACAGTCGCCGCGTCGACCCTATTCCAAACTTGCCAAATTTTATTATTTTTTTCTCCCTTCTAAATTTCAGTTTTAATTACCCCACCCACATTTCACCCCTTTTCCATTTTTGGCCTCATTCCCACATCATCTTTTACTCAATTCCCACATGAATTTTTTTTTCTTCCCCTCTCCCACATACATTTTGGCATAACCCACCTTCTATTTTATTTTTTATTTTTTATTTTTCTCTTTCTCATTCAATTCTTAATTATCCCAATTCTCTTTCCCACGTAGCGAATTACACAATGACCGATACAAATACTTCTTTCAAATTCCACACAGAAATCAACCAATTTCCCACATCTTTCACCCTCGATCGTCAATTCTCTCCTTCACCGCTATTCCTACTCTCAAATATTTGTACTCTTGTTTCTGTCTGACTTGACTCCAACAACTACTCTTTGCTATTATCTTTAACTCGACTCCATCTTGAAGGCACACAATCTCTTTGGTTACATTGACGGCTCATGTATTTGCCCCGATCAACATATTCAACAAGGCGAGACAACAAAGCTCCATCCCAAATATGCCTTGTGGCACTCCTAGGATCATGTATTGCGAACTCTAATCAATTCTATGTTGTCCCAGTCCGCCCTATCTCTTGTTGTTGGTTGCACTAGCTAGAAACAGGTTTGGGAATCTCTTGAACATCGTTACTCATCTTTTACTCATACTAATATAATTGATTTGAAATCGGAATTGCAGAAAATTCAGAAAAAGGGGATAGAGTCCATCGATGATTATGTTCAGCGAATCAAAACTATTCAGGACAAGTTATCTACTATCTCTGTCCATATCGACGAGGAGGACATCCTAATCTACACTTTGAATGGCTTGCCTCATGAATACAATGATTTTCGTACCTAGTTTTGGGTATGGTCCAGTCCTGTTCGTGTGGAAGAACTTCATGTTCTTCTTAAAACAAAAGAAGCTGCAATCTTTTCTCAAGCCAAAGGTGTAGAGTCCATATTCCAATCCACTGCCATGATGGCCAATTATCGCCCACTGTCTCATCATTCTCGTGGACGAGGTCGCCATCCTACTCGTGGTCGGAACACCCGTGGAGGTAGATGTAGTTTTTCACCATTTCCACCTCGGTCTCAGTCCTCATTCTCGGCAACAACGCCAGCTTCTTAGGGTCCCTCAACACCTTCTCCATCTGAGGTTCCACAGTCTAACAAGGTACACTGTCAGATTTCTGGAAAGTTTGGGCATAATGCATTAGACTGTTACAATCGAATGAACCATACCTTCCAAGGTCGCTACCCGCCAGCCCAACTTACTGCCTTTGTTGCCTCCACCTCTATGAATGCTGGAAAATGTTCCTATTGGCTATCTGACACTGGTTGCAATGCTCATCTGACCTCTGATTTTGCAAACTTTATCCGTCTCAAATGAGTATAATGGCGAGGAATAGGTGATTGTTGGTAGTGGTCAAGCCTTGTCCATCACTCACACAGGTTCTGGCACTCTTACTATCCCATCTTCCTATTTTACTCTTCATAATCTTTTCTTTGTTCCCAACATTAGATCCAAACTTACTTTCAGTCAATCAATTATGTCGCGATAATAATTGCACTTTTCTCATCGCCTCTGACTTTTTCTCCATCCAGGATCGACGCTCGGGAACAATCCTATTTCAAAGGTCTAGTCAAAATGGTCTCTACCCCATCCAGTACACTACACCGTCAACTCCCTCTTCGTCTTCCTCAGGATACAAGGCACATCTTCACGGCCTTGATTCTCATCTATGGCATGATAGGTTAGGCCACCCAAATAAATCAATTCTTGAGTTGTTACGAAAGAATTCCTGCATCTCCTTTTCTCAGTCTTTTAATTGTGTTTGTTAACATTGTTTGTCTGGAAAAATGTGAAAACTACATTTTCATTGATCACATAGTATATCTGTGACCCCTCTTAATATAGTTCACAGTGATGTCTGGGGTCCTTCCCCCAAAGTATCTTTTAATGGATTTAAATACCATGTGTCATTTGTTGATGACTATTCTCGCTATACTTGGATTTTCCCTTGGTTAAAAAATCTGACGTTTTCTCTGTCTTTTCTAAATTTAAACCTATGTTGAAAACTTGTTGAACTCTCACATGAAAATATTTCGACGTGACAGTGGTGGTGAGTTTATCAAATCTTCTATGCATTCCTTACTTGATTCACATGGCATTCATCATGCTTCTTGCCGTTATACCCTAGAACAAAATGGTATTGTTGAATGCAAACATAAACACATTATAGAAATTGCATTGTCACTTCTTTCTCGTTCTTCTGTGCCCTTACATTTTTGGTATCATGCCTTTGCCACTACTGTATTTCTCACTAATCGTCTTCCATCTCCTTCCCTCGATAATGTTTCCCCCTTTGAACGTCTCTTCTCTTCTCCAATTGATTATAAACACCTCAAAGTATTTGATTGTGCTTGTTATCCCTTACTTCGTCCCTATTCAAAAAATAAGTTACACTCTCGCACAAGTCGATGTGTTTTCCTTGGATACCCTCTCGGGACAAAAGGATACATTTGCTTTGACCCGTGTTCCGACAAATTCTTTGTGGCCCGTCATGTAATTTTTGACGAAACCTGCTTCCCCTTTGCCAAACAATCTTCCCCTCAGACCTCCAAAGTTCCTCAACCCATACCTTTTCTCTCCCTCACATCCTTATTCCTCCAACACCATCACCAATCCAACCTTTTCCTTCTAACCCCTCGATCTTTGACCAGCAACTAGTCATGCATGATTCACCCACGAGCTTTCCCACTGCCCTACCCATACAGACGACCACTTGTTCCCCTATCTTCAATGTCACCAACACCCTACTACAATCCACATTCCTCTACAGTTAAGTTATTCCCCTACCATTCCCTTGCCGGACTTTTCTTCCATCATTCCAACTGATAAGATATCCTTTCCAATTCTTATCTCTTCTTTGCCAACTGATCCGCACCCTTCGTCACCTGTTCCTCCCACGATGCCAGCAGTCTCTAATACTCATTCGATGCAGACACATTCCAAGTCTGATATCTCTAAAATTAAGATGTGCTATTTATCTACCACTTCCAACTTGGATAGTCAACCTAATTCATTTACTGCAGCAGCCAAATTTTTTGAATGGCAAGAGGCCATGACTAATGAATTTTCTATCCTACCAAGGTACTTGATCCCTGGTTTCTTTACCTCCCAGAAAGAATATCATTGGTTGCAAATGGTTGTATCGCATTAAATGCCATCTTGATGGATCTATTGCGCGCTATAAAGCACGCTTAGTGACCAAAGGCTTTCACCAGGAACATGACCTCGATTATGGCGAAACATTTAGCCCAATTGTCAAGAAATCGACTGTTAGTCTTATTTTGGCTCTCTCCAGTACCTTTAGCTGGCCTCTACGACAACTTTTTATAAAAAATGCATTCCTCCATGGCAATCTCACTGAGGAGGTCTATATGACTCAACCACAAGGCTTCATCGATTCAACATTTCCTCATTATATGTGCAAACTTTTTATGGCCTAAAACTGGCCCATCGTGCCTGGTTGCACATCATTACTACATTTGATTTTACACCATCTTATGCTGACTCATCTCTGTTTGTTCGTTGTATTGGTAGATCTATCACCTATCTGCACCTCTACGTGGATGACATCATTCTCACCGGTAATGATGCTGCTTTTGTCACCCACTTCATCTCCAAACTTCAAACCAGGTTTAACATGACTGACCTTGGTAGCCTCAAATACTTCCTTGGTCTCGAGATTGACCGCCCAAACAATGACATTCTAGTTACACAATCTAAATATGCTCGTGACCTCCTAGTTTGTTTTGGCTTGGCTGACGCCAAACCATGTTTCACTCCTGGTGCTCTCAATGTTTCTTCTTTTGCTACACCTGTGTCATGCTCTATTATTGATGCCCAGTTGTATCGACAAATGGTCGTGCTCTTCAATACCTTACATTCTCTCGTCCAGACATTTGTTTTCTGGTGAATAAAGTTTGCCAGCAGATGCACCATCCAACTAGTAGTGATCTTACTGCAGCCAAACACATTCTCCGATATGTCAAAGATACCACTAATCAAGGCATCCAATTTTTGCCTAGCTCTCTTTCATTTCAGGTCTTCTCTGACTCTGATTGGGCTGGTGATATTTCTGATCGTCACTCCACCACTAGATATGTCATATTTTTGGGGTCTAATCTTATCTCCTGGTCGGCAAAGAAACAAGCTATTGTTTCTTGCTCTTCTACTGAAGTTGAATTTCGTGCATTGGCTGCCACCGCTACTGAGAGTTGTCATGGTTTTGCCAACTATGTAAGGATCTTCACATCTTTCTCTCTATCGTCTCAACACTTTGGTGTGACAACCAGCCCTCCATCCGCCTGGCATCAAATCCAGTCTTCCACGCCCGCACCAAATTAAAGTTTTAAAATATCTCCTAAATAAATAAAATAAAACAACATCTATCAAATTACCTAAAAGCAAAAGCCTAAGCAAATAAAATAATAAAAACAACACAACAAAGTAAAGAAAAAAAAATTCAAGACGAAAATCTCAAGAATTGAGATTAATCTAATCTGAAAAACGCGGAGTGACATTTGATATCACTTTTCAAATGATATTGTATCCAAATATTCAATGAAAGTTAAGAATCGATGTTAAAAGTCTGACATTATAGAGTACAATTATTTTTTAGTTAAATTAATTTTTTTTAATATTTGATGTCGTTTTCAACCGACATTGTACCTTAACTCCTTAATATTTTTTATTTTTTTATTTTTTTGACATTCGATGTCGCTTTGAAACTGACATTGTATTTCCATAATTGATGTCGGTTCTAAACTAATATTAAACATCCGCTTTTTTATAACTGACATTGTAGATCCGCTTTTTAAAACCATCATTATCTGTAAAATACCAACTGACATTGAAGGTTGTAATTGTTGTAGTGATTTTATAAGTAAAGTAAAGTAATATACTACTCATGCAATAATAAACAACTATATGCAATACTTGTCAAATTATATCATCTGAATTTTTCTAAAATTTTCTCAATCTGTCATTAATCCTTAAAAATGTCTAATTATCCTCAATTTATTAAAATTATGAATTAAGTCATTTTGTATAAAAATCTATTAAAATATTTTTAATTGGAAGTTGATGTGTCATAGAATTGTTGTCTTGCTAACATACTTGGACACGTGAGCATGCCCCTAGAAAAAATAAATTTTGTTGATGAGTAAATTAAATTTCACATATCAAGTAGCATCTGAGTGATATGTTCATATTTGAAAATAATAATTTAAATTTCAAAGGATGAACTAAACCTACCCAAGATTTCATAATAAATCCATTATAGACTAGTTCTAAGAAATTAAAAGTTGTGGTAAAACTTTATTTAAAATGTCAACTTTATTTAAAACGCCTTTTAAATGTTTATGGTTATTTAAAATGCGTTTTTATTAATGTAACACATCCAACAAGTAACTATTTCAATTTTTTCTTTTCAAATCATTCAAACAAAAACGGTCAGTTGCATTACAAAGTTGAACTTTAATAATATTTTTATATCTTAGTTGGAAAAGCATTTCTACCCTAAGTTACAAGTTTTGTAATATTGTAATATTTAGTTGACTATGAATTTATATTTTTAAAAATACATATAAGTAATACTATAAATATATATATTTTTCTAAAAAAAAACTATAAATATCTTTGTCAACATGAGCATAGCTCAACGATAATTGGTCCAAAAATTTGACGGTTGCGACCTTATAAGGAGTTAGATAGCTATTGCCACTCAACTATACTCAGATTGGTTTATAAATATTTGAACTTTGTTATGATCCTTTATTTTAGGAAATATAATACCAATATTCATGGATTCCATCTCAAAACTAATTGACAATGAGAGAAATAGTCATGTCTATTATAAACCATGGTAATGTCACTTTTCTTTTCAATATGGGATCCTTAAAATATAATATATTTATGTTTATTTATTTAATTATTGATATTATATAAGTATGGGGGCTTTGAGATTTATATAAACTATTTAAATCTTAAAGATTATATATACACACCTCATAAATATTAATATTAAGATTAGGATTTCATTGCGATATGAAAATTCAACGTATAAAATAAATAAATATAATGACTTATATATAATAAGTAATATTGATCGTATGTCAATTGTGGCCGCTTGAGGGTTATATAAACTATATAAATATCAAAGATTATATATATACACATCTCATAAATGCCAAAGACTGGGATTCGATTGAGATATGAAAATTCAACTTATAAAAAGAAATTAATATAGTAACTTAATCTTGGCATCTCATATAAATGCCAAAGATTGAGATTCAACCACTTTTATTATTATTATTTCTTTTTCTTTTTATTATTATTATTATTAATTTTATTATTATATATATATATATTTTTTCCCGCAGGATCAAAGAGTAAACCCGTATAAAAAATGGTTACCAAACACGGGCGGATATACGAAGGGTTGAGCCCCTGAACTTTTAATAATGTATATTAATATATACAAATGCATTAACTCTTAAGACATTCATCATTGTTCCAGTGGTTCAAGCCTCCCTTATCTTCTGGTTCGAGCTTTCTCCTTCCCCTGAACCCGTGTTCAAAACTCCATCTCAACATTCATATTTTGTTTTGCCTTTTAATGTAATTCGTTTTCCTTTTTTTTAAAGAAATTTTTTTTCATCAATTCTATTTTTGAAGACAAAAAAAATTGTCAATTAATTCAATTTTAAAAAATGAACATAAAATGGGAAATTACAAAATTTTTTAGACAATTAAATATGTCAAACTTAGAAAAAATATACATTGAAGTTAGAACATTTATGGTCTAATTATTGCTAGCAATTCAAGACTTCTTTTTGTTTTTAATTTATACGTTATTATTATAATATTTCTTCTTATAAATTCATAGATTGATATTTAATGTTCTGATTTTATATAAGTTTAAATTTCAATTTTGTATAATCTAAAAAAGTCAACGATTTGGAAATTAATTTTCTATGGTATATTTTTATTAAGTTCACATTTTATATACTATGAGTTTAACTATTCGAAGTTATTTTAAAAGTAATAGTCAGTGAAATCTTGGAATTTTGAACTCTTAATTCTTATACTATGAAACTAAACTAATTTTAGTATTTGGAGAATAATTCTTATTTTATCTTTTAATTTTTCATTTCATTTTTATTAATATTCTTGTAGATTTAATTTGAAATCTAAATTAAGAGATACTATAAAAAAATCGATAAGGTGATTAAAAGTAATAATAGTTCTTATAGATATTTTACATAATAAATTTAGAAATTTTATTGACCTACCTTGATCTAAAAGCTAAAATTGTTATTAGTAATATTCAGCACTAAGTTAGTAGAGCATATTTACAAAAAGAATCTTGCAAGTTTTATGAATTCTTTGGAATTACTTACTCGCCCCTCAACAAAATTTCTGGGTCCATCACTCACGAAACATGTTTTGATTTTTGATTTTTCCTTTTTTAAAATAAAAACACAAAAAATAGTTATCAAACATATATGGTTTTTGTTTTTTATTTTTCTTTTTTTAAAATAAAAACATAAAAAATAGTTATCAAACATATATGGTTTTTGTTTTTTAAAAACAGAAAACAAAAATCAAGAACTAAAATCATTACCAAATGGGTTCTTAACCATGGTTTTAAAATGGTTTTCCCAAGCTTAAACAATAATGAATAAATATGATCAAACATATAATATTACAACAAATAATTTTAATTTGAAGAGAGAAAAAATTAAAAGGTATGGGGAGAAATCATGGAAGCGGTGATGGGTTTATGGGAAAAACTGTAAAATAAGGAGGTAGTTGTATGCTTAATGAGAGCGAGAAAAATTTATCATGGAGAAGCCATTAATGAGAATCATGAAATTGTGGGGAAAAATATTTATTATGAAATAGTACATTAGGATACGTTAGAGTATTTTTTTAATATAAAAGATAGGGTGAGATTCGAATTGACGACTTTTTATCGGAGATAGCTACTTAACCAATTAAGTCAAGTTCAAGTTGGCCAGAGTTAGGATATTAAATTTTCATCAACGTGCCGAAATTTCTATGTGTCCATGAATTCGATATTAACATGCAGGGTAAATCGACATTTCTATAGTATTACAAAAAAGAATGACAAAATATGAAAAATATCAACAAAATATTACTAATATAGCCATCATATTAATATCATTCATGTCCAACCTATTTAAAAATGTTGAAAGGCTTATTTGTTAATTTAAATATTTTTTACAAAATGTTTATTTTTATAACCTTTCAATAAACATCAATTGAAATTTATATTGATATTTTCACTAACATTTTAATAAAATTGAGACTCCAACATTTTTATTAACATCAACATTTAAAATTTTGGCACGAATATATTAGAATTATTGGTGAGAATAGATGTATAATAGATTTAAGGGAAAAATACACATTTGATCCCTGAAGTTTGGAGTAGGTGTCTATTTGGTCCTTGAAGTTTCAAAATAGACACTTTTGTTTCCTGAAGTTTGGAATTTGTGCTTATTAAGTCTCCTGAGTTTCAAAATAAACATTTTTAGTCCTTTTAAGTTTTAAGAATGGTTCTAAAGGGTCCCTCAACTATACTTTGACCGTTAGTTAACTAATGTTTAAATAACATGACAGTTAAATTGCTTACTGTATTTTATTTATTTGAAAAAATATATTTTTTCTTTTGATGACTGGATTTTTTTTAATCGTATCTCCATCCTTTCACTCTGACTTCTTCTTCTTCCCCACCTCCGATGAAGCTCACCATGACCGCCGCCCACAGTGTCAATCCCGCCCGCCACCGCCACCGCCACCGTCGTCCCGGCCTAACTCCAGCGAGCTTCGCTGGCCACAATGAGAAAACAATGGCGAGAGGTGGAGCTTTCCCTCATTCCAGATCTGGAACGGAGAGGGAAAGCTCCCCTCGTTTTAGAGTGGTCCTACACCAGACCAAGCTACAACAAGAAAAACCATCGAAGAATTTTTCAGTTCTTTTTTCAAATTTTAGTTGCGGTTGAGAACAAACCTTTTTATCTAAGTTCTGGCTAAGGAATTGAGAAGGGAAATAGGAAATCTAAGCTTCAGAACCTACAAGAAAGGGTTGGAAAAGTGAGCTCGGTTTCAATTTATAATACGTTAAGCTAAAATTAGAGTTTTTTCAGTTTTTTTTTTTTTTTTTTTTTTTTTTTGAGAAAATACAGTTGCAAAGATTGCCTCCTTTCATTTATGCCAATTTTTTTGTTTAAAATTGCAGGCAAGAAAAACGAATTTGGTAATTAATTTACTTTTGTCGGTTGAAGTTGGAAATTTTAAGTTTCTTTCAATACACCCAAAAGCAAAAGGAAAACCCTCCAATTTTAATTTCAAACTGCTATTGTTGTTCTAATTTTCCACTCACCAGGAAATGCCCATTTTCATTAAATTTTCCATAAACCCTTTAAAACAATTTGAAATTCGAAATGTCGGAAAAAGAATTGGAAAATTGAAATGGTGTGAGGAAGGAATTGAGAAGAAGGGAAGGGGCAGTAAAATTGAAGGAAAATCCACGTGGAGGATGGAATATAATTATTAGGATTAATCATTGGGAGGAGCTCCATTAGAGAGGGAGAAGGAAAAGAAGTTGCAGAGAAGGAGAAGAAGAAGCAAGGAGATCAGAGAAGAGAGGTTGAAATTACATCTCTCACTCTCTCCTTCGTTTCACCTCTAGTCATCGTTCCCTCTTCGTGGCCGACGAAGGTCATTGGAGGTTGGCGGCAGGGGCGGATGTAGGTTGGGCCTAGAGGGGGTTCGAGCCCGCCCTCACCTACAGACAATATTATTTTAATAGATATTTGTCTAAGATGCTTTAAAACTGTCAGCTTCCCCAGCGGTCAAGAGCATGCAAACCCCCCATTGCGTGCCTGGTTCAAGTCTCCTTGTCCTCAAAGGAAAACTCAAGAACTTATTAGTTCAAAGGGATCTTAATTAAACAAGATTGTTGTACGTTGTATCTATTCAACAATCTAATGGTTCATTAGACGCATAATTATTAAAAAAATGTCTAGTAAAAGAAAAAAATAAATTAATATATTTTTTCAAATAAATAAAATACAATCATCAATTTAACTGCCATGTATCAATTCAACAATCTAATGGTTCATTAGACGCATAATTATTAAAAAAATGTCTAGTAAAAGAAAAAAATAAATTAATATATTTTTTCAAATAAATAAAATACAATCATCAATTTAACTGCCATGTATAGGTGAGGGACCATTTAGAACCATTCTTCAAACTTAAGAGATTAAAAATGTTCATTGAAACTTAAGGTACCTTATAAGCACCAATTCCAAACTTCAGGACCAAAAGTGTCCATTTTAAAATTTCAAAGACCAAATAGACACCTATGAAAAATTGGACCAAAAAGTGTATTTTTCCGTAGATTTAAAATTGGACCTATGAAAATTATTCTTAACCAATGGTTTATGAGAGAACTGGTGATTTGGAATATTGTATTTTAAATTCTCATCAAAGAATTAATTATATTATGATTGAATTTAATATTTCAGGTTCACATGGCGCCATGAAGAAAAATTATCGTGACATTTCTTTACTACTTCATAAAGTGCAATGGTAGCTTGGGAGACCACTCATGACCTAGATAAAGGTTGACACTGTCGTATCTTATGCAACTGCATGCAACTGTCTAATCGGTTCCAAAAACGGTCTAACAGGTTGGAGTCATAGGATCCACTATTCTTTATCTATAAATAGAGATTCACACATGGCTCCACTATCCTTTATCTATAAACACAGATTCACTTTCGTACACATGTATGCAATTTTAATTCCACGTCTTGATAGTTATATTTTGGATTCTTACTAACTTGAACAATAGAGATTCACTTTCATATGCAGGTATGGAATTTTGATTCTTTGTATATAGAGTTATAGGTCATATTCTTACTAATTTGAGTGTCAAGTACAACAACAACTGTGTCAACACTCAAGGCCCGAACTTGGAGCATGGGAAATCATCCCATACCTCTTACCGCTACGCCATCCCAATACGCCATCCCAAGGAGACAAGAAGTACCTGCATTTCTACACGTAATGGTATATAAATGCCATGCCAAAATTTTGTACTAGTAAAAATGTGCCAACGTTCCCATTTATCCGGTTTGTTATTTCATTATCAATTTTGTACATCAAAGGTAATGCACAATTTTAAGTTTGAGGGGAGGATTAGAGTAAGTATATTTTGTAAACATTTTAGGGAAAAAAATATTTGAGATAAAGTATAAAGAATGAGCGAAGAGGCCCAATAGTTAGGGGTGATCATGACACGAAGAGAATATTTCATGTAAACTAGTTTGGCTCCCTATTGCAACCTTGAATTTGTAATTTGGTTTATGGTCGATGTGACATATTTCTTTCTCATTCTCTTTCCTTTTCCTTTTATCTCTCTTCTATTGTTGGGATTTATGTCTTAGAACTTCAGGGTAAGTTCGAATAGAATTGAAGATAAAATACTTTGTGATAATATGCATGTTAATTCCGTTTTACTTGATTGCAAGATGTTACATGATATACCTATGGTTGAAAAGGAAAGTAGAGAGCTTGACAATTGTAAAATTATGTATGAAATCCCTATTATTGTGTTATATCATGCCTATTGTTGAGATTAAGGGTTGTGACTTAAAAAGGATATTCTTTGTGATACTATGCTAATCCAAGTCTCTTAGATAGCAAAGTTTCTCATATTTATAATAAATTTACTCTTGAACCATTAATGCATGAAAAATCATGTGGAAGAATGTGAATTGAAAGGAATGGAAGAAGAAAAAGAGGAGTTGAAAGGAAGTAGCTATAGAGAGAAATAAGAGGAAATGAGATAGATCTAATATATTTGGTCATATAAGTCTAACTCTTATTTTCAAGCTCACATTTTTATCTTAGTGATTGTACTCTCCTATATGATTTTTGCAGGAAATTCCAACCCTTCAAATTAAACATGGTCAAATACAAGTACAAATGAAAGCTACAATGGAGCCAACAAGACTCATCAATTCTACCATCATCTCATGATTTTAAGATCGCCTTGCAAGGTAAGTATAAGATAAATTGGATTTTGAAAGAATCTAACTCGATTACTTATTGTGTAGATGACCATGGACAAGTGAAATGGAAAGGAATTATGGTAAACTACTTGTCCAAGAAGTATTCTAAACAATGCTATGGCTGGGAACACATGTTGTGTTGGAAAATTCAAATGTAAAACACCAAGTGGAGGACAAAGAACTCCAAACAAATGTGAATTAACAAACCATTTATCAAACATAAAATCACTTGGTTTGATAAATTTCTCCCAAGCCGTAAGTAGATTCGTGGCTTTGACCTTACTAATACCTAAGTGGTTTCTTAATTATTGAGCAAACAATGGATCATAATTGAGTCTGTTACTGTAACATCTCAAGTAATTGAGTGAATAACATTTTCTTTAGAATCAATAGATCATGTGGTAGCCAGCCTTCTTATCCATAGATATTACTTGTTGGCTTAAGATTAAGTAGCGAAATTTACGTGTATAGAAATTGGACTCCTATTACAGTTATATATATTAAAAATCAAATATTTAGCTCCACCTAAAATAAAAGTCATATTTGTGTTTTCTTACCCCTAAAGAAATATCAAATTTTAATTGTCATTCAATTAAAATGATTTTTATTGTATTATTATGAAATATATATACTTTTTTGTAATATGTATATCATTCAAGTCTATATGTAATATTATTAATCAACAAACTTTATCAACTTATTATTTTCTTTTTAGCCGGGTGCAAGGGATCAGAAGTTAAAGATAATGAGGATTGAATAGGAGGAAGGAGATGTTATATATGTTAAGAGTTCTATCTTATGTGTAATTAGAATTAGTTTTAATTCAGTTACAGGGAGGTTATTTATTTCATTGTATTTGGCAGCTCCATATATAAACCCATCTTTTAGTTACATAGAATTAAGGAGAATTGATTCAGACTTTTCGTGGTCATTATTCTCTCTCTCATTCTTTAACCGTAGAGTTTACTATCCATAAAATTATTATGATATCAGAGCAATAAGTCAAACGACTCAAAGTTCTTTCACGACATCTTAATCCTAGAGACAAATCAGAATTTTTTGCTTATGAATCCTGGGAACAAGATCTCGATGGTAAAATTGAATGACGAGAAATTTTCTGATGTAGCTATTGCAAGTTACTAAGTGTCATGGCTTATACAAATTTATTGATCCAAAGGCACAAATTCCACCAGGATTCATCAAATCTGAAGGTGAATCATCTTCTTGTTCTTTGGTAAGAGTCATAATCATCATTTCTACGATTGTCTCACCACTTATAATGCTCTATTTCAATTAATGATGTTTAGGGACCAACTTTCAAAATGTGTTGCAATGACTATAAATTCTACATTAGCTTTAGCTTTATTGATGTATTCTCCCGTTATACTTTGAGTCTTTTTCCTCGAAACTAAATCTGAGGCTTTTAAGGCGTTTTTGCTGTTTAAAACTTATATTGAGAAATTATTTGGAACTTCTACTCTTCCTCTCCAAATTGATAGCGGGGCTGACTTAAATCTTTCATTTCCCTTTCACAAATCTCAAGGTATTGAATATCATATGTCTTGTCCTTATACATCCCAACGAAATAGAATTGTAGAACGAGAACATCGTTATATTGTTGACACTGGCCTCACCTTATTGTCTCATGCTTCTCTTTATTTAGAATTTTGGGATGATGCGTTTTCTACTTTTGTTTATCTTATTAATCGTCTTCCATGTACAGTTCATTATGGTCTTTCACCTATAGAAGTTTTGTTTGGTTTAAAACCTAATTATTTTTTCCTAAAACTGTTTGGTAACCTATGTTGCCCTTCTCTACATCTTTACAATAAATATACAATTCAACCACGTTTAACCTCTTGTATTTTTCTTGGTTACAGTAATATTTACAAGGATTATAAGTATCTTTCATTTTTACATCATTTATTCATCTCACGCAATGTTCTTTTCAATGAATACCATTTTCCAACTGCTATATCAAGTCTTCTCAATTTTCCTCTTTTGATCACTTGTCTACATCTCAGTCGTACTTGCCTATTATTTCTTCACATGTGTGAAAGCCCAACAATTTTATATCCAAATGGGCCATTATGTTTAGGATTTATATATATATATTATTAAGGTGCAGCCGGTCAACCACATTGAGGTGAGAGAGGAAAAGTCTATGCACGTAAATCGAGGAGAGAAAACAGAAAAGAAAAAGGGAAAATAAATTCATTCCGTACAGTAACGTTTTTTTGCACGATCGGAGGTCGATCCGTGGTCTGATTGAGGTGAAATTTTGACAGCGTGTTCGTAACACGAGGATCTTTAATCTGGACGGTGGAGATTTCTTTTGGAGCTGCCTACAGTCAGATACAGTGGGTAGTTGGTGCCACTTTCTAAGTGAGATCTTTCTAATTTTCTTCCCCAGTTTATTCCCTTTGTTTGCCGAGATTTATTGTCTCGAGATATTATTATTGTATGCCTTTAGTTGTTACTAGGGAGAACTTGGTGTACCCATTATTGATTATAGTGGAGATTTTGACTTCGGTCAGTGGTTTTTTACTCCTCATATTGAGGGGGTTTTTCCAGGTTAAAATTGCTTGTGTCCTGTGCTTATTTGGATTATTTTTACTTGCTATTTCCTATTAGGTTCACAGAAGAGGGGATAATTGGTCCATAAATTTAAGTGTTTATCCCAATAAAGTGGTATCAGAGCAAGGTTAAAAATTAATTAGGCCTTATATTGAACAATGGAAACTAGTACAAGTAGAATGGTGACCTTGAATGACTCAAATTATCAAGTTTGGAAAAGGAAGATGGAAGATGTTTTATATGTGAAGGGAAATATGTCATAGAAAAGTTTGTGGCTTTATTAGACATTGGGTAGAAGAAAATATTCTAAATCATATTGGAGAAGAAACACATGCACGGACTATGTGGAACAAGCTTGAGTCGTTATATACCCCAAAAACTGGCAATAATAAATTGTTTCTGATAAAGCAAATGATGGCTTTGAAGTATCAAGATGAAACACCTATATAAGATCACTTGAATACAATCCAAGGTATCATTAATCAGCTTGCTGGAATGAAAATCAAGTTTGAAGATGAGATACAAGGGTTATGGCTCCTTGGTACATTGCTGGACTCGTGGGAGACTTTCAGAACTTCGTTATCGAACTCAGCCCAAAATGGAGTAATAAGTATGGACATAGTGAAAAGCAGTGTTTTAAATAAAGAGAATCACAAGTCTCTTCATCACAGTCAGAGGTTCTTGTTACTGAAAGAAGGGGGAGGACTAAGAGCAAAGGTTAGAAGGGTAGAGATAGAAGAAAAAGTAAGAGCTGCCGGTTATCCAATGTTGAGTGTTATCATTGTGGCATGAAATGACATATAAAGAAGTATTGTCGACAACTGAAGAGAGAAAATAAAAATGATAAAGGTAAGGAAAAGGAAAATGATGATGGTAATGACGCAGAGAGAGTTGCTGCAACTACCGAGGATTTCCTTATCTTATTTGATGGTGATGTTATTAATCTAGCTACACAGCAGAGCAATTGGGTGATTGATAGTGGCACGTCAATTCATGCTACATCCAGGAGGGATTTCTTTGCAACCTACACATCTGGTGATTTCGGCTGTGTTAGGATGGGTAGTGATGGATCAGCAAAAGCCATTGGTATTGGTGATGTGCACTTGGAGACCAAGAATGGTACTACGCTGGTTTTGAAGAATGTGAAACATATCCCTGATATTCGCATGAATTTAATTTCCACAGGTAAGCTTGATGACGAAGGTTTCTGCAATACCTTCTACAATGGCAAATGAAAGCTTACTAGAGGTTCAATGATTGTAGCTAAGGGAGAGAAGTGTACCTCATTGTATTTGATGCAGGCAATGGTTATTGATTCTGCAATAAATACAGTAGATGATGAAAAGAGTGTTGAATTATGGCATAAGAGACTCAGTCACATTTGTGAGAAGGGATTGATGATTTTAGCCAAGAAAAATCATATTTTTGGTATAAAGAATGCACCTCTGAAAAGATGTGCTCATTGCTTAGCTAGGAAACAAACTAGAGTTTTCTTTAAGGCATTTCAACACTCAAGAAACCCAAATATACTTGACTTAGTATATTCTGATGTATGTGGTCCTATGAAGACAAAAAGAGTTGGAGGTTCCTCATATTTTGTCACAATTATAGACGATCATTCGAGGAAAACTTGGGTCTATATGTTGAAGACTAAAGATCAAGTGTTGCAAGTGTTTAAACAGTTTCATGCCCTTGTTGAAAGAGAAACTGGTAAGAAGTTGAAGTGCATCAGGACAGATAATGGAGGCGAATATTGTGGACCTTTTGATTAATATTGCAGAAGTTATAGTATACGACATCCAAAGACAACTCTTCAGACTCCTCAGTTGAATGGGCTAGCTGAGAGAATGAGTAGAACACTAGTTGAGCGAATGAGATGTTTGCTTTCACAGTCACAATTGTCGAGATCGTTTTTGAATCTCATGCCATGTGTTCCTTTGAATTTTAAAGTCCCGGACAGAATTTGGTCAGATAAGGAGATATCCTATAATCACCTGCGTGTCTTTGGATGTAAAGCTTTCGTACATGTTCCTAAAGATGAGAGATCGAAGCTTGATGCAAAGACAAGACCATGTGTGTTCCTTGGCTATGGCCAAGATGAGTTCGGTTATAAAATGTATGATCCAGTACAGAAGAAGCTCATAAGAAGTCGGGATGTTGTATTTGTTGAAGACCAAACCATAGAAGATATTGAGAAGACAGATAAAACAGAGTTTCAGCACAGTGATGATTTGATTGACTTGGATTTAGTTCCTTTGACACAACCTTCTACATAAACTGAGAATGAGGTTCAGAATGATCAGTTTGATGATACAGTAGAGAGTCTAGAACAGGTTGAAGTAGATGATGATGTTCATGAACAGCCGGTAGAAACAGAAGTTCCTGTAGAGGTTCCTACAGAGGTTTCACTTAGAAGATCTACCAGAAATCGACGTTCTTCCACACGGTATCCAGTTGATGAGTCTGTGTTATTGACTGATGGGGGAGAGCCTGAGAGTTATGAGGAGGCCTTGGAAGATGAACACAAAAGAGAGTGGATTGATGCAATGAAAGATGAAATGAAATCATTGCATGAAAACCATACTTTTGATCTTGTTAAGTTGCCTAAAGGAAAAACTGCACTGAAAAATAAGTGGGTTTATCGAGTGAAATAAGAACACACCTCACGACCGCGTTAAAAAATGAGACTAGTTGTCAAAGGGTTCAGTTAGAAGAAAGATGTTGACTTTGATGAAATTTTTGCTCCATTTGCAGGTGGTGCAGTGTCATGGCAGTCAAGACTAAAGAAGTGTGTTGCACTTTATACGACTGAGGCAGAATATATTGCAACAGCAGAAGCGTGCAAGGAGATATTGTCGATGAAGCGATTTATACAGGAACTCGGCTTCAAGCAACAACAATATGTGATATTCTGCGATAATCAAAGTGCTATTCATCTTGGTAAGAATTCAACATTTTATTCGAGAACGAAACATATTAATGTGAAGTATCACTAGATGAGAGATGCTCTCAATGATGAACTGTTTGAACTTGAGAAGATACATACTGATCGTAATGGATCCGATATGTTGACAAAGAATCTACCAAGAGAAAAGCTCGAGTTTTGTCGTTCCGTTGCTGGGATGGTAATTTCTTTCACATAGTGAAAAGGGAGAGATTTGTTGGGTATTTTTAACATGTGCGAAAGCCCAACAATTCTAGGCCGAAATGGGCCATTATGTTTAGGGTTTATATATATATATATATTATTAAGGTGCAGCTAGTCAACCCCATTGATGGGAGAGAGGGAAAAGTCTATGCACGCAAATCGAGGAGAGAAAAAAGAAAAGAAAAAGGGAAAAATATTCATTCAGTACAGTAACGTTTTTTTCCACGATCGGAGGTCGATCCGTGGTCCGATCTAATTTTCTTCCCCGGTTTATTCCCTTTGTTTGCCGAGATTTATTGTCTCGAGATATTATTATTGTATGCCTCTAGTTGTTGCTAGGGAGAACTTGGTGTACCCATTATTGATTATAGTAGAGATTTTGACTTCGGTCCGTGGTTTTTTACTCCTCACATTGAGGGGGGTTTTCCACGTTAAAATTGCTTGTGTCCTGTGCTTGTTTGGATTTTATTTTTACTTGCTATTTCCTATTAGGTTCACACAAGAGGGGATAATTGGTCCATAAATTTAATTGTTTATCCCAACACACTTGTCTACATCTCAGTCGTACTTGCCTATTATTGTTGGGTGTGTGACCCTGAACTCGTAGTTTGTATTTTGTGTAAAAACAAATGTATATTCAATAAAGTTTTATTCCATAAATTTGTTGTTGAATTCATAGCATTGCATTGTCCAAAATCCAATAAACGAAACATCTGAGGTTATTTTAGTGTGACCGGGACAGTACTGGTATATATTTGATATACTGGGTATATAAGTGATATACCCCTGATATACGAGGTATATGTTTGATATACCTCTGATATACAAGTGGATTATGTCCCGTGAATAACCTAAAGGGTCTATAGTATATGGATAAGGCTGGGTACCTTATCCTGACAACACTATGGATACGGCCCACTCTGTAAAGGTTACAGATGACTCGATCAAGGTCATTCGTGTGGAGACATGCGAGTGGGGGTATCCTATACAATGAGTTTGTATAAGACCGGACCATGAAATAGCCAATCTTTAGATGTAACACCGTTAACTAATAGATTGTTGTTTCTTAGGATGACAAGGCAACTCATTCTCAATCCTGAGTGAGTTATGGACTCCTGTCCATGAGGGCTCGTCCTTTGATCTGTATGGGTGAGAGTGGCTCAAGTTGCCGACTCAACATTCCTACCATTTTGGGGACGAGACCGAGTGGGGAGCTGGGAACATAACTTCACAAGATCGAATTCACTCCTCTCCGACTTTAGGGGAGTAGATGAGTGTTCCCTTAAATGCTAACTTCGGGACTTGAACAAGGGGCCCCACCCTCTCATTGGCCCGAGAGGGACTTCCGGTTATTGGTCCGACCATAACCGGGTTGTTCATTAGAGGAGCAGTGGTATTTAAGGAGTAAGATGTTGTTGGGTGTGTTGCCCTAAACTCGTAGTTCGTATTTTGTAAAAACATATGTCTATTTAATAAAGTTTTATTCAATAAATTTGTTGTTGAATCAAAGCTTTGCATTTTCCAAAATCCAATAAACTAAACATCCAAGGTTATTTATGATGTAATCGGGACAGTATATATACTGGGTATATATTTGATATACCCCTGATATATGAATGGACAATGCCCCGTGAATAACCTAAAGGGTCTATAGTATATGGATAAGGCTGGGTACCTTATCCTAGCAACACTATGGATACGGCCCACTCTGTAAAGGTTACAAACGACTCGATCCAGGTCGTTCGTGTGGAGACATGTGAGTGGGGGTATCCTATACAATGAGTTTGTATAAGACCGACTGCGAAATAGACAATCTTTAGGTGTAACACCGTTAACTAATAGATTGCTATTTCTTAGGATGACCAGACAACTCATTCTCAATCCTGAGTGAGTTATGGACTCCTGCCTGTGAGGGCTCGTCCTTTGATCTGTATGGGTGAGAGTGGCCCGAGTCGCCGACTCAACATTCCTACCATTTTGGGGACTGACGGAGTGGGGAGCTGGGAACCTAACTTCACAAGATGGAATTCACTCCTCCCCGACTTTAGGGGAGTAGATGAGTGTTCCCTTAAATGCAGACTCCGGGACTTGAACAAGGGGCCCCACCCTCTCATTGGCCGAGAGGGACTTCCAGTTATTGGTTGGACTATAACTGGGTTGTTCATTAGAGGAACAGTGGTGTTTAAGGAGTAAGATGTAACTCAGGGGTAAAACGGTAATTTGACCCAACTTGAGTTACGAACACTCGTGAAGGATTGACTCGTCATTAATGGTCATATATCCATGGACACGAAAACATTCTGCAGTGAGAAGAGTGCAACTGCGGGTCTTTAGTGAAATGACCCGTAGTTAACGAATCTAGATTAACTCGGTCAATGAGTTTGACCGATTAATCTTGCATCGTTGGAGCTTCGGATCTGTAGGTCCATTAGGTCCCCTTGCTAGCTCATAACGGGTAATACGAGGATCAAGTTTTTGGAAGAATTTGAATTGTTCAAATTACTTAAGGGATTATATGTATATTGATAGATTATAATATATAGTAATTCTAATTGAGCTATATATTATGAGAGAAACTATTTGAATGAGATTCAAATAAAATTAATATGAATAAGATTCATATTAAAACTATAGGTTAAAAATAACGTGCATAAGATGTACATTAGAACTATAGGTTATACGAGAGAAATGTTATAGAATATGATTCTATTTTTGTGATAAATAATTAAGTGTTAATTATTTATTTGATATATATATATATATATATTAATTATTAATTGGAATTAATAATTAATAATTTTTTATTAATTAATATGATTAATTAATAAATTGATTTTTATATTCTAATTATTATATATATATGTTATATATATATTAATTATTTATATATAAATATATATATATATATATTATTAATATTATTAATATTAATAATATTAAACTCCCCTGCAAAATTGCAGGGGAGTGGAAGGTTAGTGTCCCCACGTCACCACTTTGTTTTGGCAGTTCTGCAAAAACACAGAACGAAGAAGAAGAACCTCACCCATTTTCTCTCAATCAAGAAGAACTCTCTCAAGCTTTCCCTCTCATTCCAAAGGATTGCTCCCACCAGCACGATCCCGAGACCTAAGAGGATAGCGAGGAAGACATAGTGGTGGTGTTCGAGGGAAACTTGTTGAAGAAACGTTCTTCAAAGGTTCGAATTTCCCCTGTATTTTTTCTTCTGTAGAATTCGATTTTGTATCCTAAAAATCAGCAACGAAAATCCGCTTCCGCTTCGGGATTCACATCCCTTCAATTGGTATCAGAGCCAGGTTGTAGTTCTGATTTTTTGGGATTAAAATCGTTGAGTTTGGTGGGTGATTTCATATTTTCGAAATATGGGTTTGCGGGTTGGAAAATTTCTGGATTTTTGGCACTTAGCGTTTTTCTTCGTGATTCGATCATGTAAGGGCCTGGTGTTTTGGGCATTATGTTTCTACTTAGTTTCTGTAAGTCTGTGTCGCTCGAAAGTCGTTCGTGGCGTCGGATTGGGCGAAAAGTTGCGGAAAACAGCGAAAAAGACGAAGCAGACTGCGCAGACATCGCCATGGCGCTATGCAGCAGTGCCATGGCTTCATGCCAGGGCGCCGTGGAGCTGCTGCTGCAGCACTGCAGTAGCGCCTTGACGCTGCCCTTAGGCGCCGAGGCGCTGTCCCGGGTGTTTTTCGACGCGATTCCGAGGCTCCGGTTTGCAGTTTGAAGGCGGATGCAGTCGGTTTTCTTATTTTGTATTATTTCGTTTTCTTAGGGTGCCAAAAACCGTTCCAACTTTGCTATTTAATTATTTTATGCATTATGAATGTATATTTTAATTAAAATCATATAGCATATTGTATGCCATATAGTTTTAAAATCCCACCATAGGTTACATGCATAATATGTATGTTTGATATATAGTATGTATGTATGGTCATGCATCATATAGTTATAAATGTTATAATGTATGTATGCATGTTTTATTTTCATAATTAATATAAGTGTTGTATTAATTAGATGAAAATAAAGTTGCATTGAGCATGACATTATTTTGAATAATATAATTGTTATATTAATGTATGCTTTCAATGCATGTTTATAGTTTTAATTTCTTAAATTTTATAAGAGTTATAAAATGTGGTAGATAGAAATTAAAACCTATAATAAAGAGTTGCATGCAAACGTAAGGTCTAAGTTAATTAATTTTAAAGGGGTTTAAAATTAATTAGACCTTAGATTATATCTTCTAATGTGATTAGGGGGTAGTCTTTTATTTTGTTTTAACTAGGTTTAAAATGAAATAATAAAAGACTAAATATAAAATGTTGTCTATAAGGGAACCCTGTCTAAGGAAGGTTCTGTCAAGGTTGAGGTATTTTAGCTGACCGTAAGGGAACACCTCTACCTGGGAACCGACCTGGGGGTTGAATTAGTCAATATTTTATATACAAGCAATAATGTCGTTGGTTTATTAAAGTGTTTAACGAACTAAAACATTATTGTACAACTTCCGATATAATAGTTATATTGGGCCGACTAAAAATTCACTTAGTTAATTTCACTTAGCCGGGATTTATCTAAGTAATATACCGTAGTCTTAGAATACTAAGTGGGAGCAAAAGAGAATATGTAATATACAGCGTATATATTTGATATACAAAGTATATATAACATACTTTACTCTCTCTCTCACGTTCTCCTTTAAATTCACGCTGTGAGTTCCATGCTCGGCCTCGTGTCGCCCTGGGCGCGGCCTCCCTACGGAATGTATTTGCATGGTTCAATATCGAGGTGAATGGAGATAATGTTCATAGTAAGTGGGAGAAGGACGTGTGACAACACATCCTGCGGTCTCCTCCATTGGTTTGCACCGTGAGGTTTCATACATGACCTGCGTGTCGTCCTGGAGCGACCATCCCTACGGAGGGTTCATTGTATGGAAATAAAAATCAAGGCAAACTCCAGAAATGGATAGGAGTCTCTTAGGTTTTGCTCCAATATTTTCCTTCCCTACGGCAGGATTATTGTGGTAGACCTCTCAGATCCGAAAATGTTGGGTCACACTTACGAGGAGTTGTTAAGTTAGTTAGCAATTTCCTGACCAAATAAACGATGACTAAAATTTATAGGAATAAGAGTTATTCTGGTGTAAAATTTAGTTGAGAATGTCTCAATTCAGTGAAGGAGTACCTGTCCGCCCTACGGTGGCTGTTGCTCTAAATCACTGAAGCGTCGTTGCAAAACCATTTTGTTAGGGTGCTTAATTACTTTTGCTAAATTTTGATTGGGTTTAAAAGGCTAATGCATGAAACTAATATAGATTTGTTTTTACTTTCAGCATGTCTACTTCTATTATTGCACTCTTAGCCGCGCAAAAACTTAATGGCGAAAATTACAAACAATGGAAGTCAATCCTAAATACTATTCTCGTGATAGATGATCTTAGGTTCGTCTTGCAAGAGGATTGTCCTCATGCTCCTGCGCCTAACGCCACTGTGGCGGTGTGCAACGCCTATGACAGGTGGATCAAGGCCAATGACAAGGCCAAGGTCTACATCTTGGCGAGCATATCTGATGTGCTTGCCAAGAAGCACGAGGACACGATCACCGCTAAGGAGATCATGGACTTGCTGCAGAGCATGTTTGGACAACCGTCCTCACAGGCTCGACATGAAGCTCTTAAGTTCATTTACAACTCCCGCAGGAAGGAGGGTTCATCAGTGCGAGAACACGTTCTCAACCTGATGGTCCACTTCAACGTGGCTGAGTCGAACGGGACCGTCATAGACGAGTAGAGTCAGGTTAGCTTTATTCTGGAATCTCTTCCGAAGAGTTTCCTTCCATTCCGTAGCAATGCGGTTATGAATAAGCTGGAGTATACTCTTACCACGCTCCTAAACGAGCTTCAGACTTACCAATCTCTTATGAAATGTAAGGGACAAGAAGGAGAGGCAAATGTTGCCACCTCAAAGAGGTTCAATAGAGGATCGTCCTCTGGAACCAGGTCTGCGCCCTCTTCTTCTGGAAGTAAGACTTTTAAGAAGAAGAAGGCTGTTGGTAAGGGGTCTAAACCTGACTCAGCTGCTGCTGCCCAGAAAGTTACGGTCAAGGTTGCAGAGAAAGGAAAGTGTTTCCACTACAATATGGATGGGCATTGGAAGCGCAATTGCCCAAAGTACTTGGCCGAAAAGAAGAAAGCCAACGAAGGTAAATATGATTTACTTGTATTGGAAACATGTTTAGTGGAGGATGATTACTCCGCCTGGATACTGGATTCAGGAGCCACTAATCACGTTTGTTCTTCATTTCAGGGAATTAGTTCCTGGAGGCAGCTTAACGCCGGAGAGATGACTCTCAAGGTCGGAACGGGAGAGGTCGTCTCAGCTATGGCGGTAGGGGAGCTCAAATTGTTTACAAACAAGAATATGTATATATTATTAGATAATGTGTACGTTGTTCCTAAAACTAAAAGGAACTTAATTTCAATTTCTTATTTGTTGGAACAGATGTATTCAATTTCATTTCATTTAAATGAAGCGTTCATTTCAAGAAATGGTGTTAATATTTGTTCAGATTTACTTGAAAACAACTTGTATGTGCTAAGACCAACCATAACTAAAGCAGTTTTAAATACCGAGTTGTTTAGAAATGCTAGAACTCAAAATAAAAGGCAAAAAGTTTCTCAAAAGGAAGATACCTATCTTTGACACTTAAGATTAGGTCACATTAATCTCAATAGGATTGAGAGGTTGGTTAAGAATGGCATTCTAAGTAAGTTAGAAGACGATTCTTTACCACCATGTGAGTCTTGTCTTGAAGGCAAGATGACTAAAAGACCTTTTACTGGAAAAGGTTATATAGCCAAAGAGCCCTTAGAACTTATACATTCAGACCTTTGTGGTCCGATGAATGTTAGAGCTCGAGGAGGGTGTGAATACTTCATCTCTTTTATCGATGATTATTCAAGGTATGATTATTTATACCTAATGCAACATAAGTCTGAAGCCCTTGAAAGGTTCAAGGAGTACAAGACTGAAGTTGAAAATCAATTAGGTAAAACCATTAAAACACTTCGATCAGATCGGGGTGGAGAGTATATGGACTTGAGATTCCAGAACTATATGATAGAACATGGAATCACGTCCCAACTCTCAGCCCCTGGTACACCTCAACAAAACGGTGTATCAGAAAGGAGAAACAGAACCCTGTTGGACATGGTTCGATCAATGATGAGCTATGCTCAGTTGCCTAACTCGTTTTGGGGTTATGCAGTGGAGACTGCAGTTTATATTTTGAACGTAGTTCCATCAAAGAGTGTTTCTGAAACACCCTTTGAGCTATGGAAGGGTCGTAAACCTAGTTTACTTCACTTTCGCATTTGGGGATGCCCGGCACATGTGCTCATGACTAACCCGAAAAAACTGGAACCACGTTCAAAAGTATGCCTATTCGTAGGTTACCCTAAAGAGACGAGAGGTGGTCTCTTCTTCGATCATAAAGAAAACAGAGTGTTTGTATCGACAAATGCTACTTTCTTAGAAGAAGGCCATGCTCGAGATCATAAACCACGGAGTAAGGTAGTAATTAACGAGATTTCCGAAGAGGCTACAAACACGTCAACAAGAGTTGTTGATCAAACTGGCACTACAACAAGAGTTGTTGATGAAGCCAGCACATCGCGTCAGTCGCATCCACCTCAAGTGTTGAGGGTGCCTCGACGTAGTGGGAGGATTGTGTCACAACCTGACCGCTACGTGGGTTTAACTGAAACTCAAGTTGTCATACATGATGACGGCGTCGAGGATCCATTGACCTATAAGAAGGCAATGGAAGATACTGACAAGGACAAATGGGTCAAAGCAATGGACCTGGAAATGGAGTCGATGTACTTCAATTCCGTTTGGGAACTTGTAGATCAACCCGACGGGGTAAAACCAATAGGGTGCAAATGGATCTACAAGCGAAAACGAGACGCCGAAGGAAAGGTACAGACCTATAAGGCGAGACTTGTGGCAAAAGGCTACACACAAAGGGAAGGGGTGGACTATGAAGAAACCTTCTCCCCTATAGCTATGCTTAAGTCTATTAGAATACTTTTGTCCATTGCGACATATTATGACTATGAGATATGGCAAATGGACGTCAAGACTGCTTTTCTTAATGGCAATCTTGAAGAAAGTATTTATATGTCTCAACCCGAAGGGTTCATAGAACAAGGTCAAGAGCAAAAGGTTTGCAAGTTTAAACGGTCCATATATGGACTCAAACAAGCATCTCGATCTTGGAACATAAGGTTCGATACTGCGATCAAATCTTATGGTTTTGACCAAAACGTTGATGAGCCTTGTGTATACAAGAAGATCGTCAACAACACCGTAGCCTTCTTAGTGTTGTACGTGGATGATATCCTACTCATTGGGAATGATGTAGGATACCTCACTGACATAAAGAAGTGGTTAGCGACTGAGTTCCAAATGAAGGATTTGGGAGAAGCTCAGTATGTTCTTGGCATTCAAATCCTAAGGGATCGCAAGAACAGAACGTTAGCCCTGTCTCAAGCAACTTATATCGACAAGATACTTGCTCGATATTCGATGCAGAATTCCAAGAAAGGTTTATTACCCTTCAGGCATGGAATTCATCTATCTAAGGAACAATGTCCTAAGACACCTCAAGAAGTTGAGGATATGAGACGTATACCCTATGTTTCAGCAGTGGGCAGCTTGATGCGCTATGCTGTGCACTAGGCCTGACATTTGCTATGCGGTAGGGATAGTCAGTAGGTACCAATCCAACCCAGGATATGATCACTGGACTGTTGTTAAGGGAATCCTCAAGTATCTTAGGAGAACGAGGGACTACAAGCTTGTGTATGGCGCTAAGGATTTGATCCTTACAGGATACACTGATTCTGACTTCCAAACAGACAAGGATTCAAGGAAATCCACGTCGGGGTCAGTATTCACTCTTAACGGAGGAACGGTAGTTTGGCGAAGCATCAAACAAGGATGTATCGCAGACTCCACCATGGAGGCTGAATATGTTGTGGCTTGTGAAGCAGCAAAAGAGGCGGTTTGGCTTAGAAAGTTCTTGACATATTTGGAAGTCGTTCCAAACATGAACTTGCCCATCACACTTTATTGTGATAACAGTGGTGTTGTGGCAAATTCTAAAGAACCTCGAAGCCATAAGAGAGGCAAACACATCGAAAGGAAGTACCACCTTATACGGGAGATAGTGCAGCGAGGAGATGTGATTGTCACGAAGATCGCTACAGAGCACAATATTGCTGATCCTTTTACAAAGGCACTCACGGCTAAAGTGTTTGAGGGCCATCTAGAAACTCTAGGTTTACGAGCTTTGTACAGTTAGTCTAGGGCAAGTGGGAGAAATGTAATTGGGTATAGTGTATGCCCTAATTTATTGTATTTTCCCTTTGCTTTATGATAATGTACACCCCACTCAAGTTTAGTTCAAGTGGGAGTTTGTTGGGTGCGTTGTCCTAAACTCTTAGTTTGTATTTTGTAAAAACATATGTCTATTTAATAAAGTTTTATTCAATAAATTTGTTGTTGAATCATAGCTTTGCATTTTCCAAAATCCAATAAACTAAACATCCAAGGTTATTTATGATGTAATCGGGACAGTATATATACCGGGTATATAGTAGATATATGGGGTATATATTTGATATACCCCTGATATATGAATGAACAATGTCCCGTGAATAACCTAAAGGGTCTATAGTATATGGATAAGGCTGGGTACCTTATCCTAGCAACACTATGGATATGGCCCACTCTGTAAAGGTTACAAACGACTCGATCCAGGTCGTTCGTGTGGAGACATGCGAGTGGGGGTATCCTATACAATGAGTTTGTATAAGACCGACCGCGAAATAGGCAATCTTTAGGTGTAACACCGTTAACTGATAGATTGCTATTTCTTAGGATGACCAGGCAACTCATTCTCAATCCTGAGTGAGTTATGGACTCCTGCCCGTGAGGTCTCGTCCTTTGATCTGTATGGGTGAGAGTGGCCCGAGTCGCCGACTCAACATTCCTACCATTTTGGGGACGGACTGAGTGGGGAGCTGGGAACCTAACTTCACAAGATGGAATTCACTTCTCCCCGACTTTAGGGGAGTAGATGCGTGTTCCCTTAAATGCTGACTCTGGGACATGAACAAGGGGCCCCACCCTCTCATTGGCCGAGAGGGACTTCCAGTTATTGGTTGGACCATAACCGGGTTGTTCATTAGAGGAGTAGTGGTGTTTAAGGAGTAAGATGTAACTCAGGGGTAAAACGATAATTTGACCCAACTTGAGTTACGAACACTCGTGAAGGATTGACTCGTCATTAATGGTCATATATCCATGGACACGAAAACATTCTGCAGTGAAAAGAGTGCAACTGCGGGTCTTTAGTGGAATGACCCGTAGTTAACGAATCTAGATTAACTCGGTCAATGAGTTTGACCATTAATCTTGCATCGTTGGAGCTTCGGATCTGTAGGTCCATTAGGTCCCCTTGCTAGCTCATAACGGGTAATACGAGGATCAAGTTTTTGGAAGAATTTGAATTGTTCAAATTACTTAAGGGATTATATGTATATTGATACATTATAATATATAGTTAATTCTAATTGAGCTATATATTATGAGAGAAACTATTTGAATGAGATTCAAATAAAATTAATATGAATAAGATTCATATTAAAACTATAGGTTAAAAATAATGTGCATAAGATGTACATTAGAACTATAGGTTATACGAGAGAAATGTTATAGAATATGATTCTATTTTTGTGATAAATAATTAAGTGTTAATTATTTATTTGATATATATATATATATATATATATATATTAATTATTAATTAGATTAATAATTAATAATTTTTTATTAATTAATATGATTAATTAATAAATTGATTTTTATATTTTAATTATTATATATATGTTATATATATATTAATTATTTATATATAAATATATATATATATATATTATTAATATTATTAATATTAATAATATTAAACTCCCCTGCAAAATTGCAGGGGAGTGGGAGGTTAGTGTGACGTGGGGAGTTGCCCCACGTCACCACTTCTGTTTGTTTTGACAGTTCTGCAAAAACACAGAACGAAGAAGAAGAACCTCACCCATTTTCTCTCAATCAAGAAGAACTCTCTCAAGCTCTCCCTCTCGTTCCAAAGGATTGCTCCCACCAGCACGATCCCGAGACCTAAGAGGATAGCGAGGAAGACATAGTGGTGGTGTTCGAGGGAAACTTGTTGAAGAAACGTTCTTCAAAGGTTCGAATTTCCCCTGTATTTTTTCTTTTGTAGAATTCGATTTTGTATCCGAAAAATCAGCAACGAAAATCCGCTTCCGCTCTGAGATTCACATCCCTTCAGATGTAACTCAGGGGTAAAACGGTAATTTGACCCAACTTGAATTACGAGCACTTGTGAAGGATTGACTCGTCATTAATGGTCGCACGAAAACATTCTGCAGTGAGAAGAGTGCAACTGCGAGTCTTTAGTGGAATGACCTGTAGTTAACGAATCTTGATTAACTCGGTCAATGAGTTTGACCGATTAATCTTGCATCGTTGGAGCTTCTGATCTGTATGTCCATTAGGTCCCCTTGCTAGCTCATAACGGGTAAAACGACGATCAAGTTTTTTGAAGAATTTGAATTGTTCAAATTTCATAAGGGATTATATGTATATTGATACATTATAATATATAGTTAATTCTAAATTAAAACTATATATTATGAGAGAAATTATTTGAGTGAGATTCAAATAAAATTAATATGAATAAGATGCATATTAAAACTATAGATTAAAAATAATGTGCATAAGATGTACATTAAAACTATAGATTATATGAGAGAAATGCTATAGAATATGATTCTATTTATGTGATAAATAATTAAGGGTTAATTATTTGATATATATATGTGTGTTAATTAATTATTAATTAGATTAATAATTAATTAATATGATTAATTAATTATTTATATATATATATGTGTTATATATTATTAATTAATATTAATAATAATATTAAACTCCCCTGCAAATTTGCAGGGGAGTGGGGAGTTTTATGACGTGGGGTAACTCCCTATGTCATAAGTTGGTTTTCCTTTTTATCTCAGATGACAGAAGTGTTCTGTGATGAATGAAAAGAAAAAACATAATAGAACTCTCATTCTCTCTTGCTCAAGCTCTCAATCAAACTCTCCCTTTCGTTCCAAAGAAACGCTTCCACAAGCGTGTTCTCGAAGCCCAAGAGGATAGCAAGGAAGGTCGTTTGGTGGTGTTCGTTGGGAAATCGTTGAAGAAACGTTCTTCAAAGGTAATAGTTTTCCTTTGTATTTTCTTCTTAACGGTTTTGATTTTGTTTCCCAAATATCACGAACAACGGTCCGCTTCCGCTCTGAGATTCACATCCCTTCAATTATTTCTTCACCTATTCAACCATTTACTATGCCTCCCAATGCACCTACTATTGCTCCATCCTCTGACCAACAATCATCTACTATTGTTTCTTCCTTTGTTCGACGATCTTCACTTAATGTACCTTCCCCTGATACTTCACATCCTACATTTAATGCTCCTACCATAGCTTGTCGTAACACTACCCTTCCTTTCCGTGCTAATGCAACTCTATCTTCTCCTATTTAAAATTATAATTCCACATCTTTACATTTGTTTTATTTTGTGAATGAAGAGCTGATATGTGGTTCTTATATATCCCATTCTTTACCTTCAAGTTCTACCTCTCTGCCTTCTAGTTCTACTTCACGAGTTGTGAATATTCATCCAATGGTTAACCGAGCAAAATATGATATTTTTAAACTAAAGGTCTTTCTTACTCAATATCTCGAGTCAGAACACCCATCTGCTAAAATTGCTCTTCAGTGTGAGCATTGGGCCAAAGCGATGCGAGAAGAATATTAAGCTTTACTTCGAAATAATACATGGTCTCTTGTTACTACATTGTCTCATAAAAAGATTATTGGTCACAAATGGGTCTTCAAGATTAAAATAAGTTCCAATGGTTCTATTTCCCGTTATAAAGCTCAACTTATGACTAAGGGATTTCATCAGAAGGCTGATGTTGATTATACTGAGACTTGTAGTCCTATGGTTAAACCTACTACTATTCATGTACTCTTCACTCTTGCTCTTGCTTATGGATGGTTTTTTAGGCAAGTTGATATCAATAATGATTTTCTTCATGGAGTTTTGAGTGAAAAGGTGTTCATGTCTCAAACACCTGGTACGATTGTTCAGGGAACTGTTCCTCTTGTATGTCGGTTGAGAAAGGCTCTCTTGATCTTAAACGAGTGCAGCAGGCTTGGTTTGAATGTCTTAGTTTATTTCTTCACACTCTTGGTTTTTCCAATTCTCAAAAACCAATTCTCATGTCGATTCATCGTTACTGATTCGACATTAGATGATCATCATTGCTTTATTTTGGTCTATGTTGATGATATGGTTATAACTGGTAGCTCTTCTTCTGCTGTTGACTCTGTTGTGGTTGCTCTTAATAATCAGTTTTCTCTTAAAGATCTTGGGCAGCTAAGTCACGTTCTTGGAGTCGAGGTTTCTTATACCTCATCCGATGGTATTTTTATATCTCAGCAGAAATACATCTCTGACCTTCTTCATAAAAAAAATGCATGAGGTCAACTCTATTTCAACACCGATGGTTGGTGGTTCTGTCATTTCTACATTTAAAGGTGATGTTTTTCATGATGTTCATTTGTATAGAAGTACAGTTGGTGGTCTACAATATGTTACTCTTACTCATCCAATTTATGCATGCTTCTATCATGTTTCACTGGTAAGCTGTTAAATGGATTTTGCGATACCTCAATGGTACTATTGGTCATGGTGTGTTGTTTAAAAAACCTACTGACTTGCTTCTTCAAGGTTTTGCTGATGTTGAGTGGGATTCTGACCTTGATAATAGAGAGCTAACTTCTAGATTTTGTATATATTTTGGTGTTAATTTGATTTCTTGGTCATCTAAGAAACAAGCTATTATTTCTAGATCCAGCATTGAGGTTGAATATCAAAGTCTTGCTCATGTTTCTGCTGATTTGGTATTGATTCAATCTTTATTTACTAATTTGGCTTTGTCTCTTCCTTGTCCTCCAACGGTTTGGTGTGATAATCTTGGAGTAGTACATCTAAGTACCAATCCGGTATTTCATTCCAGGACCAAGCTGTTGGGAAAAAAAAATGTAGATCAATTGATCCTCCTGTAAGTTCTTCAAACATGAACTATTTGATTTTCCCCTTCCACAGACTAAAAGCAGATAAGTAAGTAACAATACAAAGGAAGAAGAGATAGGGATAGAAAAGCTTAACACCATAGAAATTATACTGGTTCGCCCCTATCTTGGGACTACGTCCAGTCTTCTGCGAAAAAGCAGGTTCAACTATAGTTGAGAATATTACAATGGAGATCTCACTCAAGATATTATCTTGCTTCTAAGCACCCTTACAATGGCTACCTAGGATTACACAATTGAAAATACCCTCACTAAACCCACGAGATACAAACTCCTTTTGTCACACACTGCCCACAACCACTCAAATCTCTCTTATTTGGATTTTTTACAAATGAAACCTTAACAAAAGGATTCTATTTATAAGAGGTCAAATATCTCAATCCTTATAGGAAAACAATATTGTAATCCTTATAAGACAATAATATCCTACTCCTTGTAGGAAGGAATTGGTAGTAGTGTTGAAAATCCTTTTCCTTAGGACACAAGTCATCTGTTTTGGCTCCATTATCCCAACACAAGCATGTGATAATTGAAATTTATTTTGTTAGAGATTTACTTCTTCAGAGAAGTCTTCAGATCTGTCGTCTACCGGCCTCAGCTCAAGTGGTTGATATGTTTACAAAACTTTTATCTGCCACTCGGTTTCTACCTTTATGTTTCAAGATCAATATTGTGGATTCTTCCACCATTGGCTTTGAGGGGTGTTAAAAATGCTCACTAATGTGTAATCAGAATTAGTTTTAATTTTGTTCTCATTTTCATTTAAATTAATTTAAATTATGTTTAAATTAGTTTTAATTCTGCTTTCATTTATGTTTTAATTTAGTTACATGGAGGTTATTTATTTCATTGTATTTGGCAGCCGGGTATATAAACTCATCCTTGGCACATAGAATTAAGGAAAATCGATTCAAACTTTTATGGTCATTGTTCTCTCTCTCATTCCTTAGTTGTATAGTTTACTATTCATAAAATTATTAATATGCAATTAATTCAATCAGAGAGCATATTCAGAAGTAGTAGAGCTTTGGGGAGTCCAAAATTTAAAAAATAATTCAAAGGCTTGAAAAATTCCTAGACAAATCAATGCTAGAAGAGGAAATTTATTGAAAATAGTAGTCCCGTGAGAATTGGTTAAAATTGGGAGATAATAATACGAGGTGGTTCCATAAAAAAGCGTCCACTAGAAATGAAAATAATACTATTCAACGAGTCAAAATCTCTAAGGGAGATTGGGTGATAGATGACAAGGAAATGATGCAGGTTTGTGTGAACTAGTTTAGAGGAATCTTCCCATTGAATAATTTTAATGTATCTTAGGTGTCCAATGCTTTGAGCAATGTTCCTTGGAAGGTTTCAAATGAAATGAATTGATTGTTAATAGCCCCAATGGTAAGGGTGGGAGAACTTGTCCAAAATAATTACTTATTTTACTCAATCTAATTTGTAGTAGTAGTCAGATCATGTCGAATCCGAACGAAACGAATGAAATTAATTTTTCGAAGTTTAAGAAAAGGCAGTTTTGAATTTAAAAATAATAAACAAAAATTTTGAACTTAAAAATCAATCTTAACAAAGTTCCAATCTAAGGGTGTGAGTTTCATCCAATTGTAATCTTGATCCTAGGCTTTACACCAAATTGATTTTTTAATTCAAGAACTTGGTCTACTTATTCGTAATAGCCGTGGTAAAATTTAATTATACTAATTTAATTAACTTATATCAAACATCAAAATCAAATCTTATTAATTAACCAACTGGACATGCGATAGCATTCCATATCAATCAAATAATAGTATAAAGAACAAACAGAAAATGACTAAACAAAACTAATTAATTTAAAATAACTGCGAGTTAATTGATATTTGTTTCTTTTTTTCCTAGAGTCTATTATGCGTGCCATGTAACATGGAAAAAACTATATAAATACACACACATAAACTAACTTCTTACTACTCAATTCAATCATTCATGACAAGTATGAATCACATACTCATGGGCAGTAGTAGAATAATCAATATGAATTCAGGCAACAATTTAACTAATATCAATCGTCCATGAAAAACAAGAACAAGAAAGAAACAATACTTTTCTAAACAAAAAAAGAGAGAGAAACGATACTTGAAAAGAGAATTTCTATTTCCAAGCTTATGATATCGGGCTTGAATAACCCTTAAATTGGAAGAATTAAAGCCTACTCAATAATAGCAGAGGAAGAAGCTTTGGTTTTAGGAGAAGAAGATATTTCGTTGGAACCATGATGATGGATCTTCCAAAAAAACTCTATTTATTTATAGAGATTAATCTTATTCTCTTACAAAGATGAATTTTCTCTCATAAAAAATCTCTAACTAATTGAAAAATCTTATTCGAAAGAGAATTATTATATAAAAGAGTTCCTAATCAATTTAGGAAATTTATGTCATATTTCCTAATTTGATTACATCTCTTTATTTACAAAATGTCATAAAAGTCCATAGTTCTCAATTTGGAGCGCCATCTCATAATAATTGTGTTTGCACTTAATCCGTTGATTTTTCTCCAATTTCTGAAGTTTATATTATCCTCTAAAATTATGCTTTTAAATAATTACTTTTAAATATCTTCAATCTATCACAACATATTAAATTATAATTAAATTCAAATATTTATATACAATCAATTAATAGAATGTAAAATAAATGTAAAAAAATACGAGTGTATTTGGCATTGCAAATGTTGAGGAGGCTCTTTTTCAAATGTTCTTTATAAAGGCACCTGGCCCGCTTGCCATGTTCTATCAAAACTATTGGGGCACATAAAGGATCGGACGGTGGATTCTTGTTTGAAAGTTTTGAAACAAAAGATGTGGTCAAAGTTTTAAATCATGCTAATATTGCATTGATTCTAAACATAAAACAACTTATATTAACTTTTGATTTTCGTCCTACCAATTTATATAATGTCACGTATAAGACCATAATAGAGGCTATGAAAATAAGTTGAAGTTGATTCTTCCTTCAACCATTTCTGATATGCAGAGTGTGTTTGTCCCAGGTCAGTTAATTTCAGATAATTTTCTGGTAAGTTATGAATGTATGATGTAAAAGAAGTAGAATGGGCTTGCAACAATTAAACATTCCACTGACATGAATAAAGCTTGTGATCCAATGAGTGGATTTATTTAAAAAGCTGGTTATTGATTGTATTACTTCAGTAAACGACATCAATTGCAAACCCGCGCTCGTGAGGCTGATTGCAGTCAGTGACATTCTCAGTGATATTGAATGGGAAAGCGAAAAGGTTTTATTTCTCCTCAGAAAGGGTGAGACAGGGGGAACCATTGTCACCATATTTATTTCTGCCATGCAAGAAAGATAGCTTAAATTTGGTTGTCAAGTAGCTACAAATACTCTAATCATATCTCACCTTTTGTTTTGAAGATGACATTCTTTTGCTTTGTTAATCCTCTTTGAGGGAGTGTTTTTTTTTTTTCCTCAAAGGAGATTCTACACGTGTATTTGTGAAGCTTGTGGTTAGTGCGTTAATTTCTATTAGAGTTTGTTACTTATGTTTGTTAGAGTTTGTTACTTTGTTAGATTTGTTAGTATATTATTAGAATTTGTTACTTATTGTTAGAGTTTGTTACGTATTCTATAGTTGTACATTGGGTCTATATATACAGACCTTCCTTTAATTAAACAAGCAAGAATCAATTTGCTCTCAGAGTTCTAATATGGTATCAGTTGAGAAACTTTTTCCCTGAGAGTTCCTCGCCGCAGCCTCTGATTTCTTCAGCTGCACTTATGGCGCATTCTTTTGCTTCACGTTCTTCTTCTTCCAACTCTCAAGGAAAGAAGAAAGAACGTCTCTGCACTCATTGTGGACTTCATGGCCACACAGTGGATCGTTGTTACAAACTTCATGGGTATCCACCTGGCTATCGAACTACCGGCGGTCGCAATTTCTCCTCATTGCCTCCTTCCAAAACGATCTATACTTCTTCCAAGTCTTTGTCTATTTCTTCAGCTATTCCTGATTCTTTGGCCTGTCTGTGCCAGGCCTATTAAGTCTGCTATAGACTTCACCTGTCCAAAGCTAAAATTGGTCCTGATTTGAACCCTGGCTCTTCACATGCAGTAGGTATTTGCCTCTTCCCTCCTTCCATTCCTGTTGGAACTTGGGTAATTGACTTTGGGCCTCTGCCCATATCTGTTCGAGAATGCTTTCTTTTTTTGAAGGATGTTTCTGAATTTTCTGTGACATTGCTAGATCAATCTTGTCTTACAATGGAATTTATTTGGGATATTCAATTAACTTCCACCTTGGTTATTCATGATGTATTATTTGTGCCAAGCTTTCGATTCAATTTGTTATCCGTCAGCACTTTAACCAAAGAGTCTTTGCTTATGGTTACCTTTGTTTCTAATTCTTGTCTTATTCAGGACAAGTCCTCTTTGAAGACGATTGGTGAGGGTAATCTCTGGCATGGTCTCTACATTCTTGACATGACTCGTTCATCCCCTGTTGCTTCCCATAATGTTTGCAATGTTGTTTGTCTGTCCTCTGTTACTAATTGGCATGTTAGGCTAGGCCACCCCTCTGAGAGACATTTATCTGCCTTACAGACTATTTTGCCCTTTTATCGTAAGGCTGATATGGTTAATAATCCCTGTTTAGTTTGTCCATTGGCTAAACAAAAGAAGTTGTCATTTGTTTCTCATAATTCTGTTGCAAATCATCCTTTTGATCTTGTTCATTGTGATATTTGGGGACCTTATCAATCTCCTACACACGTCGGTTTGGTTATTTTCTTACGATCGTGGATGAGTTTTCTAGATACACTTGGTTTTCTTAACGCGACAGAAGTCTGATGCATTGATATTAGTTCCACGTATTTTTGCTCTTGTTGAAACTCAGTTTGCAAAGACCATTAAGCAGTTTCGTTTTGACAATGCTCCTAAATTGGCTTTCACTGATATTTTCAACACTAAGGGAGTTTTGCATCAATACTCTTGTGTTGCTCGCCCTGAACAGAATTCTGTTGTTGAAAGAAAGAATCAACATTTGTTAAATGTTGGTCGATCCGTGTTTTTCCAATCTCGGGTGCCTATTAAATTTTGGGGTGAACGTGTTCTCACTGCTTGTTTTTTGATTAATCGTACTTCAGTTCCTTTGTTGCATTGGAAGACTCCCTTTGATTGATTACATGGTTGCATTGCTGATTATTCATCCTTACGGGTTTTTGGATGCCTCTGTTTTTCTTCTACCTTGATTGCTCAACGTTCTAAATTCAATCCTCGTGCTATTGCCTCTATTTTTTTTGGGTTATCCTCAAGGCATGAAAGGTTATCATTTGTATGATTTTGCACGTGGTCGGATTTTTGTTTCTCGGGACGTTGTATTTCATGAGAATATTTTTCCGTTTCATACTATTCCTCATGATGGTATTAATGTTGATCCTTTTCTTGCTGTTATTCTTCCAACATCTTTTGATTTTCCAACTAAGCACATGGTGGCAGAAGTTGATTTGAGTAAAGAATCACTACCCGTTGGTCAAGATTATTTTTCCCTCACTGATGTAACTACTTCACCTGAGGAAATTTTGGTCGCGTCCTCTCCTAATGCATCTGTTTTGGCCCATGGTGATTCTGTACATATTTCTTATCCACCTACTAATGTTCCTGTGCATATTTCTCACCAGGCAGTCCCATACTCTCACTGGCGTGATGCCATGAATGCCGAGTTACTTGCCATGGAGTCTAATAATACTTGGTCAGTGGTGCCATTGCATCTCGTTCATCATTCTATCGACTGTAAATGGGTTTACAAAGTCAAGCACAACCCTGATGGATCCATTGAGCTCTACAAAGCAAGGTTAATAGTTAAGGGTTATTCTCAGCAAGAAGGTCTTGACTATATGGAAACTTTTTCCCCAGTGGCCAAGTTAGTTGCTGTCAAAATTTTACTCACTCTTGCTATTTCTCATAACTAGCCCTTAATCCAACTCGATGTAAATAATGCATTTTTGCATGGTGTTCTATTTGAAGAGGTTTATATGGATTTACCGTTGGGTTATAAGCATAGTGTGGTAGCACCTCAGGGGAAGCGATTGGTTTGTAAATTACACAAATCAATTTATGGCCTTAAACAAGCATTTAGACAATGGTTTAATAAATTTTCCCATGCTCTGTTGCTTCTTGGTTTTCACCAGACTAAATTTGATTATTCTCTATTTGTACGAGGTTCTGGTGCCACATTTATTGCTCTCCTTGTTCATGTAGACGATATTATCATCAATTGTGCTTTTGTTGACTTAATCGATAATTTGAAGAGTCATTTACATGTTGCTTTCAAACTCAAAGATTTAGGTCCTTTGAGATACTTTTTAGGCCTTGAGTTAGCTCGTTCGGGCAGTGGTATCATTCTTTCTCAGCGACATTACACTCTTTAACTTCTTGAGGATACATGATTTTTGCCATGTAAACCTTCAACTTTGCCTATGGATCCTAATCTCAAGTTTCTTGCTTCTGATGGTTCTCTCTTAGATGATCCTACTGTGTATCGCCGATTGATTGGTCAGCTTTTATATCTTACTGTTTCCCGGTCGGATATTACATTTACTGTTCACAAGCTTAGCCAGTTTGTTACTCAGCCACGCCAGTCTCACCTTGATGTTGTCCATCACCTTCTTTGTTACTTGAAGGGTTGTCCTGATCAAGGGATTTTGCTATCTTGCCCTTCTTTTTTTCCAGATACGAGTATTCTCTGATGCAGATTGGGCTTCCTGTTTGGATTCTCGCAAGTCAACTACTGGTTTTTGTGTGTTCCTTGGGGATTCTCTTGTTTCTTGGAAGGCTAGTACTGTTTCTCGTTCCTCTACTGAGGCAGAGCATCGTACTCTGGCTGTCACTACTAGTGAGATTATTAGGCTTACTCAACTTTTGAAGGACTTGCAGATTCCGTTTCAACCTCCTACTATCATTTTTTGCGATAATCATGCTACCATCCATATTGCTTCGAATCCTTTGTTTCATGAATGTACGAAGCACATCGAGCTTGATTGTCATTTTATCAGAGATAAGATTGTCGATGGGCTCATTAAACTTTTGCCTATTCGGTCTGATTCACAGCTGGCCGATATCTTCACCAAACCTTTACTTCATTCTTCTTTTTCTCATTTTCTTTCCAAGATGGGTGTTTGAATATTGTTTCCCCATCTTGAGGGGGAATATTAGAGTTTGTTACTTTGTTAGGGTTTGTTACTTTGTTAGAGTTTGTTAGTATATTATTAGAATTTGTTACTTATTGTTAGAGTTTGTTACATATTTTATAATTGTACATTGCGTTAATATATACAGACCTTCCTTTAGTGAATTAAACAAGCAAGAATCAATTTGCTCTCAAAGTTCTAATAATTGCTCTAAACCCGGTATTCTTCTTAGTTCTTAATGTGCATGTAGATTAGAAAGGAAACAAAAAGGAGAATAATTTGCATAAATTTGTGCAATGACTTTTGTCAGCTCATAAAATTGATGAGCAATATTTTCTTTATATACAAAATTTCATAGTGAATGATATAGACAGCAATTATAATGGAAATAAGGGTAAAATTGTAACATTACATATCACTAGACACACATTTACTTGACATTACACAATAAGAGGAATGATGTTATCCATCTGTTCTTCATTCTCAAAATCCCCCCTCAAACCAGTGGGAGCTTGCTGCACATAGAGTTTGGTCTTGAAGGTGAAGAAGGCAAATAGAGTAACTGCTTTAGTGAGTGAATCGACAATTTGATCTTGAGAAGGTACATATCAAACTTCGATTTCTTTCTTAAGGAGTTTGTCCCGAATGAAATGAACATCAAGTTCAATATGCTTAGTGGGACTATGAAATATGGGGTTGGAAACAAGAGAGATTGCACTCATGTTGTCACACCAGATGATAGGAATAGAGCTGGGCAATAGATAAATTTTAGAGAGCAAAGAGTATAACAAAGAAATTTTAGAGGAAGTGTGAGCAAGAGATTGATATTTAGATTCGATACTTGAGTGAACAGTTACATGTTGTTTCTTTGAGGACCACGACACCAACAAATTTTCTAAGTAAACATAATAAGCTGTTGTAGACTTTTTGTCATCAAGGCAACATGCCCAGTCCCAATCGGAATGAGACGCTATGTCTAAGTGAAAAGGAACCATATGAAGCCGAGGCAGTACCTTTCAAATAGCATAGAACATGCTTGATTGCCTGCCAATGGGCAATGGTAGGAGCTTGAATGTATTGACTTAAGTGATTAATAATAAATGCAATATTTGGTCTGAGTATAAGTGAGATATTGTAGGCAACCAATGGCACTTCGATAAATAGTAGGATTTTCTAGAAGTTGACCTTCAGATGCAGTGATATATTTCCCATGAATGGTTAGAGTAGTTATTGACTTAAGAGAATAAAATCCAAGTCAGTTAAAGAAGGCCAAAATGTATTTCAGTTAGGTTAGATATAGTCCACTCTAATCTCTGTATCAATGCCTAAAAAATAATTTAGGTGCCTAAGATCTTTTAGAGCAAAGGTTTTTGCTAGTTGTTGAATAAACTTTTGAATAAGAATGTCATTGTTACTTGTAACAATTATGTCATCCACGTAGATTAATACTAGAATGACATGCGCTCCTTGGAAGAAGAAAAATAGAGAAGAATCTGCCTCAGAGTTGTTGAGATTCCAAGATAAGAGGATCGCACACAGCTTACTGAACGATTCTTTAGGAGATTGCTTGAGACTGTATAATGATTTGTGTAATTTACATACAAATTCAGTCCGAGTGGAGTCAATAAACCATCAGGTTGAGGCAAATATACTTCTTCTTGTAGATTACCATTTAGGAAGGCATTATCGATGTCGATCTAGCAAAGCTCCCAATTGGTAGAGATAACAAGATGAAAATAACTCTAACTGTGGAAGGTTTAATGATTAGACTAAATGTTTCATCAAAGTCAACACTAGGATATTGATGAAATCCTTTTGCAACCAACCAAATCTTATACTTGGCAAGAAAGCCATCCGAATTAGTTTTCATTCGAAAAACCCACTTGTTGCCAACAAGACTGTAATTAGACAAATAAGGCACCAAGGACCACATGTCATTTTTCATCAAGGTCGTATATTCTTCAAGCATGGTAGATTTCCAATGCTCTGAACTTATAGCTTCTTTCACTATTTTGGGTCCAACAAGGGAGGGTATGGATTGTGGGGTGGTGGAGGAGAGAAATAACTTTGGTTTAAAAATGTCACTTTTTCCTTGAGTTTACATTTGATGGTTATTTGTAATTAGAATGGGAGGTGATGACTGTCGTGGGGGAATTGGCAAAAGAGTAGGTATGTTAAGGGAAGTGGCTGGGGAGAGAAGCTCATTATATAGTTGTGAGAAAATAAGTTCATTAATGGACATGGTGGGGATGAAAGGATTGGTGAGGAATTGGGTGATAATTGAAGTTTTATTTTAGGAAAGTTCATAAAATTGGAATTGAGTCAAGAAGGGCAATTTTCTGTATTGATATTTTTGATATTTTGTGCAGAGCTTGGAATCTTTATTTGTAAGTGGCTAGTAGTAAGAAATCAAAAGGAAAATTTTGTAAATACAAGGAAATTTGTTGATACAAGCAAAGTAATTTAAGAATAATTAAAAGGGAATAAAACTCTATAAGGTATGTACTGTCAGTGGACAATCAATAGCTGGCGGTAATGGCTAAAAGGCACAACTTGGAGTAGATGGGTAAAATGACATACGTGGTTGATTTTAAAGTGCCGAGTCATCATCTTCCTCAATATCCCTCCTCAAACGTGTGGGAGAGGATTGAACACAGAGTTTGTACTTCAGGTGGAAGAAAATAGAGGGTGAAACTGCATTGGTAAAGGCATCGACGATCTGGTCTTGAGACGATACATGTCGGACATCTATCTCCTTCTTCAAGACTTCATCACAGATAAAATGATTATCTAATTCAATGTGCTTCGTCGTTGAATGGAATACAGGATTGGAAGCCAACGAAATTGTGCTTATAGTATCACACCAGATAATTGGGGTTCGAGATGGAGAGTGTAGAATTTCATATTGAAGTGAATTTATCCATGTGATTTCAGATGCATCATGCGCAAGTGATCTGTACTTTGACTCTATATTGGATCGAGCAGTGACAAACTGTTTCTTTGAAGACCGCGACACCAACGAACTTAGGTACACACAATATGCACTTGTTGATTTTCTATCATCTGAACAGCAAGCCCAATCTGCATTTGTATAAGCTATTAAAGATAGATCATGAGAAGGTGTTAGATGTATCCTTGATCGTGTGTACCCTTTGAGTACATAAAAACTCATTTTATAGCCTTCCAATGAGTAGTAGTTGGTGCTTGCATAAACTAACTTAGGCGATTGACAATGAAGGAAATGTCATGTCGTGTGTGTGTGTAAGGTATTGAAACCCTCAGTGGCGGATCCAGAAATTTTGTTGAGGGGGGCTTCATACTCATTTCAAGTAAGCAATTTCAAGAATTTATAAAAATATGATTTTGAGGCTGGCAAGATCATTTTTGTAATATGTTCTACGAATTTAGTCTTAAATTTTAAAATTATAATCAACAATTGTATATATCAAAACTACTATTAACTTTCTTGACGATGACCCAATTAATATTCTTTTATAGTATCTCTCATTTAGATTCCGAATTAAATTTACAAAAACATTAATAAAAATAAAATAAAAAGATATAACATAAAATAAGAATGATAACAAAGATATGTATAAAAGTAATTGAAACGTGACTAGTCCAAAATTTTACCAACAATTATATTTAAAATAACCTAGAATAGTCAAATTATTAATATATGATGTAAAGTTAATAAAAATCACAAATCATGGTAAAAGTAAATAAAATGCCCTAAGGCTGGTTCGAACACAGACAGGGAGCTCGCATGCACTTGCAGCAAATTGAATAAGAAAAAAAAAATAAAAAAAGCTCGTGGCCGGATTCGAATATAGGTAGAGGCGCGTATGAGAGGGGGCTAGAGCATGAACTTACCACTGAGCCACCTATAAATTTAATGTTCTAAAAGATATTTGTTTATACTTATTCTATATATTGAGAAGTCCCGCCCAACATAGATCCGGCCTTGGAAGCCCTCCAATAGCACTGCGGTAAAGAATAGGATTGTAGAAGGGTTTTTCATGCTGAGATTTGTTGTGAAGAAGAGTAGTTATGTACTTTTTTTGAGTGAGATAGAGCCCATTCGTGTTTCCATGCACTTCAATTCCAAGAAAAAAAATTGAGGGAACCCAAATCCTTAAGGGCAAAGGTGTTGTGAAGATTTTGGATGAAGTCAGCAATCAAATCTGTGTTGTTTCCAGTGATAACGATATCATTAACATACACAAGAACAAATACTCTTAAAATTGCCCATAAATAGATAAAACGATGAGGAGTCCACACTTTAGTTGATAAAATTCCATGACATAAATGTATCTCGTAGCTTGTTGGATCAATCTCCAAGAACTTGTCGTAGTTCATATAGGGATTTGCGAAGTTTACAAACATAATGAGGTCGTGAAGAATCAACAAAACCAGCTGGTTGTGCATTGTAAACATCCTTTTGGAGATCACCATTTAGGAAGACATTGTTGATGTCAATTTTTCTTATTTTCCAATTATTGGCTATAACCACAGTAAGAATATTTGAATAGTAGCGGGCTTGACGATTGGGTTAAAAGTCTCTATAAAGTCAATGTTGGGTCGTTGATGAAATCCTTTTGCAACGAGACGTACTTTATACTTTGAGATGGATTCACCTGGATTAGTTTTAACTCTAAAAACCCACTTGTTCCCAACTAGGCTGTAAGTTGAAGAGGGTGACACTAAAGTCCATGTACCACTCTTGATTAGAGCATTAGATTCCTCCAACATGACTGATTTCCAAGCTTGCGATGCTAAAGCCTCCTTAACTGTTCGAGGTTCGATATAGGAAGGTATATTTGGAGAAGGTATGATGGATAGATAGGTTTTAGATTTAGTGATTCACTCTTTGCACGAGTTCTCATAGGATGATTATTAATGACAAGAGGTAATGGTGAAGATGGACAAGGTGGTGTGGTGAAGTTGGAGATAAGAGGGGAAGTTAATGTTTCATTAGTTTGTGGAGGTAAAATGGTTGGATCAGTAGGTAAAATAGTGGGGAAGAATGGGCATGTTCTGTAAAAGTGGACATATGGTTTGGAGAGTATAGAGAAGAAAGAACATTAGTCAAAGAGGGAGTGGACTGACTTGGAGTTTGAGTTGGGATGAATCTGAAGCAAGATGGACTGGAGATGGATGTGTAGCATCTGGCAATTGCTATGGACTGGAGGTATATTGCTAAGATGTTTGTTGGAGAGGAAGGGGAGGGAGAATTGAGGGTCCAACAGACTATGTCATTTGAGGTTGAGTTACTATTGGAATTTGGGAAACCATTAGAGAGAGGTTGAGGTACTATTGGAATTTGGGAAACCATTAGAGAAGGGAAATTCTTGTTCATTGAAAACAACATGTCTAGAGATGTAGATGCGACTTGTGGGGCTAAGACACTTATAGCCTTTGTGTTTGTTCATCGATACTAATGAAGACAGACTTGGTGGATCGAAAACTCAAATTACAATGTTGTTATGATCGTAAATGGGGGTAAGAGGCACATCCAAATACTTTAAGGAAGACATAATCGATGGTTGTTTGAAGACTTTTTCATAAGGAGATGTATGCTGTAAAACTGGAGTGGGTAGTCAGTTTATGATGTAGACAAAGGTTTCAAAAGCTTCCCATCAAAACTTAACGTGCATAGATACTTGGGATAAAAGAGTGAGACTCATTTCAACTATGTGTTAGATGTTTGCGTTCAACCTTTCCATTTTGTTCACTAATGTGAGGACACATTGACTAAAAAGGATCACATTTTTGTTTATAAACTAGGTGAAAGACCGACATTCGCCTCTCCAACACTTTAAAAATCAGCCACGTATGCCATTTTACTCATCTACTCCAACTTGTGTCTTTAGCCATTACAGCTGGCTATTGATTGTCTACTAGCAGTACAAACCTTACAGAGTTTTATTCATTTTTAATTACTCTTAAATTACTTTCCATGTATCAGCAATTTTCCTTGTATTTGCAATATTTTTCTTTTTATTTTTTAGTGTCAGTGTTGTACGGTTTAGAACCCTTATGTGCAAGTGTACACAATCGTTGTAGCAAGTGATAAAAAGATCGTATCCACAAGAATTGATAATTAAACACTTCAATATTTTACTTAAGAAAACAAACAAGTCAACTAAAATATGTTTAATAAGGTGGCCTATGAAACTAAAATGAAATAATGCAAAAAGCATTCACTAATTCAGAAAACAAGTAAAGAGAACAAGTAAAATCAGTTTGGTTATAGAGTAAAATGAGCTTAATGGGGGTTAACTACTAATGTAACAAGGGTAAGGGGGAAGATTTTATGTGACTTTTTCTGGGCTCACGTAAACAATGTTACAACATTAACGATGTAATATACTGGCCAAACAGACATAGAATCTTCCCAGATTTTCCAGATTTTTTGCTATTACGTTTTAGAGCAAGCATGACAGCATAACAGCACAGTTTATAACCTTACTCGGTGAGCCATATTACTAAGTACCTACACTCTAAACTTAAGTAGATCTAGCACGAGTTGAAGTCAAACACTCCTTATTACAATTTTCGAAGAGCTAATAAGGAGGTATTCCAATATGTTGGTCAAGCATATTGAAAATCAAAAGTTAAAAACAACTTCAACTAGTATATATATCATCAACAAAGCCAAAGCAAAGTTTACAGCCTAAGAACAAGTTCACAACATCCTCCCCCTTAAAATAAACTTAGCTACGCAAAGTCATACAAGAAGAGGGAAGGAGAAAATACAAAACTCGTGCACTTAAGAGTACAAAAGAATAAGAAAAGGAAGAAAAACAGTAGCCCTTCACTGTATCAACTCCCTTTTTGTTGTCTTCTTCGGGTTCCTCTCCAAGTGTCTTCCCTTCTCTCTTGTTTTTTTATCTCTAGGATTTGATTAAAAATGAAGGAAGGTAACTTTGAATGCAAGCTTTTATACCCCTCCTTAATTTTAGGGTAACCAAAATGGATAAAACGGACCCCAGCTCAATTTAAGGTGAATCTGCATTTTTCTGCAGTAAATTCTCAGGTAAAACTTGGTCACTGTAAGCTCTGTCATTTCTGCATTTTTTATTATGATGTTGTAGCATCAATAATAATGCATCAAAACATTCAAAATTAGGCTTATTCTTCATAACTTTTTGTATTATTAGCAAAAATAAGAAGGATATTGAATTTATAACATTCTTTGCACAAAATCAGTGTAGACTGGGTGTTAGTGAGGCTATTCTTAGCTATTTTATATGGAATTCTTGCACAAATAACTCTCTTTTGGAGAGTTATCAGCCAGCCACCTACAAATAAAGGTACTGAGCTCTGTATAAAATATAAAAAATATTAATACCAAAAATTTCCATTTTTGGCTCGATTTCAATTTTCCGATCTTTGCTAAAATCAAACTTGGTGTCAAAGCCAACTTTGGCCAATTCCCCAACTCTTTCTTTCTCATTTTCTTCTCAAACCAAGCAATGGCGTCAGAGAGCTCCACCAATACAACCAACACCCAAATCACCACTGCTCCTATTGTGCTAAGCACTCATGCTTCTCCCATCAACTCAATCTTGTCCATGAAGCTAGATGAAAACAACTTTTTGTTATGGAAAAATATGATAACTATTGTACTAAGAGGCCAGAGACTTGATGGTGATATTATAGGAACAAAAGTTTGCCCATTAGAATTTATTTCGACGACAAGTGTAGATGAAAGTGTCACCAACTCAATCAATTAAGAGTATGAAGCATGTGTGCCAATTGATCAAGCACTCCTAGGCTGGCTCTATGGATCCATGACTCCAACTATAGCCTCTGAGGTAATCAGCATCAAAACATCAAGGGAGGTTTGGAAAGCCTTAGAAGAGCTCTATGGATCGACCAATAAGTCAAGAATAAATCAGCTCAAGATGACACTCCAAACAACAAGGTAAAATGATATACGTAGTTGATGTTTAAAGTGTTGAGTCATCCCTTCCTCAATACTTGATTATTAAAAAAGGTGGAAGGTACAGGAAGCTTACTTGGGATTGTAGTTGTAGAAAAATCTGATGCAGAGGTCCCTTGATAATGTGCTGTACCAGCTGGAGGAAGTGGTATGATTGATTCTAATGGTGTAAAAGTAGGGAGGACTAGTACCTGAGCGGGTTGGTGTATAGGATGGGTAAAGGGAAATTCCTAAACATTGAAAATTTTCATTTGCCCTTATGATGCCTATAGCACTTATCTTGTTTCACTAGTGTAAGGACATGACGTTGAAAGAGAATGCAAATTTTTTCAAGAACGGGAATAAGTGATTGAAACTCACCGTCCCAACAGGCTTGGAGAATTTTATCTTGTGATCAAGATAGTTTTTCAGCTTGATTTTTAAATAAAAACAAGACTTTTAGAGCATCAGATTTTGGTTTGAGGGGATAAATGTGGGTGAACCGAGTAAAATCATCGATGAAGCTAATATAAAAGCGATGACCAAATGAGGATAAGACTGGTGCTGGACCCTTAGGTCTCTAAAAATAAGTTCAAGTAATTTGGTAGTATGAGATTGAGACAAATGAAATGGGAATTCGTGAGATTTGTCCAACCGTCAAGCATCACAGAAGTCACTTTCATTATTGAAAGAAAATTTCAAATCACAAAATTTGGTTTTTGACTTTTGACTTTTTTTATTATTATTTTTTTTTTGGATGACCAGGTCTTTTTGTGCCTTACATCCTTGACTGACTCACTTTTTGAAGAAAGAAAGATATAAGAGATCATTTGTTTTTTGGGAATGTAGATGTCTAGCATTTACAGATTTTTACATGCCCGACATTTTCACATGTTTTACATGCTCGAAATTTTAGATGTCTGATATCTTCAGATAGCCATGTTTGTTTTGTAGGAAAATTTACAAAGATATCCAAAAATATTTGGATAACCACGTTGGTTTTAGAGGATTTATTCTTCGGAATATTGTAAATTTATGTAATGTTCCAAAATTGCCCTTACTAATATATTCATATAATTTATATATTAATTTAATATACTATATTTATATAATAAATTTGTTTTTATTAATTTAATATTTTTTATATTAATTTTGTAATATTAATTTTTTATGTCATTATGTAGATTTCATATTAATATAGGACTTAAAAAAAGTTATCAATATTAAATATAAATTTTATTTTAACTTTAATATTATTTTCAAAGACAACTATATAATTAATGTTATATGAGGTGAAATTTATTTATCAAATTATCAAATTATATATTTTTTTCAATCACATGTATGTTGGTTGTTAAAAAAACGTTGCTTTAAGATTATATATTTAAGATAATAAATGTTATTAATAATAATTCCTTCTTAATATGAAAAATAAATTGAGATATTATATAATTTAATTGAAGTTTATTTTATATGTAAATTAATATATAAATATATTTAATTGCATAAAGTTGTTTATTAGTCAATGAGTACATTAATATATATTTAAATCATAACATTAAAAATAAAGATATAGAAAATTGATGAAAATAAATAAATGAAAAACAAACAAATGACAAAAATGTAAAGATGAGATGCCCTCGACATGGGAATGTCGAAAATTCATGTTTCAAAAAAGCATCCAAATTGACTCAAATGTGTTCTGTATGAGCATCTCGAGATACCTAGATATCTTATATTACCGCAAAATAAACGTGGGAATCCAAATGCCCGTCTCACGGGAATGTTGGATTCTCATGAAACAAACAGCCCCTAAGGGGGAACCAAAATTAGACTCAACAAGATCTGTAATGGGGGAAGTGTTCTTGAGACTACTGAAACGGTTTTTAGGCACGCTCCATTTGGTACAGTTCATTATTAAGTTTTCCTCACAATAGGATTGTCCATGTTTGCTTGTTCTTCACCAAACAAGATCTTCACCAAACAAGAAGTGGAATGAAACTCAACAAAAACTTGGTTATGTGTCGTAAGTCTAGATACACTCATGATATTTTTTGTTTAGCAATTTTAGGAATATGGAAGATATATTTAAGGTTAGAACATGAAATATTTGTCTTGCCAATATGTTGAATTTTGAGTTACTTTTTGTACAAAGTTACTACAAGCTACCTATGAACTCTTTGATACTCTTTGATATCTGAGTGTCTCTCATATGAGTAAAGGTTTTGAAATTTTTTGTAATTCTTGTTGGACAATGTGAATTGATCAAAATTGCAAAAAACACAAAGGAGAAGTTTTTTTATGTTGATCTTAGAGCGAATTGGGTAAGGGAATACCGTCGAGAGATTCAACAAAATTTATGAAGTGATGTATTTCATTGATGGGCTTTAGACCCTCCAATTTGGTTACCATTTTGCATGCGTTGTTGCACTATCTGCCAGACATAGATCTTCATTGTTCATTTTCGAGTCATCCAATATATGAAAATTATCCATGTTTCTTCATTTAAACAAAAATAAGTACAATAAGAAGAAGGAAGAGAAGAAAAAAAACACTTTGAATACAAAAGGTAGACCTTAGCTAAAAAAACAAAGATAGATGCTAAACAAATCAACATTAATTCTGGATATTCTCAAAATCAAATGAAGCACTGACAATTCCATAAATTGTGCTGACTTGTCCTTCAAGAGATTCAAAAAAAATCTGTCACATTCAAATTTGTCATGTTGGTAGGGTCAGATATATCACCATCTTGATATGCAAGATTTTCTTCCACATTTTTCCCCTTTCTTTTAGGGAAGCCTAATAGAGATCCACCAAGTGTTTTGACGTACAACAGATACGTGCCCAATGCCTAGATACGTGCCCATGCCCAATCATTCTGCATCGAAAGCATTTATGTTCAACATTTCTAAAATTCTAATAATGTGGAGCTTTTTTTATGATCATTATTTCGTGTGGTTCTTTTGAAATTTGGATGATTATAACAACCACCACAAAAAGAATAATTATTTCTTCTTCTACTGCGGTCACGTCATCGACCACAATTTTGACCTCGACCATGATTATTAAATTTTACAACATTCATTTTAGGGGATGGTGTTGCTCTTGTTGGTCAAGATTCATGATTTTTCATCAATGGCTCATTATTTTTCTCTGCAACGAGAAGACATGATATGAACTCATAATACGTTTTAAAATATTTCTCTTGATATTGTTGTTATATGAGCATATTTGAGACATGAAAGGTAGAAAATATCTTCTCCTAGCATATTCGCATCAGTAACTTTCTCTCCACCTAATGACAATTCGAACTGATTTTAAATATTGTGGAATTGTAATCACTCACTGATTTGAAATATTAGAGTCTCAAGTGCATCCATTCATAGCGAGTTTTAGGAAGAATAACTGTTTTTTTTTATGATCATATCTCTCCTTCAAATTCTTCCATAAAACACATGGATCTTTTATTGTTAGATATTCAATGTTCAATCCTTCGTGGAGATGGTGATGACGGCAAATCACAACTTTCGCCTTTTCTTGACTAGTAGTCATATTTCCTTCTTTAATAGTTTCTCACTGGTTCATGGCATCGAGATGAACCTCAGCATCAAGTACCCATGACAAATAATTATTGTCATTGACGTCAAAGGCAGTAAACTCTAATTTGGTAAGATTTGTCATGGTAACACTATGACAGAGAAAATGTATGTATATTAGAAATTTAATATATACTAAGCATGAAAAATAAAAGGAAAACTATAGAAAAATAGGCTCGTGCGTATAACATATTGTGAAATATAGGAGCAAAATGAGGCACCACAAGAGTAGGAATAAAGTACAAAATTAGAGAAAATATAAAATTGGAATTTTGATTTCCTTCACACCAATTTTTTTCACTCTCAAAATCCTTTCAAATTTATCATTAATTTCCTACAATTTTCAACATCTCTAAATAAACCATGAATTGCCACTATTGATAGACAATTTGAACAACCATGAGGTGTTACAATTGAACACTAATAATAGGTACAAGTATGACACATGCAACATTTGAGAATTAGGCATTTGGGACATAGGCCAATTTGATACTTGGGAACACTAATCAAATAGAAAATTAAACACATAGTACTACGGCATTAAGACACATTTTTTTCATTATACTTAAGATAGGCCATCTATTTTAATAATGTTTATAATATTTAATTATTTAACTTTTTTTTAGTACAATTCATAACACTTATTAATTTACTAACTGTTTAAATTTTTTTATATTTTTTCTTTTAATATGAAGTACATATGAAACTGATATTTAAAAAAAAAAAATAGAAAACAATTTTAATTTTATGTAATTGCAAGAAAATAAATTGAATTGAATTTGCAAGCTATAAAATTCTAGATCTCGCACCTTTTGTTCAGTCTCATCATCGGTCTCGAAGTCCAAAAATCGACCTAAGCTCAGCCCATGCTCGATCCAAACCCAGCCCAAGGTCAACGTTTGATTGTCCTGGTCTAGCCCAGCCCATCCATAAATTGGATTGAATATGAATCTTTGTTTTTTAAATTGAGCTAGCCCTAGGCCATATTTGGATCGACCCTTGGGTCGGCCTAAAGGCCTGATCGATCAAATATTATTATATATTTTCTATATATGTGTGTGTTAATTATTAATATATAATTAATTAGTATTTAGGCTATTTTTGTTCATTCTCGTTCCTCTAAATATTTTTTATATTAATATAGTAATACAATTTATTTCTTTAAAAATAAAGTAAATTAAGTTGTGAGAATATTATGTAACAAAATTTATTGACAACTTTTTAAAAATATAAAAATACAAAAGAATAAAATATAAAATATAAATTCTAAAACTTAACAACTTTGTTTGAAAAACTATTTAAAAAGTAAATTATTATATGGGCTAATTCAAACCCAATCTAAGGGATTAGTACATTGATAGGATATTTAGAGACTATAATTAATTGTATAAAAATTACACTTTTGTCATAAAACAACCTCATTTAGGGTGGTACCCATCACTCAATTTACTAATATATCCTTTTGTATCTCACCTCAATATTAATTAATTTTAAAAATCCAAAATTGGCTACTTCGGAGGTTACATTTTAAATCTCTTAAATTTTGACTAATTAGACTTTCCAAAAGTGAAAAATATCAAATCCCCAAAATCCTCCATTATTGAAAAAATTCGAAAACCTCATTGTTCCAACTTTTCTTCTTCTTCTATCGTTCTGTTTCCGTCCATTCCTTCGTCTCCAGCCGCCGTCCGCGTTCCTTTGTCTCCGGCAGCCGTCTCTGTTCTTCTTCATCGCGGAATAATCCGTCTAGCTTCTCCTTCGTCTTCGGCCGCCCATCCATTGTTTCCGTCCGTTTATCCCGAGGTTTCTTTTTTGTCATCGGCCGCCCGTCGATCATTCCAGCCCTCCGTTTATCCCGACCATTGTCTAGTCGCCGACCGGAAGGTTTCTAGGTTATTTGCTTTGTTTGTTAATTGTAGAGGGATATAGTCGTATGTACTTTATAGCTAGATATAGGTTATATCTCCATATAAGTGTATGTTATAATGCCTATAGTTTATACCACCGTTGTTAAGTGTATGTTGCTTAAGTTTATAGCCGAATATAGTTTATATTTCCATATAACTGAAAAGGTAGTCAGATATAGTTTATATATCTATATCTATATCTATATCTATATCTATATATATATATATATATATATATATATATATATATATATATATATATATATATATAAGTGTATGTTATAATGGTTATATTATTGAAATTTGACCAAAAATGTAATAAAATGAAAACATATTTGTAATAAATTTCATTATTTAGTCGAATATATTAAGGAGTAAATTTGGGGATTATGATAATAATTGAATATTTTGTAATAAATTTCATTCTTTAGTAGAATATATTAAGGAGTAAATTAGTGAATTATGAGAATGATTGATTTAGGTCCCACAATAATTTAATGTTTACAAAATCAAATTTGGAATATTAATCTTTTGCATTCAAATAAAAGACAAATTATAATAAATATAAATGTCATAAATAAGAGCAAATTTGACATTTGAAAAAAGTTTTAAATCAAGAAATCTAAGACTGTAAAATTTGTAAACATTGGACCATTTGTGAAAATAAGTTTGCAAAATAGTTTATCCAAGACATTATCTCCTAATCTAATGGGTCAATCTAAAGCTCAATTCAACTTTGGCTCATTGAGTTCAGCCCATAGGTTGAATCAAGAGCTTAGGTTTAGTGGTTGGACTAACCTAAACAATACTTGAGGTCTGTATGAGTTGGGTCTGGGCTCAACTCGGGCCTTTTTTTCTTTGAGTCGGCCCAATGATGATCACGATTGTCTAATATGAAATATTGTCCAAAATATAAAAGAAATTAATTTGTCATAAAACTTTAAAAAAATTCAAGATTTTTTGTGTAAAATCTAATTGATGAAACGGGTATATTAAATATATAGATTTATTTGAAATTTTTATTTAGATACTATATGTTAGGGGTTAACCGCACAAAGCTGACCTGGAGGCAGCGAGGCCAGGTCGGCCTCAACAACCTTAGCGAATAAGGAAACCACCAAGCCTCATCATCTAGAATAGGGGACGGATAGGTCACTGCCAGGGACCGACAGTTGCTCGATGGGCCCCTGTCCGAGTAGTGAAATACACCGATGGGACGTACATCTACTACATCTACCGCTATAAATACACCATTCATCCATGAGCCCAGGTAAGAAAAATTTGTCTGATGCTTACCTATAGAGCTCGGCTAGAATACTGACTTGGGCGTCGGAGTGGATACCTCTTTGCAAGTACCTTAGAAAATCGTCTAACTGCAGCCGGCCGACCTCCATACATCGGCTCGATCTTGCATCAACAGTTGGCGCCGTATGTGGGAAACGACAGTCATAAGTCGAGATCCAACAGATCGCTCAAACGCTAGTTATGATGGAAGGTTCCCAAACATCAAGCAATCACGCTCCAAGGATCCAGCCAAGGATCCGAAAGCTCGGCCGAGTGCTTCTAAACCACCAGCAGGTCGAAAACCGAAGAATCGGGCCGACTCCCAAAGGTCAAAGTCTCTCCTTCAGGTCGAGGTGGCATTCGACCCGCAAGAGGAAATGGACGCCATGCGAGCTCAAGTCGCAGCCCTGACTGAGGCGCTGCAAACGGTCGGTGTGCCACTCCCCAAGCTCCTTGAGCCTAAGGTGCAACGCGACCCCTAAAGGGGGAAAGCAAAAGCTACAGGAGCCGACCAAGAAAGGTCGTTGGGATGCAACCCATCAAAGATCGTCCTGGGGGAAACGGTCGCCCTTGGGAGTCGGAGGACATGCGCGCTCGCCTCTCCTTGCTGAACAAACGGGACCTCCGCAACAAGTTGGATCAACAACGTTCTAAGAGAGCCGACCCCTCGACGAGGTTTGAATCGGTCAACAATGGGGACTTATTGCTGCAATTCAAGCAGCTCCGAAAAGAGCTCAGAAACGACCTTTGAAAGGTTCAGGGCAAACCCATCTCGGATGACGACGAGCTTCGACAAATATGACGGATCAGCCGACCCAGTGGACCACGTGGAGACCTACGAGTCATTGATGGACTTCCATGCCTACCCAGATGCGATGAAGTGTAGGGCGTTCTCCGTGACTCTATAGGGACCCGCGAGGAAATGGTACCGGCAGCTCACGCCCCACTCCATTTCCTCTTGGAAGTAGCTCTGCAAAGGCCTTTGTGGCCTAGTTTGCGGCCCAACAGAAGACCCAACACCCGACTCAGTATCTGCTCACGATAAGGCAGAAGGAGGGAGAGGGCTTAAGGGACTACGTCACAAGGTTCCTCGCCGCATGGTAAGGATTGTCGAGGCGCTCCAAAATAATTACCGATTTTACTAAATTTAACTTGTAGAAGTAGTGAGACCAGGTCGAATCCCAAGGGAACCAATGAAATTAATTTCTCAAAGTAAAAAAATGGGGGGTTTTGAATTTAAATTTTAAAATTTAAATAGACAAACTAAAAGGAAAACAAAGTCAATCTTAGTGAACTTTCAATCCAATTATAATCTTGATCATAGACTTTACACAAAATTTGTTTCTTGATTCAAGAACTTAGTCTACTTACTTGGAACAGTCGTGGTAAGTTTTAATTCTCCTAATTTAATTAATTTAGATCAAGCATCAAAATTAAATCTTATTAATTAATCAACTAGGCACGATAACGTTCCATATTAATTAAAGAATAGCATTAAGGATAATGAGAATGACTAAACCAAAAATACACACACATAAGCCAACCCATTGCTCGTATTTCAATCATTCATGACAATTATCACAAACTCATGGATAGCAGTAGAACAATTAATATAAATTAAGACGTCAATTTAATTAATATAAACTGTTCATAAATAATAAGAACAAGAAACAAAGAATACTTGAAAAGGAAGAAATCTCTATCTAACTTGAGCCTCCCAAGCTTACAATCGGACTTGAATCACCATTGAGTTGGAAGAACTAAAGCCCTCCCACTCATGGTAGAGGGAGAGAACTTGAATTTTGGAGAAGAGAGCTTTTCGTTGGAATTTGGATTATGGATCTCCCAATAAGACTTCTCTATTTATAGAGATTAATTTTATTCTCTTTTCAAAAGGAATTATCTATAATAATGAATTCCTAACTAATTGGGAAGATCTTATTTAAAGGAAAACAAATTAAATAAAAGAGTTCCGAATCAATTAAGGATTATGTGTCCTACTTTCATTATATCTTTTTATTTACAAAATATCCTAAAAATCCATAATTCTCAAATTGAAGCGTCCCACCATAATAACTGTGTTTGTGTTTTATTCGTTGAGCTCTCCATAATTTGGTGAAGTCCGCATTATCCTCTAAAATTGTGCTTTTGAATTATTATTCTTGAATATCTTCAATCTACCACAAAATGATAAATTATAATTAAATTCAAATATTTAAACATAATAAATTAAAAAAATGTAAAATAAAAATATAAAATATGGGTGTATTTTTCGTCTTATCACCGCGCAAATCATGGTGACGTGCAACGAAGAGTTCGCCTGCTCGGCGTTCGCCTAAGGGTCCGGCATGAGCGGCTGAAATGGTCACTCGCCAAAAAGCCTGAGCTCACCAGCAAGGCCAGCATAGAGCGGGCCAGGAAATTCATGCCGGCAAGCGAACTTAATCAATCAAGGGAGAAGCAGTCGAGGACCAGCTCTGCGATTGAAGGGAGAGGTCGGGGCAGCTCCCGAAGGTTACCACAGCAACAACAGCAGTATGATCACGACTCCCGAGGAAACATGATCAGAAACGCGGACCACCTGAAAGGTACGACCGCTTTACACTCTTGAACATTGACTGGGCGTTTTTGCTGAACGCACGCACTAAGCGTGGTAACAATTATATAGATGCAAGCGCACACCTGTCAGAGTAATATAAAATGGATGGAGTATCCAAGTATCGATCCTCAAGGACTTCTAAATAATTTCCAAACTCTAAAGTTTTAAAGAATAGTGAATGTTGGAATGAGTGATTCTTGTAAAATGGGAAGTGGTCACAAATAATGGTTTTGGATTTGGGATTTGGACTTATAATGATAAAACCTAGCCCGAATTACTTCAAGTTAGCCAACAAAGAATCAAGGACATGCTAAGGACAATATGCATTTTACTTTAGAAACCAACGACTACGCTTCTCACATGACTTATGTCTAAGCAAGTTCAAAGTTCTAAGACATTCCCTAATATGTCTATTATGAGATATATCTTAGTTTTAGGATTGAAATAGTCGCAACCTTGGGTTAAGGTCCTATGTCTAGGCTACTTAAGCGGAACCCTTATGTCTAAGGCGCTCCTCTCCTCGGTTTAACCACTCAACAATGCAAATAAGCAACCTTTTCAGTATTGACTTGTTAAGACTTACAGTGGCCTTCTCCAAATCCTAACTTTTTGGGAAAACATGTTGAGCAATGAATGGAAAGCAAAAACACTACTTCTTAGCAACCCTTTTTAGACATAAAAGGCTAACTATCCATAATCGGGCTAGAGACGGGAATTTAGAAAGACATGTTGAAGAAAATACAGCAAGTAAAATGGTTGAATGTGGAATACATGTGTGAGAAACAAAAGTTACTAACGGAGAGTTTTTATCGGGATTGAGAGCTTCGCCCTTCTCTTTCAAGCAAGGGGGAGTGTCGCGTGCTCTTTCCTCCAAAAACACAACTCTCTTAACTAAAAATAAAGTAAAGGCAAAGGGAAGATAAGCAAAGTGCTAGATTTTTATATATTTGCATAAGTAGAAAAATAACTAAGTACAAATGGAAACAAAACAAAGCTCAATAAAGGAATGTAAAGTACTCGGGATTTAAAAACCAAAAGCAACTAATGAAAGCAACTCAAAAGTACTTAGAAAGCAATAAAGAAACACTAAAAATGATCAAGTGAAGGAAGCAAGGCTTGATGCATTTGGTGGAGAAGTTGCTGGAATTTATAGCTGTGCAGAATTGGTTAGGTAGGTCCTAAAACGATTGTGAATCACCCATTTCCAACTCTTTTGACTGACCAAATCGTGCTCAAACTGATAGTGGAACACTTCTTCTACACGTATGCATTGGTTGGAACCACCAAAACGCATTGGAAGACGCGTTTCATTAAGGGCAAAGTTGGAAGAAACCCAGTTTTTCTGCAGGCTTCCCAGGCGCCTGGCGCCTCCCATGTAGGTTTTTCCGTCTTTTTGCTTCTTTTGATTAATTTGCACTCCCAAATGGTCCTGAAATGTCATAAATACAATATAAGCCAACCACAAACCATAATATATGAATTTTGCATGAATTGGAACTCAAACGACCGAGAAAAATCCGAAACAAAGCTGAAACATTGTAAAAACAGCATCTAAAACCTTCTTTTTACGCATGTAAACAAGTGTAATCAAACATACCGGTGGTTGAAATCCTTGCCAATATACAGGACTCGAAGCTCAACCTGCTCACCGAGCCCAATCCCAAGCGCCGAGATCCTGAGAAGCGCAATAGGCCCAAGTTCTGCCGCTTCCACAAGGATCATTGTCACGACACCTCCGACTGCTACGAGCTGAAGAGGCAGATTGATGGCCTCATTCAGAAGGGTTATTTCAAGAAGCATGTGGGCCGGGCCCGTCGGAGGAGGAAACGGAGCAGACAGCTCGAGAGGAGAGGGGGAAGAGAGGGAGAGGACGCGATCTCCCACGAAGTGCGTAAACCGACCTGTCGTGATCAACATGATCTTCGGAGGATCAAGCGACGACCATTCCGGAAACAAGCACAAAGCACTATCAAGGGAAGCCCGCCATGAAGTGTGCACGAGTTACGCATCGCTCATCCCCTACCAGGTATCATTCTCAAATGAGGACATGAAGGGCCTGCACAGCCCTCACAATGATGCCCCTGATCATCGAAGCCCAAATCGAGCACGTGATAAGAAAACAATAGCCAATTGGATCTAAGAACCCTTATGGTTATGCAAACCCCTAGATCACAAATGCTAAAACCCCCAAATCGAGATGATGTCAACCAAGGAAGAAGTTCGAACGGATTTACCTTGATGATAAATATCAAGAGTAGAGAAAACTTGTTTCTAAACTCAATATTCGAACCACTCCACAAAATAGCTTGATCAAGGCTACTTGAATGATTGTAGCATGCAATTCTAAAACACAAGAAATGCAAAGGAAAAGCTCATGGCTCAATAAGCTTAAATTTCATTATCTCAAAACTCAAATCTCAAATCTGTTTTTCCAAGGGAACAAGCTAGGTTATTTATAGCCTCCAAAACAACTCTAAAAGTAACCTAAAGGCATTTGAAAGGTTGTAACTCTCAATTACATGATGGCCATAACATCCACTAGCTAAAATGTAACTTAAAACACATAAATGAAATGTTTAAAACTGAAAATATAATAAAAATAGGTTTAAATCCGAGAATTGAAGTCTTTGTCACCCTTCAAAGTCTTTGTAACCTCCCAATTGTAAATGAAGCTTCACTTGAAGTAGTTTGAAGTGTAGTTCCATTAATTGACGTATGACTTGCAATAAATGAAGCTTGAGATGTACTTAAGTTCATCGAATGCAACTTGAGTTCAACTTTGACTTTCATGAATGCATCTTAAGTTCAACTTTGACTTCCATGAATGCAACTTGAGTTGGCCATAAATGAAACTAGAGTACATTTAATGCAACTCCGATTTGTTGTCAACTTGGACATTGGATTCTCCAACATCTTCCTTTAAATCCTTGAGCACTAAGATACTTTGGTTCATATCATCCTCCCCTTCTTCAAAAGGATTTGTCCTCGAATCAAAAGGATCTCCTACATCAAATGGACGGAAATCAGTAGCATTGAATATGTAATCTTCATTAAACTCGCCGTGTAGAGCACTCTTAAAATCATCAAAAGTCAAATGTATATCTCTACATGGGTTCCTCTTCCACTTCTTTCCATCAAAAAATCGATCCTTCCAATAGGATCTCCAAACCCAATCAGCCGGTTTGAACATTGTATGCTTCTTGCCATGAATGAATTTAGAAACAAATTTGGACTTTTGCTTATCACGAGATGCTTCAGCCTTGTAAACCACGTGTTGACTGCCATGGTGTACTTTGGAAGCAATCTTTGGTTCAATCTTCTCAATGAGTGTTCTAGCCTCCTGTAAAAACTCAAGGGAAACACTAGACCAACATGGTTTAAGCTCTCCCGTTAGATAACAAGTGCCTTTGTACAAAAGATCAAGAATGTTTTGTTTTGAAAATAAAACATAGTTGACATCACAAACTTTTTCAAACAAGCTTACATTCTTGGCTTTTCTCTCATTTTTCTCTTTAGGTCATAGACTAATCTCATGCTTTCCTCTCACACAAGATTCTTTTTCAAACAATTCACATGCTTTTGTCTTGACCTCATGCGCCTTTTTCCCTAACTCACACACAACATCATATGCTTCTTGAGGTGTAGGTGTTACAATAGTAGAAGTGTTACAATCAAATAATTCATTGCAATCTAGTTGCCTACTAAATAAAACACTATTAGCATGCATTGGCACTAGGTCACAAACTATGTCTTTTTGAATTTTATCACATTCTACCTCAACAATAGGCTTAGATTCAGTAGGTAAACTAACCTTCTCTAAAGATAAATGAATCTTTGAAATTGGTTTAGATTTAGTATACCTTGTAGATTTTCTTTGGAGATGTTTCTCAATTTGTATGGCTATGTGCACCATCCCTTCTAAATCCTCATAAAATTGAAGATCCAGTCGTTCGACAATCTCCTTCTTAAGTCCTCTTAAGAAACGAGCCATTGTAGCCTCCTCAACCTCATAAATATCAAACTCCTCAAGCAACATTTGCATCTCCATATAGTAAGCCTCCACACTTTGGTTCCCTTGTCTCAAAGATTTCAACTTATGGAAACGATTAGGAACAAAATGCTCTCTCATTAAATGCTTGAGAACATACCATGAGTCTATTGGACACTCAAAGTTCTTCCTCCTACTCAAAAACATTTTATCCCACCAAGTAATTGCATAATCTCGAAGTTGAGCAACAATGAGTTTTACCTTTCTTTCATCACTTAAAGGATAATAATCAAAGACACGTTCAACTTGCCTTTCCCATTGAATGTATTCCTCCGGGTTTGTCCTACCATAGAACATAGGAAGTTTAGGCTTGATGCTTCCCAAGGTATGATCAACATTATGAACTCCTCTTAGATTTCTCCTTTGGATAGCATCTAAACATCCACCATATTCCCTTCCTTCGGCCTCTCAATACTCCTTGTGGTGTAGTGAATTATTACTCCTCTTTTGCTTCGGATGTGCTGGTTGTCTTTCAATATATTTGAGTCTCAAATCCAACCTTTGGAGCGTCTTTGTCAAATGCTCCATGTTGTGGAAAAGCTTTGTAAAATTCTCTTGCTGAGACATGGCTGCAAAAGAAAACAAAGTAACAAAGAAAAACGGATCTCACAAGCACTCCCTCACGTGTTTACACTCGTAAAGTCACTCGTGTTTTTACTCAAAACAACAACACTCTCAAGAAACTCACAATCTCACTCACATAAGCCAATGAGCAAAGTTTGCAACTCAAGTGGTTAGATATAACACACAAAGAAAACACTCAAATAACTTGATATAGGAGTAAATTCAAAACTCAAATCAGAAACAAGCTAAAGAAGAAAGTGACAGAATTGGAACATGATAATTAGGATGGTACAAGAAGTTCAAAATACCAGAAAATGTAACTCTTGAACAATTAGGCTATTTTGAGAATTTATGGAGTTTAACTGAGCCTTGACAACAGATATGAGTTACACAAGAAAAACATCATGAGAATTGAACAACAAATGGCTGGAAATTAATTGAGAAAATTGTAACCGCCAAGAATTTAATGAGTAACGGTTAGTTGTGGAAATAAATCAAAACATAATTGATATGATTTATTACCAACATCTAGATTAACAAAAATAGGCAATTTCAACAGCACAACTAAGATCTAGCATGATTTGCAACTAAAAATGTAAAGAACAGAGAAGAACACATGCTCTCGGGTATAGCAGTTTTCCAGAACAGAATATAAATTTTTGAACTTTTCACCCAGAAGCAAATTGAATCACAAGATATGAAATAAGACAAAGTTTTAGATAAGACAGAGATCTACAAACTCATAGAAGACAACAAGACGAAAAGAAGAATGGAAATGACACTTTTTGTATTTTAGATACATAGACAGAATGTAACGAGATGAACAACAAGAACAAAAATTTCAAAACAAATAACAAGAAGAGCAATACGAAAACAGAAACATATATCCGATCTAGAGCCTAGTGCTCTGATAACAAATGATAAGAAAACATTGAGAGTTGGATCTAAGAACCTTGCTAACGAACAAGACCCATAAAACTCAATCCCAAAAACTCCGAAAACGTTTATAGAATCAACCCAAGGAAAGTAAAAACCGGATTACCTTGATGATCAAATATCTCAAGGCAAGAAAACTCGCTCCTTGTTTGAGATCTGAATCACTCCACAAGCAAGACAGATCAAGTCTCACTTGAATGATCCTAAACATGCAAGCTATTACTAATTTGCAAAATACATTAGCTCTTAGCTAAAAGAAAGGCTCAAAGGCTCATTTCATTTCATTACATCTCAATTCTATATTCTATCGTCTCTAAGCTGACATACATGGCTATATATAGCCTTCAAAATAGTCCTTAAAAGTAACATATGGGCATGTGAAGGGTTGGAACACTTAACTCCATCAATGCCATAAACAACCATTCACTAAATGTTACCTAAAAAGTAAATGAAAAGTCTTAAAACTCAAAATACTTAAAAATACACCATAAATCCGAAAATAAATATTAAATCAGCAAACCAAGAGTTTTGTAACCCTAAAGGATTAAATGAAGCCTCATTTAATGTAGCATGAACTTGAAATCCATAATTGATGCTTTTGTCTTGAATGAAACTTGAGTTGACTTATATTTGATTTGAATATGTTGGAGATTCATATCATTCTCCCCATCTTGGAAAGGATTCGTCCTCGAATCTAAAGGATCTCCTTATAAGGCAAATTTGAAGTCATGTGCATCCCATGGTCTTACTCTTCTTGGATCTCCCTTTACTTTGGAGTTTTGGTCATGGATGTATTTGGAAGTGAAGTTGAAACGATGTTTCTTATATAGCCCCCTTGTCTCGTACTTCACATGTGAATGGTATTGGCTCATTTGAGAAGCAACCCTTGGATCTTACTTTTCAATAAGCATTTTAACTTCCTGCAAGAACTCAAAAGAAAAGCTTGGCACACTTGGCCTAAGTGGACCCGTTAGAAAGCAAGTCCTTTCATTTACAAGTTCTTGTATGTGTCGTTTTGAAAACAAAACGATGTTATCCTCACAAACTCTTGTAACCGAACTCTTTTCAACATCAATCTCCATACAATCCTCTATCATATTTGTCACATACTCCTCACTTTTGTTACTCCTTGACTCAAGTTGACATGAATCAATAGAGATTTCCACACTTTCTTTGCTGGTTTCCACAACTTGTGTAATGACCTCACAATTGGAAACTTCAACGTGGAGCGTAGGATGATCTTCCTCATGTTGAATTGGTTGGTCATCCTTTTGAGGCATAGTACAATCTTTTTCTTTTTGAACGGATTGTTCGACATGGTCTTCATGTCTTCATCCTTCTTCATGTCGTCATATCTCACTTTAAACTCTTGGCACAATTTATTGAGGGAATTTATGCATTTGCGAATCTCGGCCAATTCATTCGTATATGGATCTTCACTATAGTGGTTCTCACGACGTCGTCGTCCACGATGAGAAATTGATTTGTATGGATGTTGTCTTTGGTGATACATTGCTCTCAAAATTTAAAATGGAGAAGCCAGAATAGTTTGCAATCCAATAGATAGTAGCACACTTAGAACATAAACAAGCTAACTTGGCTTATGGAAAGAAACTAATAAATCAAACAAGATGACAAAATGAGATTAATTAAATACTGGAATAAATAGCAAAAGTGTAACCTCCCAAGTTAATGTCCACCAACTAGCACAATTAATGCATCAAAGTGTAACCAACGATATTAAATGGCTATTGGCTAGTTGTAAACACCAATCGAAGATTAATTTGCTGAAATAACATCTAACATGGGGAACAAAAGAAGAATCGAAGATAAACATATGAAGAACATGCTCACGGATTTTTATGACAGATTATGAAAATGAACGTTTTTCACCATGAAGAAATCAGAACTGGTAAGAGTCGCAAAATACAATGTTTTAGAGCAAAAAGAGATCTATAAAAATGTAGAAGGCAAAGAAATCAAAAGATGAACGGAAATATGACTTTTTTATGCTTTTTGACAGAATACGAAAAGTTTATGAAATTGAGATAACAAGAAAATCAAAGATAGATTGAACAAAAACGCAAAGGAAACATATATTCGATCTTGAGCCTAAAGCTCTGATACCAAATGATAAGAAACCCTTGAGAGTTGGATCTAAGAACCTTGCTAATGAACAAGACCCATAGAACTCAATCCCAAAAACTCCGAAAACGTTTATGGAATCAACCCAAGGAAAGTAAAAACCGGATTACCTTGATGATCAAATATCTCAAGGCAAGAAAACTCGCTCCTTGTTTGAGATCTGAATCACTCCACAAGCAAGATAGATCAAGTCTCACTTGAATGATCCTAAACATGCAAGATATCACTAGATTGCAAAATACATTAGCTCTTAGCTAAAAGAAAGGCTCAAAAGCTCATTTCATTTCATTACATCTCAATTCTATATTCTATCATCTCTGAGCTAACATACATCGCTATTTATAGGCTTCAAAATGGTCTTTAAAAGTAACATATGGGCATGTGAAGGGTTGGAACACTTAACTCCATCAATGCCATAAACAACCATTAACTAAATGTAACCTAAAAAGTAAATGGAAAGCCTTAAAACTTAAAATACTTAAAAATACACCATAAATCCGAAAATAAATATTAACCAGCAAACCAAGAGTTTTGTAACTCTAAAGGATTAAATGAAGCCTCATTTAATGTAGCATGAACTTGAAATCCATAATTGATGCTTTTGTCTTGAATGAAGCTTGAGTTGACTTGTATTTGATTTGAATTTATATTTGATCTCAAACAAGACGAAAAGAAGAATGGAAATGACACTTTTTTTGTATTTTAGATACGTGAACAGAATGTAATGAGATGAACAATAAGAACAAAAATTTCAAAACAAAGAACAAGAAGAGCAATACGAAAATGGAAACATATATCCGATCTAGAGCCTAGTGCTCTGATACTAAATGATAAGAAAACAATAGCAAATTGGATCTAAGAACCCTTGTACAGGATACCCTCACTCGCATGTCTCCACACGAACAACCTGGATCGAGTCGTCTGTAACCTTTACAGAGTGGGCCGTATCCATAGTGTTGCCAGGATAAGGTACCCAGCCTTATCTATATACTATAGACCCTTTAGGTTATTCACGGGATATTATCCATTCATATATCAGGGGTATATCAAATATATACTCCGTATATCAAATATAGACCCAGTATATATACTGTCCCGATTACATTCAAATAACCTTGGATGTTTAGTTTATTGGATTTGGACAATGTCATGCTATGTTTCAACAACAAATTTATTGAATAAAAACTTTATTGAATATACATTTGTTTTTACATAATACAAACTACGAGTTTAGGGCAACACACCCAACAATTACATGATGGTCATAACATCCACTAGCTAAAATGTAACTTAAAACACATAAATGAAATGTTTAAAACTGAAAATATAATAAAAATAGGTTTAAATCCGAGAATTGAAGTCTTGGTCACCCTTCAAAGTCTTTGTAACCTCCCAATTGTAAATGAAGCTTCACTTGAAGTAGTTTGAAGTGTAGTTCCATTAATTGACGTATGACTTGCAATAAATGAAGCTTGAGATGTACTTAAGTTCATTGAATGCAACTTGAGTTCAACTTTGACTTCCATGAATGCAACTTGAGTTGGCCACAAATGAAACTAGAGTGCATTTAATGCAACTCCAATTTGTTGTCAACTTGGACATTGGATTCTCATCCTTTAAATCCTTGAGCACTAAGATACTTTGGTTCATATCACCACGTAATGATCGGGCGCATACTGATCGACGGAGGTGCATCCGCTAACATCCTACCCCCCTTGTCGGTTTTGCAGGAGAATCAGTTAGCCAGGAAGGATGCGTAAGTCTCCCCATAACCTTGGGAGAAGGGGAGCACCGAATCTAGAGGATGGCAGAGTTCGTGGTTGTAGAACCTAGGTCAGCGTACAACGCCATATTCGACCGACCTATCATCCACAACCTGTAAGTCGTGCCATCCACGTTCCATCAGGCGATGAAATACCCGACCCCCAAGGGGTAGGGATTGTGAAAAGTGAGCAGAGAACTTCAAGGGAATGCTATGCAGTAGCCCTCAAACCAACTTGCAACGCCATAACTAGAGCCCCGAACTCCAGGCGAGCAAGCCATTCGACCAGTGAAGGCGCGGCGAGCCCTTAAAAGATCTGAAACTTGTCCCGCTACTCTGCCAGAGAAGTGCGCAAGTATCGACACGAAGTTGGGGGCAGCCGAGAAAGAAGAGCTCGTCCATTTCCTCAAAGACAACGCCGACGTGTTCGCCTGGTTGCATGAAGACATGCAAAGGATCGACCCCAGCGTTATGGTCCACCGTTGAAACATAGATCCTTCTGTACGACCTGTGAAACAAAAAAGACGACCTATAAACGGTGAAAGAAGCACACCGATTGTAGGAGAAGTCTAAATGACGTGCAACATATCTACAAAAAAGACCTGCATGTCAGCTAAAAAAACGAAGCAAAAGAAGGTGAGGTGATGCACCTTCAGAATGAACGGGGGAGAGAAGTGGAGAAATAAATATTGAAGGGCTCGGAGTGCAGGGGTTCAGGTCGGCCTTCGCAATGACGTGCAAGCTGCAGTCGAACAAATTATCGTCCACGAGGAGAGCTAGGTAATGACGAGCACCCCGAGGCAGCTACGGAATCCTCTGAAGGTACTCGAGGGTCAGCTCGTCTGGTTTAGGAACAAGTCAAGGACGAACTGCACAAAAAAAAAGTTAGACACTGAGAACACACGCAAACAGATGGCGACTAGGGAAGGGCTTTACCTAAACAGCTGAAGCTGCGCGGCACTCGACAGCTCAGCTCGCCCTCTGGTCCCCTCGCCAGCCAGTCTTCAAAAATGTAAAACTAGTCCTCCTTCCAGTGGTGAACCGAAGAGGGATCCCGAACTAACTTCCCAACACCCTAGCGAATTGTCAAGTACTACCGACTTGGGTGTTTAGGAATGAGTTTGTCGGTATATCAAGAAAGAAACTGAGGGATGGACAAGTACTCTACGCCCAGGGTGTCGACACCGAGCCCCCACCATAGCATCCAATAGCCGAGCAGGATTCCCCAGCCATTGAGGGTGAGCTGGGTTGGGGCCAAGTTCACGGCGGCAAGGAACTCCTAGGCGATGGGGTGAAGAGGGAGTTGAACCCCGAAGTCAAACATTTTTTCATAGAAGGCGACGTGCCCTTCGGGGGGTTCTCTACGGTCTCGTATCGCCTAGGGAATCTCAGGCCTATGGACTCGGGAATTTCGTATCTCGCCCTAAAGAAAGCTAAAGACCCCTCCTCCAGCTCGGAGGGGCTGTCGACTGGTTTTTCAGTGGGTTTTGGGGGGGAGAAATAAGGTTGGATCTCCATGCATACGGGTAGGTCGTCCCCACCGACATGGGAGGGAGACCTGTCACTAGAGGCGGCACCCAGCCCCACCTCTCCAGCGTACACCCTACTGTTGGGAGAAGTGACAAGAGGTATTCTCCCATCAGCGACGTAAAGCTCTCCTCCGAGCTCGCCTTCCTAGACCTAGAGCTACCACTACACCTATCAGAAATCGCTAAACTACGACGAATGTACAAAGAAGGGACGAGCTACTAACTTCGGTGCGAGAGTTGGAAAAGTTTTGAAAATGTGAAATGAAGAAGAAACCCTCAAATATATATTTACATATATATACACAATAGGGCGAAATTTGAGCCGTACACGTGTCTCTAAGCAAGCGGTGTAGATTGATGGACAGAGTGACGGTTGCGTGCTTGAGAGTTCCTCGAAGGCCGCGTCGCGCATGAGATCTTTCGGCGGCCATTTAATGCTCCTGTCGGAGCCCGAGATTGGCCTGCGTCATCCACTCCAGCTCGGAGACAAGAGCAAACCTAGACCACTCGCCTCCCTTTGGCATGTCTCTCAGGTGGGTAGCCCGCCACTCGATCTGAGAGGGGGCCTCTGTTAGGGGTTAACCGCACAAAGTTGACCTGGAGGCAGCGAGACCAGACAAGTCGGTCTCAACTACCTTAGCGAATAAGGAAACCGCCAAGCCTCATCATCCAGAACAGGGGACAGACCAATCATCGCCAAGGACTGACAGTCGCTCGATGGGCCCCTGTCCGAGCAGTGAAATACACCGATGGGACATACATCTACTCCATTTACCGCTATAAATACACCATTCATCCATGAGCCCAGGTAAGAAAAATCTGTCTGATGCTTTACCTATAGAGCTCGACTAGAATACTGACTTGGGCGTTGGAGTGGATACCTCTTTGCAGGTACCCTGGAAAATAATCTAAGTGTAGCCGGCCGACCTCCGAGGCCGCCTTCCATACCTCGGCTCGATCTTGCATCAATACTATATTTTTGTGCCATTTTTTTAATTCGAAGGTGGCAATTTTGTAAACAAACAAACACCTTTTATAAACAAACAAAAACCTTTTATAAACAAACAAAATCTATCCATTGATTTAGGAAGTGGCAGTATTGTAATAAAAAAATCAACGATGGCTCTCTTAAAATGGTGAATCAAATCAACTATGAGCATGATGGACCACAACTATTAAGAACCGAACCGAATCAAATCGGATTAGGTCTTATTATTTTCTAGCCCTATCTCAAGTTCTAACCAAGGTCTTAAATGTCAATGTGAATGAAAATATTGATAAAATGTCAAATGTCGATAGATATATTTTGAAAAGGTATATAAATAAAAAATTTGTACAAAAATGTTTTAATTAACAAAGGAATATTTCCCAGTTAAAAATGATTAATCTTAATATTACGTCTATTAGTGATATTTTATTGATATTTTTCATATTTTGTCGATTTTTTTTCAATACTATAGAAATGTCGATTTACGTTGATGTTAAACACACAGACACATGGAAATGTCGACATGCTGACAAATATTTAATACCTAGGTCACAAAGAAAATAATAAATTTACTAATACAGACTTTTAATTTTATTTCTATTTTTTTAAGAAATAACACTTGATACACAAAAAGTAAACAAATAACTTTGAACTACATATTTAATCCAAAAAGGAAAACAATCGTTCCATTCCACATCCCTTCCACTGTTCATTGCCTCCTTTGCCAACTCGACAGCAACTTCCTTCTAATATGGGTAATGGAAACTACCACTTTCTCCTCAGAAGGTTTGCCTCCGCTACGAATCACAAAATCTCCGTAGATCAATGCCCTCTTTCTTTAGCAATCAAATAACTTTAATTGAATCAGATACAAGATAAATTGGACATCGAAGTCTTCTACATGCTCTTCTCCTGACCATCATGAGTGACTCATTGGTCCAAAGAGATTGTGATTAATTAGGAGGGAATGAGTTCAAATACATGATGGGATCTACCTTAAAAATTAGTAATTTCTATGTGTTTTCTAGTCGGATACACACAGATCTAAAAAATAAAATATGGCTATTCTCTTGATGTTAAATAATTAATTTTCCTTAAAATTTATAAACTCCTGCGAAATTCGATGATTTTAGTTACATATATATATAGAGACAAATTTAACGATCCAAAATCACCCTAAATAAACAAACTGTATGCCATAATTTGGTTAAATAAAAATCGAATTGGGGCTGATTCGAACCGAAAGCGAGTTGGTCGACAGGCCAATAGAAAAATCGGTTTATGGTTCGGTCGAACCGAACCGACCGTGCACACCAGTGCATTTTATTGCTCGGGAGAGGCACTTGATCCTCAGTCCGACGCCCGCAGACTCCACATTTCGTCAACACTCAAAATTCTCTCTTCCAAAACCTCTCTGTACGATTCTTGATCGCAACTCTAGGGTTCTACGAAGCACATTTCTGTTTCCCTTTTTCTTGTTCGTTCGTTCGTTTGTTTGTTTGTTCAATTGAGCATGGATTAACTTAATACATTTTCAGGAATTGCTTGATCTGTGGTAGCGATTGGATCATAATTAATGTTTCTTTTGCAGCAATGGCCGGAAACCTAGTTGGTTTTCTGGTACTACTTCTTGTGGTTTCGATCTGCCAAGCTGCGACCGTTTTCCAGCCGATCTCAGATTCGCATCGATATGCAGCTCTGGAGCTCTTCCGGCCTACTTATGGAGCATTTGGAAGGTAGTCAACACATTTATCACTTTTGTTTGCGCCTTTTTTCTCTTTGGGTTAGTTACTTTCTGTGCAGAAAAAAAGTTATTGGGTGGGAAATTCTGCCATATTTTTCCTTTTCTTTTTTTTTTTCCTCCCTGTAATTTTCTTGCTATTATCTTTGGAATATGGTTCGTCTCTAGTTTTAAAAATAGAAAGCTGTTTCGAACATGATTTCCTGTTAGATCCTTCAATTTCTAACCAAATGCTGTTTTCGGACATTATCACTTACCTAGGTTATTGAATTACTACAAGGTTTCTATTGTTGGGTTAGATGATAATGTCATGATAGTGATTTTTGTGCGAATTTTCGCTTGAAAGGAAGCATGGCGTTCCCAATTGTAAAGAGTGAGACGAGGAAGAAGTTTTTGAGTTGACTTAATTTTATTGTTCTTTATGGAGTTCTATGTCTAAGCACTTTTATGATGATCCTCCATTTGTTATAAATCTTGATAGCGGTAGTCTTTCATTTTATCTCAATGAAAGCTTGATTTCTTATAAAAGAAAAATGATGCATTTCTTTGTAATTTGGGTTATCGTTTTTTACTTTTAAACTACTCATATGTGTAAATTTTCATATCATCAATGAAAAGCTTTCCTTCTTTTTTTTTCCCTCCTAAAAAGGGAAAAATAATGTAATGCAATTTATGAAGGTGTTGCGCATGCTGACATGGGCAAGTACCATTATTAAATTAAAAACTAAAAAGTAGATATTTAATATGCTACCATGCTTAAAGTCTATTTTTGGTTAGTTGTGGTGTATTTTTATTTTGCTTATTCTACATTGACTCCTCAAAAGTGTTTTTGGTTTTTGAAGACTATTGCTTTTGAATTGGTGGTTTTGGGTTTTAATTTTTTTTTACTTTTCTAAGCTGCTACTGTTGTGTGCGGTCTCCCATTGAACTTGGCATCTCTTATTGGAACTCTCTTTTTCTACAAAAATGGAGTTTTGAAAAATATTCCCCAATTTTTTTTTTCTCAGTCTGGAAGAGACACATGAAGCACTAAGAACATTTGACATTCTTGGAATTAAAGAGAAGCCTGACATAAATACGGTCACTTGCAAGTCTGTGTCAGAGGTTCTTGGTTCATCTGAAGTACTAAAGGATCTGTTATATGCTCTGAAAGTTAACAATGACCTGAAATGTGAAATTCAGGAGGAGATTTATGAGGTATCCATAGATTCTTGGTGCTTAGTTTATAAGAGGATGCTTGTGATTTTAAAAAAATTTGGTTTTGGAAACTGCTTAGCAAACTGGTTTTTAAAAACGTTTTCAACTGTTTTAAAGTTTAAAAACTATTTATAAAAACATTTTTTATTCTTTTAATTTGGTTTATTTTTTTCAATATATTAATTTAAAATATAACAGATTGGAGTCAAATTTTACTTCAACAATGGATGATAATATGTGAAAAGTTAACATAGAAGAACACTTTATATAATACCTGAAAACGACAAAATACTACTACCGTTTTCTGCGATTTTTTTGTTTTAAAAACTATCCTGTGGGATATATATCTTTTTCCAATAAAGAAAATACTATTTCTTTCTTCAACACTACTTCCAAACAGCCCCTATGTGATTTATTGTGATGCATGTTTATGACTTGTTATTAATGATTTTTTTTTTTCATTTTGTGAAGAGCGTTACTTCAAGACTTAGATCAGTTCTGAATGATGCGCGGTCACTGCTTGACTTCTACTATTCTATAGGAAGTTTATTACTTCTAAAGGTAAATTGCTATGCATAGTCCAGACTCCACCTTTACGCCACATAGATGACAATTTAATTCGTTTCCTATCTTATTTTTGGTGATTCAAAATTCAAATGTAAATTGCTTACAAATATTTTTTTTCTCTATTCTCATTTATCTGGTGAATGGTCTGATGAGGAGACATGCAAATTTTTAGAAGAATCTATCCTCCCATTTTGTTCTTTTGAATAAGTTCCTTTTATTACTTGCAGGAACGAAGTTCTGAAGTTGATCTAACACTTAAAGACGCTGATGGTATTTTCCATTCAATCAAGGTTAGTTTATTCAGTATTTTTTTTTTGGTTGAAAGAAGCAATTGCATTGATGATATGAAATTTCAAGGAAGTGGTCCCAATACAGGGGATTACAAAAAGCTATTCCAACTGGACATCAAGGTAGAAAAGCTATAAAGATGAAAAGAGGGGTAACATTTATACCAAGATATAGCCAGAAAAGATATAGATTAAAAAAACGGTCAAAGGATTGGTCCTTTCCTTTGAATAAGCTTTGGTTTCTCGATTGCCAAGTGATCCACAAAAAGGCTCTGAGTTAGTTTATTCAGTATTTAATATATATATTTTTGTCTAGGAACAGAAAAATCCTAGGGTCTAGTTTCCATTTGGGGCTTACATATCAATTAAAACTGCATCAAGCTCTGTAGATCAGATTGCAATATATTAGAATGTGCACGGTATTGAGAAATCAATTGTTGATATTCTACCTGGTGATGGTCACATTTTTTTCTACTTTAACATTAATGATTATTAGTGATAAATATCCATATTATTTATACTTGGGGTCTACTTCGTGCATAATTTGCAGGCATTGAGCCAAAGCGATGGAAGGTGGCGCTACAGTTCTAATAATCCTGAATCTAGTACCTATGCTGCTGGTACTAAATTCATACATAATTCCACATATTTTTGGTTAAAATGTTTTCTTTTGACGGTGTTGTTTGTATATGATTGTAAAAAATGATAAAGTCACCCTTCATCGCTTCAAAGAAGTTTCTTAGGTTTCTCACCATATGTTATCATTCCTTTTTGTTCAAGAATGACAAATATTACATGTCCGAATTGATGCAAAAGACAGAACCATAAATATAGATTCAATAAATGTGCTTGTCATCTTAGTTGTAATTATAACTTAAAGTAGCTTAAAATAAATAGTCATTCTAGAAATAAAAGGGTAGTTTCCTGTGTGACTGGAGTCCTGTTGGAAATCCTATATGAAGTATGGTTGCAAAGGAATGACAGATTTCAATGATGAGAAAAGTAGTAAGTGATAACTCTGTCCCATGGAGTTCATTCTTAAACTTCTTTATAAGCTTCAAACACAAATGAATCAAGAAACAACAAAGATTTATTTTTTCTTGATTGTTTAACAAGTGGGAGGCCTGTTTGTTGATTACCTTAATGTGATTTGTTTTGGGAGGCATGCCTGCATTTCTCATCTTTTTATGTAGGTTCATATTTTAAAGTTGTATGTCCTATCCAACTTGGAAATTTTTTTGGAATCTCTCTCTCTTTCTTTCTCTCTCTCATTGGAACCTCTTGTTTATTGCTGAAAAAAGATTTAATAACCATGAAAAGTTTTTGAAAATGAGGTTTGATTTAAGGAACTTGGGTTATGAAGGAGTTCACATTATTTCAATACGATGCTAGGCTATCATTCTTCACGTGATAAGTTAGCACTCTATAGGAGCTTGGTGTTTTCTATTGACTTTATGAACATATTTGTTTTTCTTTGTCTAGATTGCATAAACCTGGCAGCTTACATTATATAGTTTCGATTCTCTATAGGGTTGGCACTTGAAGCTCTTGCTGGTGTTGTATCGTTAGCATCCTCTGATATTGATCAAAATACGGTATTTTGATTTGTTCTCATATTTTTGTTAAGTGTCAAGTTTACATTCCTTTATTGTGTGAAACTTCTCTACTTTTTTTATTAGTGTGGCAACTTGTGTGATTATAGGCATTATTAGACCTCAATTGAGGGTATTTTGATCTCAATTGAGATTCCGGACCATTTGACAAAGCTTATTCTGTTGATCTAGTTCTATAGAGGTTTCGTTGTGAGGACAAATCTAGACCTTAAGTTTGGGAGGATGGATGAAAGGGGAATGATTCTCTCTCAATTACCTTCGCTGGACTTCATACCATCTCTAGTAGTAAAAATCTCTTCATTATTTAAGTTTGTGGATCCCCAAGAGCTTCTTGAAGACCTTAACTTTCGAATAAAACTCATTGATTTGGAGATTTAAGATTGAATATTTTCTCACCAATTTTGCTTTCAACCTCCTCAATGATAGATGGAAGCAGACTTGTGATTATTCTGGTAATTTAGGGTGCGTTTGGTTGGTGATCAAAAAACAGAAATCTGAAAACAAAGGGATTCAATGAAAAACAGGTTGTATTATTTGTTTCCAGATATGTGTTTGGTAGCAAATTTGAAAATTGAATCTCAATTTAAAAAATTGTTCAACGTTTATTTGCAATTTATTTGTAACTAGTAGTAGTTACTAACTAATTATTTAGTTCAATCCAAAGAATATTAATTAATTTATTAACATTTTTGTTATAAATTTTGATAATCATTATTTTACAATATTATATTTTACATGTTTTAATTTTAACAAAAATGAAATGAGTTTATACCCAGTATATTTATCAAATTTTTTATATTTTTTAGTGTAATTTTTCATTTTAAAGTTTCAAATTCAAAATCTGAAAACACTGAAAACATAAAAATGTTATTTTTAGAATTTTCATTCTTAGAATCATAGAATCTGAAAACAGTTTAAAAAAAAAATCTGTCAAACGCTGCCAAATGCATATTCACTGAATCTGAAAATAAGAAATAGAATATGGATTGCCAACCAAACAGGACCTTATTTGTTAAATCCCTATCCCGATATTTGAAAAAGCATACAACATTGTCCAAATTTATGCAAGTGGGTATCTCGAGGAAGAGATTTTTAGAACCCTGGTTTTGGAGTTTTAAGATATGGTAGGCTAAGCCAGAAAGGGAGAGAGTGGAGTTGGACCGAAGCTCATTTGGAACCTGCTTTTAGGAAGCATTAATGTAGATGACGAAATTCAAAGGAAAACACCAATATGGATGGTTAAATTCTTTGCTTGGTAGGTTTTACATGGGGTTTTAATGCTATGGATCGAATTTAGCGGCACTTTTCCTTTTTAGTGGTACATTCTTGGTAGGAAGACGTTTGAAGATTTAGGCCATTTACTTTGGAGTTGTCGGTTTGCTTGTTTGATTTGGGACCACCTTGTTCGAGGCCTTTGGGGTTTGTAAGACCTGTAACATGGATTGTTGTCTTATAATGGAGGAGGTTATGCTTCATCCTCCCTTTAGAGAGAAGAGGGGTAGTGTTCTCGGGAGGGCTGGCTTTTTTGTGGTTTTTGAGGACATCTAAATCGAGAGAAATCATATTCTTTAGGGGCATGGAGAGATATTGGAAGGAGGTCTGGTCCTTAGCTAGATTTAATGCCTTGCTTCGGCCGTCATGCCTGTTTCTAAAGATTTTCATAATTATTTGTTAGGTGTCATCTTTTTGGATTGGAGCCCTTTCTTACCACATTATGTTAATTCTTGTTTGGCTCCTTTTGGCCTGCCCTTTATGCATGCCATTTTTTTTGTTGGCTGGTTTGCTGGCCCCCGTTTGGGCCTTTTGTATTCTTTCATTTTTTCCCCCCAGTGAAAGATTGGTTTTTTGGGAAAAAAGGAAAAACACCAATATTTCTCTCTCCAAGCTACTGGTCAAGTGCAAATAGCGCAATGACTCACAAAGCCACCTTTTCGTTAACTACACTACAGTTTACCAGTTTCGGCTGCACCTAATCAACTCCTTTGAATGGATGGCCGGCCAATTTGTAGAGATACCAGAAGCCTTCTCCATTCTTCCTTGGTGGCCACTCTTTTAAGGACAGTGAAAACTCCTCGGGTGATCATGAGAGCTTCGTATAGACTTTTTGGAATAAAAGAAACAATTGGATTTTTATCGTTGGGAGTAAGATACGCCCCCCTCCTTTTTATAGGTTTAAGATTTTTTTGGTGGCTGCTTCTTGGTGCAAGCTTGGACTTCTGTGTAATTATAGTTTGTGCTATGTACTAGTTGACAATTACTTTTGTAATATTTTTCTGGGGACTATTTCCCCACTTTTGTAATTTAATCCATCAATGAAATTGTTTCTTACAAAAAAAAAAGAAAAAAGAAAAAATCCTTTTTTGGGGGTATAGTTTTTCTCTCCCCCTCGATTGTAATTTTATATTATCAATGAGATTGTTTCTTATAAAAAATGTGGCCAGTTTGTTGTCTATTACCAAAAATTATGATAAGTACCTAATTTCCATAAATTTTAAATTTAAGCAACTTGGAAAGCATTGAGAAGATGCTGGATCCTCCCAGTTTTTAGTATCTCTTTTGACAGTCTTAATTTTGTATTTTGACCGAGTCTTCAATTGTGCTCTGTGGCGAATCGAAGTGGTTTTGGAATACATTTGAAGAAAGCTAATTCCTTTCCTACCACAAAGTCTTAACATCAACACGTTTGGTACTTCTGTTTGGCTGTTACAGTTATAAATTTTGCTACTGTAATTTGTTTATATTATCATGTTCTCATTCTAATTCCACTGCTTATTGTCAGTTAATGTAGGTATTTTAGCCTACCAATCTTTATTTATTTATTTTTGCAGATTGGAACTGTAAAGAATGATATACTGAAACTTTTTGACAGTATTGAGAAATATGGTAAGTAGACCTTTATTGCTGTGTTGTTGATTTTGTTTAAAAGCATGTGTAATTTGCTTCCTCCATATTGAATTAATTATTTTTGTTCCAAATTATGGAGTATGGTGGGTGGCCCGAGTTTGTTGAATACACTTTCCAGTACGAAATTGGATGTTTGCTGGATTTTTTCTTACTGTTTTAGTAGTCCTTTATGTTTTGGGATATCATTGCTTTTGGGTTTGTGGAAATAAAAAGTATTCACGTCTCCCTTTGGGCCTGTGGTGTCCAAAGTCTTTTTTTTCCTAATTTTTCCTTAGGTTTGATCTTGTGATTGGAGCCTGTTGTTTTAGTTTGGCCTCCTCTTACTGAGCTGGTTTTTTGTATGCCCTTTTCTATTCTTTCATTTTTCTCAATGAAAGCTTTGATTTTCATTAAAAAAAAATGTATATACATATATATATATATTTTTTTTATAAGAAACCGAACTTTTCATTAAGAAAAATGAAAACAAAATAGAAATACAAGGGCATAAAAAAACACAACCCCGATAAAAGAAGCCAACCTAGAGAAAGGGCTTCCAATCCAAAAAAATATGACCTAACTGATAATTACAGAACAAATTCGAAACTGACCCCATAAAGAGACATTAAACCTTATGTGGTCCCAAACAAACTCCCACTCTCTTTCCACTCCCCTAAAGATTCTAACGTTTCTTTTCCCCCAAATTCTCCACAAAATCCCAAAGAACCCATCCCCCCAAAGGAATCTCCCTTTCTCGCAGAAGGGGGAATACAACAACACTTCCTCCACCATCGACACCCACTCCCTATGACGTGCCCAAGAAATTCCAAATATCTCACAGAACTGGCCCCACATCTTCTGGGAAAACTGGCAGTGCCATAAAATATGATCAAGGTCCTTGGAATCCCGCTTACCGCTTACAAAGAACGCACCAATGCGGTCTCAAGTAAGAAGAAGAGCGCTTTTGAATACGATCCATGGTGTTGACCTTCCCAAGTAAGACCTGCCATATGAAAATTTTAATATTCTTCGGGATCTTCATTTTCCACCGTGAGTAAACACAGGGGCCGCAGGGGGAGAAGCAGGGGAACATAAGAGTTTAAAGAAGGAACTAGAAGAGAAGCCCCTGGACGGGTTAGGGGACCAAGCACGGAAGTCCTTCCTATCGCAAGAGAGAGATACTTCAGAGAGCATGTGGCTCAACTTAGAAACTTCTCGAATCTCCCTATCAGTTAAAGACCGAGAGAAGCCCAGGGATAAAGACAACCCATCCCCCTCATTCCCCAACACCGAGGCCACCGAGTGTAACCTTCAGTCTGACAAATGAAAAATGCAACGAAACAAAGAACAAAGAGGCTTTTCTCCCACCCAAGTGTCTTCCCAAAAATAGGTATCATGCAGTGTTTTCGAGGCGCACTCGGGCGCTCACCTCAGGCGAGAGGTGAGGCTTTTTCGCCTAGGTGCGCCCCGCAAGGTGCCCAGTTGAGCGCCTTCAATCGGGCGCTTGCCTTTGGGCGCGACAAGGCAACCTTGCCTCCTTCAAGGGGGAGATCTGCCTTATTTATTTATTTATTTTTAATTTTTTGTGTTTTTTTTAGAACACCCTCCCCTGAGTGACCCAAACCCTATCTCTACCTCTCCTCCCTCTAGACATTCACCTTCACGGGCTTCAAGCCTCACCACCATCAATCTCCGCCGTTGCTTGTCTTTATTTGGAACTAAACTTATAGAATTTGGTTGTTTTATGTATCTTGTTGACATTTACTATTTTGATATTAATTTTTTTAAGGTAATTTATGCACGATATATATAATATTTACTTATTTATTAAGGTGAGCCTCGCTTCAATCGGATGTCGCCTTTGTATCGCCTCTCGCCTCAAGGCGATCAAAAGGCTTGTCGCTTTGCGGTGTGCCTTGCGCCTCAAAAATACTGGTATCATGACCATCCCCCACTATACAGGTTAGGAATTGAGAGAAAAAAGGAAAACCTGAGGAAATAGCCTTCCAAGAGTTATTCGCACTAGCCTTAAGCCATTCGCCAGCCACCCAATCGAAGGGATGAGGACCGTACTTACTCACGATGACCCTCCGCCACAAAGCATTAGGTTCATGGAAGAAACGCCATAACCATTTATCCAGAAGCGCATCATCTCTTTGCCTCAAGTTCCCAATACCCAAACCTCCAGCCTCAGTCGGCTTGACAACTATCTCCCAATTAACTACACGAGCCCCATCCCCCTCGTCCACTACCTCCACAAAAAATCTCATGATTTTTTCCAAATTCTTACAAACCGCCACAGGAGCTTTAAAAAGAGAGAAATAGTACGTCGGAATCCCACTTGAATGAGAGTTAATCTCCCTCCTTTCGAAAAAAAGCTTTTCTTCCATAATGACAAACGCTTCTAAACCTTCTCTAGCACTGGGGGTCCAGAAAGATAGGATCTTAGGATTATGCGCCAGAGGAAGGCCCAAATAAGAAGTTGGGAAAGTACACACAGAACAACCAACCGCAGAAGCCCAACGCAAAAGCAAAGAGGGATCACAGTTAATACCCAAAAGCGAACTTTTTCCTGGGTTAATCTTAAGCCCTGATAACGCCTTGAAAAAAGACACCAGACTGATCAAGTTCCTAAAAGAGGTTTCCTTCCTTAAGCAAAAGAGAATCGTGTCGTTAGCAAACTGAAGATGGGAAAGACTAATCTGATCTCTTCCCACCACAAATCCTTCTAAAATCCCCTTATCCACGCATGAAGAAATCAGGATGCTCAAAATATCCACCACAAGGATAAAAAGGAAAGGGGAGAGAGGTCTCCTTGTCTCAGCCCTCTTGTCGCTTGAATCTTTCCCTTGGGTCTCCCATTAACGAGGATAAAGGATAGAAAAATTGACCGACTGGAGGCAATTCCACATCCAAAATCTCCATTTGAAACTAAAACCTTTCTTTTCCAAGACTCTATCAAGAAATCCTTAGTCAACATGATTCTAAGCTTTTTCAAAGTCCAGCTTAAAAATAACACCCTCTTGCTTTTTTTATTTTTATTTTGTAGTCTTCAATTGCCTCATTGGCAATGAGCACTTGATCCAAGATTTGCCTACTCCTTGCGTACTAGAAATAGTGCTGGGAGGACTTGCCTAAGTCTATCCACTAAAGTTTTCGCAATAATCTTGTATAAGCTCGTTACAAGACTGATAGGCCTGCTGAATCCTAGTAACATTTTCTTTTTTGGGGATTAAACAAACATATGTTTCATTCACGGAGTTGTCAATAATACCCCTCTCAAAAAATTTCCGAAAAACCTAGAGAACCTTCGTAATGAATGGATATTTTTTACATATAGCCATCAGACCATATGGATGATGGTAAATCCTCCTTAATCCTATCCCAATTGTCGTGGTAGAAAGTCATGGAGAAACCATCAGGACCAGGAGATTTATTCCTTTCAAAACCAAAGACCACTTTTTTAATCTTCTCCAAAGAAAAAGGCTTCTCCAGCCCTTCTCTGTCTTGTCTCGAGATAGGGTTCCAATCCAACCTCTCCAAGAAGGGCCTCGATCCAATCTGCGGGGCATAAAGCTTAGCGAAGAACGAAACCACCTCCAATTCAATCTCCTTCTCCTCTTTCAAAACTCTCCCATTCTCGTTAATTAACTGGGTAATGACATTTTTGTTCCGTCTCCCATTAGCCACCGTGTGAAACAACCTTGTGTTATTATCCCCATCCTTGGCCCAAGTAACCTTGGCCTTCTGTCTCCAACTCACATCCTCTCCACGAAGGATATCTTCAAAGGCTCCTCTGATGGCCATCTTTTCCTCCCTCAAGTCCAACGATAACAAGCCCTCCACCTCCAGACAATCTAAGGTCTTTAAATGTTCAAGGATCTCAAGCTTCCGCACCCGAATATCCCCCAAAATCGAGACATTCCGAGCCTTCAAAGAATTCCTCAGAGAGCGTAATTTTCCCATAAAGCGATAACCCTCCCACCTACCTGGAACCACAACCTCCCACCAAGAGGGCATTGACACCTTAAAAGAAGGGTGCTCAAGCCACATGTTTTCAAATCTGAAGGGACAAGGACCCCATTTAAAAATACCGACATCCAAACAAACCGGCCAATGGTCGGAAGTCAACCTGGGCCCCAAGAACTGCTCACTTTAGAGAAGCTTTCCATCCAACCCTTAGAAAGAAGAAATCTATCAAGTCTGCAACTCACCCCTCAGCCTGTCCACGTGAACCTACCATTGACTAATGGTGGATCCACCAGATTGCAATCCTCTATGAGAGAATTCAAAGCTTTCATAGATTTTAAAAGGCGACCTCTGCTAGACTTCTCAGACGGGAATCTAACCACATTAAACCCCAGCTAAACACCATATATCTCCACATAAGCCAAAGAGGTTCCCTCACTCTTCCCAAAAGGCATTTATGCCTCTTGGAGAGGCAGGACCATACACCCCCGTAATCCAACACATACCTTTAATAGGAACTTCAAAGGCCACGGAAACAGGTAAAGAACCCCTAACGACCTCCACGGCTTTTACTGCTCGCCTATCCCACAGTAAAAGGACCCCTCCAGATGCTCCAATGCAGCCAATACCAGCCCAGTCCACAAATCTATCTCTCCAAATACTCTTGATAAGATCTCTACTATACACTTCCTTTTTAGATTCCACAATGATCATCACATCCGGCTTTTCTAACAGCAGAAAATTCCCCCCCCCCCCCCCCCCAAACCTCTAACATTCCAAGCAACAACCTTCATTGGTTAACATTTAATACCCTAGCTTCCTTTTTTTATTTTCTAAAGACAATCTTTTCGTTTATTTAGAGAAAATGTACAAGCAAGAAAAATTCCAAACACACCTTTTACCCTTGACAGTGTCCACTCTCCCTAAGTGATGAGACTTATAAAGACTATCACACTACACCCCAAGGAGTTCACAAAAAGCACTTCAATTAGAGTTAATCACAAAAGGGTGTAGATGCAAAGTTTATTTTATAGTGAGCACCGTTTAGATTTGAGATGCATTAAATCTATGGTAATTTAAAAGTGAGAATTTGAGTTATAATTGGGAAGAATTAGTCTTATGGAAAGGAAAATGACAATTATGTCAGGTACTGTTTCCTTCAAAATTCAATTGTCATAGAGCAATAATATCCACTTTCTGTCCCGGTTTCTACTTTACATTTGGAGAAAGATGGTCATCTGAATTGAAAAGTTCTCACTTGGTTCTTCGTCTCTTTATTTTTTGTTCTTCAACTGTCACTCCATATAGGTAATGCTTTGAAGTCTCTGTCTTGCAGATGATGGAGCTTTATATTTTGAGGAGAAAGTTGTTGATGCAAATGAACATCAGGGGCCTCTTGCAACTACATCGTCAGTTGTTCGAGGGTTGACAGCATTTACTGCTGCTACTACAGGAAGTTTAAATGTGAGTGGACAAATAAAATTGCAAATTTTGTTCCTTAATTTAATATATAACAATTTTGTTTTTATCTGTAGCTTCCTGGGGATACAATTTTTGGTCTGGCAAAATTCTTCCTTGGCATTGGGATTCCCGGCGATGCTAAAGACTTGTTTAACCAAGTAGACTCCTTGGCTTGCTTGGAGACGAATAGGCAAGTATTTTATTGATAGTGATGGTTAGCTTTGGTTTATCTTTAGATTTTACATTATGATAATAAACTTTTGTTAGAAAGTTAATACTCGGGTTCTATAATTTTTGCATTACTTGTGTCACTTATGGTGTGGTTGGGAAAAACGTCAGACAACTTTATCAACAAAAATTTCATGTTTACTGTAGAGAAAAAGTAGAGAGAAGAAAGAAATAGGGGGTTGAGAGTAATTCTTATGATCTTGGGATATACTTTGTCTCTAAGACTCCCCTTGGATTGTGCTATTGAAGTAGTTCCATAGTTACTCTCTCTTTTTCTATTTTTAATTGTTTTTTACAAGAAATAGAGAGAAAATATATAGATCAAGAGGGAGGAAAAAACAGCCTAGGGGCCGGGTAGAGGAAACTTGCCCCATCAAGCTTCAAAAGAACCTTTCGTTAATAATGGTGAGAAGGTTGTAGTTACAATAATTTTGTTTCTGTGGTTGGGACACCCTCAAGACCAGGTATGTTTTTTTTTTTTTACCCCCTTCCTTTTTTATAAATGGGTGTCGGAGTTTTGCTCCCCTATATCCAGGGGCATCCGCGCCTGCCCCGAACCCCGGGCCTGAGAGACATCAAGGGTTTTTAAGTCACCGGAATGTTTAAACTTGAGACCTCTAAACCAATATGACCAAGAGACTCCAAGCCCTTGCCAACCGGGCTACCCCTTGGGGCGTTAGACCAGGTATGCTCTTCACTTTACAAAATAGTTCCTCCGATCTTGTCTTGAAAAATCTTGTGGTTTCTCTCCTTCCAAATAAGTGAAAGAAGAGCTCTAACCACACATTTCGATAGAACTTTTTCCTTGCTTTTGAATCTCATGCCCACAAGGATTCCAAAAGCCAAGCGTCCACCTGATTGGGGAAAAGATTGACAACCCAAATTGGTTGAAGAGAAAGGACCGACCCTTAAAAGCAACAGAGCAGCGAAAAAAAATGTGATCTAGAAATTGAGAGTCACCATCTTCCTACAAAGGCAGAAAACCAAGGGGATAAAAGTGGGGGAACTTCTTTCGAAGTTTATCAGCAGTACTGAGACTTGTGTAAGAAAGCAGCCAAAGAAACACCTTGACTTTCTTTGGTATCTTGAATATCCAAATAGGATTCACCAGGGGGACCTCAAAGTTGCATTTGAATCAGGTGAATGAAAACCGAATTGGTAGAAAAAGTACCGGGAGGCTGAGGCTCCAAGGACAGAGCTAAACCAGTTTTTATTTTTTTTATTAAGGTTAAAATTACATCCTGGAATTTTAAGATTGTGTCTAATAGGTTCTTGCCCTAGACTTTAAAAAGTGTTTGTCAGGATCCTAGACTTTAAAAAGTTTTTATGAGGATCCTAAACTTTCATTTTTGTATCTAATAGGTTTCTAAACTTTAAAAGTATCTAATGGGTGTCTAAACTTTTAATTGTGTATCTAATAGGTCCTTGACATATATATATATATATGTATATATTTTATATTCGTGAGTGTTCGGGCCAGCTTGTGCACACCTCAACTAATCTCACGGGACAACTGCCTTGACATATATGATAATTTAAAACATTCACGGACTTGATTTTGTGTCTCACTAAGAAGCACACATACACTGTTTTAGGCGAAGTTTCCATGTTGCACACGGATTCATTCGGACATGTGTCCGGTTTGACCTGCCAAAAAACTTGCCAATTTCTTTTATTTATTTATTTATTATTTTTTTTCTTTACATTTTCGAACATGCCTGGAAACACCTAGGAAATGCATTTAGAAAAATAAAACAAATATCTGGAACGAGTAAAATCTAGCCCATTAAGCCCATCATCTCAACCTAAAAAGTAAGAAAAAAACACAGAAACCCTTAAAATAAAAGACCGTAAAAACTAAGTGGAGAAAAAAGGAAACCATCATGGACGGACTGTGAAAGGGTATGTTGCCAAATGATGGCGCTTACCGACTTTGCCACCAGCTATTGTAAGGTTCCTCACTTTCTTGTCTTTTCTAAACTTCGTAAAAGACAGATGTTCTAGATCTCTTCTAGATTCTGATTGTTCTAACAAGTCCTATATGTTGATCATTTATTAACAATTAGGATAACCTATTATTTTTTGATCAAGAAACAAACTTTGCATTGATGAAAGAAAAGGAACAAGGATAACACATTCTTCTAGCCATTCGAATCGTTCTATATTTTTTAGCTTCTAATGTTGAATACAAATAAGAGCATATATCAATATGTATGCATATTCTTTAAAAATAAATGTCCCCCAATTTGTGCATGTCCTACATTTTAAAAAAAATACGTGTTGCTGTGTTCATGCTTTTTAGTATCTAATAGGATCTTGATTTTTCAATTTTGTGTCTAATGTTGAATAAGAATAACAATATATATCAAATGTCTGATCTATTACTCGAGGTGAGCAGACACTCACGAATATAAAAAAAAAATCGAAAATTTAGGAACCTATTACACTTTTAAAGTTCAAGAATCTATTAGACATAAAATTGAAACTTGGGGACTTATTAAACATTTTAAGTTTAAAAATCTATTAGAACCTTGGAAGTTCATGGACTAAACTTATAATTTAACTTTTTATGAACATTGATTGTCTTTTTTTGTAATCTCCTCAGCCAAGGTTAGAAGGATACTCTATCTTTTCTCCTATGATTTTCTTTTTCTATTTATGATGTTTTTCTTATATAAAAAAGATGGGGCTCATCCGGATATTTTTCTTTTTGCGGTCTTCTTTTGCTTTCCTAGAAAGAAGAGGAAAATTAATGCTTCTCTTAATATTAATGCTTCTTTTAATATTTTTTTTTTTATGTTTTTTATCAGAGATAAAAGTTTTAGTAGTTGTTGCCTATTCCTTTCTGTTTATCTTTTTTAAGTGGCGTGTCCTTTTAGAATATTTGTTTCAACGTAGAAAGGGGCACACTGTTCTTTGTTATTTTTATTGAAGGTTCACTTATTTTTGATGGGAAGAGCCTCTCATGGGCTTCCTTGAGAATAGTTCATCTTATTATCAAACTCAACTGTTGAACCTATGAATTTATGCATTTGGGTTGGGTTTCTTATTCACGACTTACGATATTCTCTCCTTTACGTGATAAAATATGTAGTTTCTTATAATGTTTTTTCATTTCAACTTCCTTTTCCTGCTACAGGGTTTCAATTCCGTTGATTTTATCTCTTCCAGCTACTGTTCTTTCATTAACGAAGGAAGACCAACTAAAGGTTTGTTCCACTGCCAAACTTGCTTCCGTTACCAGGGCACCTTTCTAGCAGTTCTTAACAGGCCAACTTATTCATTCTTGATATCTCATTTGTTTTAATCGGAAGTATTGTAGAGAATCTGGTTTAGAATTGTGTTATAGTCTTCAGTGAGGTTCAACACCTCCCTTATCTTCCCTTTCTTGGCCCATCTAAGAGACTTCATAATACAAGTCATTGGTAAAGTTTGCTTTATCTGGAATGTCAAATGTTTATCAGGTTAGAGTGAATACTGTGCTTGGTTCGGCTGCACCTCATTTAACCGTGAAGATAGTAAGAGCTTTGCTCTCTGGTTCAAAAGATGCTTCCATCATCGAGGGCCAGGTCTGATAGTTAACACTCTACAGATTTACTTCGTTCTATTTAAATTTTGTCACCTGAAAGCTTTCCATTTAATCCAGCTGTTGGTTTTATGACAAACTTGCATCACTTCATTTGTTAATGTATATCATTTTTCTTTTTCTTGAATAATAGGAACTCAAGTTTGATCCTCAGACTGGGTTACATATCTTGGATGTTTTTCCCAAGAGCTTTGATGTTGGAAACTATGAGTTTGTATTTGAGGTACCATTTTCTCTTTATATTTATTGTAGCACATCTTTTCAGAATTCATCTTATGATATGTTGAAAACGTCTTTTCAGAATTCATCTTATGATATGTTGAAAACGTTATTTTCTCCTTTTCTAGATTGTTCTTCATGATTCAGAGCACAAGGATATTTATACCACTGGTGGGCAGACTCGAGTGCCAATATATATCACAGGAGTTGTCAAAATTGAAAACGCAGAGATTGCAGTTCTTGATAGCGATCTAGGGAGTATTGAGACCCAGAAGATGTAACATTATTTTTCTAGAACTTATATTTCCACTGGTTTTTTATTAAACTGAGTCATTTGAACACTTTCGATCCTCGTTTATGCTTCTAAGCGTGTAAGTAAACAGATATAATTTGTATGAATCTCGATTCATTCAGGCTTCATTTAGCTGGTGAGAGTGTTGTTTCATTGTCGGCAAACCACCTACAGAAATTGCGTCTGTCATTTCAACTGGCCACACCACAAGGACACGGTTTTAAGCCGCATCAGGTTTGTAATTTTGTCTTGCCTTTTCGTCCTTGTTGTCTTACAGTTTTTGACAAGTTTGTTTGCTTGCAGGCTTTTCTCAAGTTGAGGCATGAGAGTGGTGTTGAACATGTCTTTGTGGTTGGAGGCTCTGGCAAACAGTTTGAAATAATTCTAGTTAAGTTTGTCCAAATCCTATTCCTCCCTGTTTTCATGAAACATGCTGCCAATTTGCAATTATTTTGAGACCTGTATAAGTGCTGGTCTCTGCGTTAAGGTTTTAACTTATTTAGTTGACTATGGCACATCTTTGGATCCGAATATGTTTATAATATTTACAAGTGCCAGCTAGTTCCCATTTTTGTCAACTGATGAACTGAGTTATGTAGATTTATAATTTTGCTCATGTCTGTATACAATATTCTTTTTTCTGTAGAACTTTCTTGGGTTGGTCGAGAAGTTTTTCTATCTCTCAGGTCAATATGACATTCAGTTGACTGTTGGTGATGCCATCATGGTAATCTCAGTTTCTTTTATGATTTCCCTTTTAAAAAATCCTCCCGAAATCTTTAGTAGAGTTGGTGGTTTTTCCGTTCTTCAGGAGAATTCTCTCTTAAGGGATATTGGTCACGTTGACTTGGATCTACCTGACGCACCAGAGAAGGCACCTCGTCCACCTCTACAGCCCATCGATCCTTACACACGCTATGGACCCAAAGCCGAAATAACTCACATATTCAGGGCTCCGGAAAAGCGCCCACCTAAGGAGCTCTCTCTTACTTTCTTGGGTCTCACATTTTTGCCATTCCTCGGATTTTTGGTCGGGGTGAGTTCTTTTACATCTACAATCAGCAACCACTTGAGTAAACCGTCGTATATATTCGTATTAACACGTCCACAATTTTTATTCTATTGACATCTAGTTAGTTGTCTGGTCATTTTCTGGTATATGCTATACTTCAGTCATCATCAATCCACTTAATTACTACTTGTTAAGTTTGGCTTTGTTTATCTGTCGATAGCTACTGCAAATGGGCGTGAACCTGAAGAACTTCCCGACTTCAGGAGTACCTGCCACGTTCGCCTCCCTCTTCCATCTGAGCATTGCAGCAGTCATCTTGCTTTACACACTTTTCTGGTTGAAGGTAGGTGCACAGATGTTAATTGTAAGGATTGGTTTGGTTTTATGAAAAATTAGATGAAATTATTTGACTTGATATTCAACATGGATGCTTGAGTTGTAATTGTGTTTGTGTTTCACAGTTGGATCTGTTTACAACATTGAAAGCACTGGGCATCATGGGGGTTTTGTTGGTGTTTATGGGACACAGGACCCTTTCCCATATTGCTTCAACTTCAGCCAAGTTGAAATCTGCCTGAGGAGATCTTTGGAGGATGAGGAAACACTACTTTTTTAGGAAATTTTGGTTTGAAAATGTATTTTTTTATGGCTGAATCCAGATTTTGTTCACTCACTGATAAATTATGTGTAGACATTGCTCAGCTCACACTTTGATTAGCTAATTTTAGAGAATGTTGAGTACACTTGTTGGCTTTTCAATAAGTTTAAAACTTGTTTGGTTATAGGGTAAAAGTGATTCTGAAATTTCAAAAAGCACATGGAAATGCTTTTGAAGCAAGTTTTTTTACTCGGTAGTGTTTCTAACTATTTTGTTTTTTGTTTTTCTATTTTAAAACATTGTGCTTGATTTATCACAATTGGTTTGGTATGTTTTTCACCTTCCTTAAAATCATATTTGATTGCTTACCCAAATTTTAAAAACAAAAATCAGTTTTCAAAATTTACTTTTTTTAGTTTTCAAAATCTGACAAATTTTAATAATATTTTTAAAGTAGATAATATGTGGGGATGAAAATGTTCTTAGATCTAATTTTTAGAAATAGAAAATCTATGATAAAATAGTTATCAAATGAGTATAAACAATTAGAAATGAGATTCAGAATGGAAGAATTATGTGTTTATTATTGTGAAATTGAAAGAACAAAACTACTGACTGCAAATGGGAAATGTATATAAAAAAACACCAAAATAATAAAAGAAATTCACAAGATTTTAAATGGAACTTTCCACCAATTTTTCATGAACCAAAGAACTACACACTGCCTCTATTTATAGGTAATTGAACAACCATGTGGTGTAACTAATTGACACTAGCATTGAGGAAAATACGACACATGGAGCACTAAGGCACATGGAGCAGCACTGCGCAAACCGGATTTGGCTTTACAAAGAGCATGCGTCAAAAAAAAATTATCAATTTTGAGAATCCAAAATTTGCTCATTTCTATTTTTCGTTAGTTAAGAGAGATGGAGATGAATACTCCATTTCATCTCTCACTCATTTCTTATCTGACTTTGAAAAAAGAAATAAAAAAGATATGGATTCAACACATGGTGTATACAATTGGGACACATGTTCTTTTGGTACATATTTCATATAATCTAATAAACCCAGAAGAATACAATATATCTTGCTCTCCCTCATGAAAACATCATTTAAGATTTCTAAGTCATCGTATTGTAATGTCGCGCACTAATTTTTCAAAGGTTGTTGTAGGTAATACTTTTGTGAATAAATCTGCGAGGTTATCCTTCGACTCAATTTGTTGTACAATGATGTTGTCATTTTCTTCAAAGAAAAACTTTAGTGAAATATGCTTTGTTCTATCCCCTTTGATATATCCTCATTTGATTTGGGCTATACATGCTGTATTGTTTTCGTATAATATTGTTGAAATATTTTTAGAAGATAAGCCACATGTTTCACGAATGTGCTGAGTCATTGATCTTAGTCATACACATTCTTGACAAGCCTCATGAATTGCAAGAATTTCAGCATGATTTAAGGAGGTGGATGTTATGGTCTGTTTCACTGATTGCCATGATACAGCAGTTCCAACACATGTGAACAAATAAACTGTTTGAGATTTAGTTTTGTGTGGATAAGACATTCTACATAGAGGTTGACAAATAAATTAGTGCATAATTAAAGGGAAGGAAACATAAGAGAAGTAATTTCCATTGAATTAAAATGAATAATAACGACATACAAGGAGTTCTAGCTTAACCTTCTTCTCTTTCGAGCTTGAAGGGAGTGTAAACTCGCTTAAGAACTTTAAAAGAGCATAATAGATGAAGAATGAAAGAAAGAACTTGAATTAAAAGTAAAACAAGTACAAGCAAGAAAATAATAACTAGAAATTAACTCTAACGAACTCTAAAGCTAGAAAACGTAAACTAAAGCTAAGAGTGACTAAATTTGAGATGAAAAAGGATTGAAAAGGGATGATGAACTGCTGGGGGAGAGACTCCCTTATATAGGCCTTCAAAGTTGTAGAACTTCCGACCAAAATAGGGGAATGAGTTGAGATCCTTCAAACAAACTCATCTTGACTTGGGCTGGCCGATTTTGATCCATTTAAACATTTGTAAATCGACACCCTTGCCCTTCATTAAGTGAAATGCACGTTTTGAAAGACTTGACCACCCAAATTGCGCCAGACGCAATTCCTACACAAAGGAAATCTGTGATTTTCTTCCAACTTCGACCACACTTTTCTTACATTTTTCTCAAAATACCACATATTTCAAATTATCCATAAATGTTATATGCATGTTCTATTTTAAGAATATGTAAACATTTTTACTTAAAAATGATGGGAAAGGGTTCGTTTTTATGGTGAAATAGGTCTACCGAGTCACATTTTTGCAGCAAAAAGTCAATCCTAACAGCCACCTATCCAAAGCTAGCCTTATCTTTGTATAGCTAGCCTGAACCTCTTGTAAATCCCCATAGCATTTAGCGTGCCGCCCCCTACATATTAAACTATCCTCTTAGTGGTAGCCTTGTACATCTTATACTAGTTTCGCTTTAAGTTTGGGGGAGTGCTGAAGCATTTTATTCGGTTGTACTTAGCTGCATTGAGGACAATGCATTCTTCTAAATTTGATGGAGTTGTCATTTATATCCTAGAGCCTTTGGTAGTTATATTGTACAACTATGAATCTTTCTAATCCTGTAATTCAACCTTAAATAAAAAAAGCAAAACAAAACAAAAGGAGAGGCTATTAGGCCGCATCTATTATCAAAAAAAGACTACAAGATTCGAAAGGGCTAGTAGCCCATAGTTGAAGAAGCCCAAGTTGGTGGTACAAAGGATAAGTGTCTAGGCAAGTGAAATGGGGGTTGGAGAAATGAATCACTAGGGAAAGTTAAGCTTATGAATGGGAAGTATAAATAAGTTAGAACTCAGTGGAAAACAGTGTCTTCTAGATTGAGAGCAGGGTTGAAGTTGCTTTCTTTTTTATGCTCAAGCTAAAGCATTGTAGCAAGATTATGTAAGCTAGCTCCAGTGTTTTGGGAAAAAGTACAGTGCTTGAGCATAATTCTGGATGTTGGATCCGCAAGCTGCTGATTGTTTTTTTTTTTTTAATAATGGGGTGTAATGCTTGCTATTGTTTGTCAAGTAAGATTTTAAGTTTGAGGTGTGATAACTCTCCAAAAGGGAGTTATTCTAGCAATTATTTGGGAAGATTGGTGCTAATTAATGTTTAATGTTAATGTGTGTCTACTCTAGCTCTTGAAAATCATAATTGATAATAGATTCTTTGATTTGAGCTTAAGTTCCTTGTATTGGATGCTCTATTAAGTACTTGCTGATTTCCTCTAGTATTAGCCCTTTTGAACATAATTAAAAGTTGAGGACTAAAGCTTGAGGAAAGTACGAACCTAGGAAGATATTGTGAAGCATTCTTAAGCTGGGAGTCTGAGAAGCTGGAGCATTCGCATGCTGGAGCATGGTTTCACTGTGCAGTAATTATCCCACGCGGGGATAGTTTACCATGTCTGTATGATTTCCAATTGGGTGCCCTAAAATTAGGGCCCCATATAAAAGGGACAGGATGACCTAGCCGACACACACAGATCCCAATAGAGAACATTCCTTGCATGCTGAAAAAGACAAGGAGCAGGAATTCACCATTTTCGGGAAGGAAGTTGACGACATAGAGGAGTAGCTGCCGAAAATCGCATGCCGGTGTCACTTATTCTGCATTTTTTGTCTCATTCTCTATAATGGGTTGTATTTTCTGTTTACCCATTTCATTTTCTTCTTTCCCCATGAACTAAACCCCATTTTATGGGAGATTTACATGCTGGAACTACTGAACAACCAACATTCTTATTGTTCTCATTTTGTTATATAGTAGAGCTGTGCATATTTCTTCATCTTGCTGAACATTGTTGGCCACCTTGTTTAGTTTGCTAGCTTCTGTATGATCCAAATGGATATATGGTTAATTGATATGCTCTACTTGTGATTAGCTACTTTTCTTTAGTGGGTTCGTGGACACTCAGAAATCGAGTTCCTTAATCATGCTTAGAACTGGTTTTATTATTGCGGTATCTAGCAACGAGAGTTGTAGGTATTCATGTTTGGGTATCTCGTAAGGGAACCGTGTCAAGTTGAGCAATAGCAATCTATTTCATGCTAGAGTAGAGGTTGGGATTTAGTGAGAGCATAAGAAATCTCCCCCGCTTTTCCCATGTCTGTTAACCCCTTTTTCCATTATTGTGCTAAAGCTTTTTCGTGCCTCAGTATCTGTATGTTGTGTTTACTGTTAGATCATTTATTGTTTTCGTTATTGTACTTTCTCTACAGTTTTTATTATAGGAAAATCTATTTTATTTTACTTGCCTTTCTGGTATTCTTTACCATTTCCTTAAAATAACACACCAAGTCCCTATGGATTAAACCTCGTTCGTACTACAATCGACATATATAGTGTACGCTAGCACTTGTATGCTTGTCCACTTTTTTTTATGATTTTCACAATTTTCTCTTTTTACAGCCATGGTGTGCGGGTTTGCTAATGCTGTGAAGAGAAAGCTCCCAGGGGGCGAGCGCCAGTCCAAATCAAGGTTGAGTTCAAGCTCTGGGATGACTGGAACGACCTAAACGGCAACCATAGTGGGAGAGCATGTCTAAGACAGCCCCATAACTGACAGGAGGGAGGAGGAAGCCTCGATGGAGGTATTTGAGGTCTCTCCTATAAATATAGTGCACAAGAGGTCTTCTTCTAAGAAGATCAAGAAGAAGACCACCACCTCCCTTGAAGGTATCGAGCTTGAACAAGGGGTCATGGGAGTTGCCGACCTGATGAAGGACTTGAAGCCATAATGAGGGTGGGGGGGGGGGGGGATCTCTGACATAGAAATGAGGATTGAATCCTCAAGTGCTGGAGTGAAGGAGAAGGTGGCGCAGATGACAAGTGCCAGTCTTGACTGCTGCATGCGATGAGCTTCCAAGTTTGTTAGCGTTCTTGGGTCGGCCATCTAGAGGATGATCAACTATGTGGCTGAGGTGAATTTTTCTTTTTCTTTCTTCAATTAATTGAAATGATACTAAGAGTTGCGCTAACCTTGCTTTTGGTGTGCTTATGCAGACACACGTTGCCGTATGTCATGCCGCTGTCATCATGAAGGCTGAACTAGATTGCCATGACTGCCTTACGGTAAACGAGAATGAAGCGTCTTCTACTGCTATGGAGACTGCTGTTGCTCTCGAGGGAGAGCTAAAAAAGGCTAGGGCTGAGGCACTCAAGTCTAAGTCTGAGATGTTGGAGGTTGAGGTGAAGAGTGCCCAGAAGGAGTGCGATTGTAAGCAGAAGCTGCTAAAGGCGGGGCACGCTGTCTTAAGAGGGTTGGAGATCGAGAAACTCGAACTTTCTAGGCACAATGACAAGCTGGTGCGTGATGCCGAGGATCAAAAGGTCAAGATGCAGAAGTTGAGGGTTGAGATGGAGCAGCGAGAGGCCCGACTCAACAATGGCGTATTCTTGGAGAAAGCCTTCCGTGCTCATCCTGATTTTGATGGGTTCGCGAAGAATTTCAGCGACGCGGGCTTCAAATTTCTGATGAACGGCCTGAAAAACCTAGCTCTTGATCTCGACCTCCAGCATAAAAAACTGAAGTATACTGAGAAGTGGGTCGAGTCCAAACAACATGCCTAGCCCCTAGAGTTTAATGAACAGGTATCAGAAGGACCTCAACTCCGGGGTCGAGGAGGAGAATGATGAGGAATTGACCCAAGAGAGCGATTCTGTCCACACCACTCAAGGTGAGGATGGAACTGTTCCGCCCGCACCTGCGGCTACTTTATCACAGGAGGCCGGTCTTGCTGACTCGCCATTGCTTAACCTACTGGCTTCACAAAGGGAGCTTGATTCGCACCTTGGAAGGCTCTGATCGACTTTGGACCTTATACAACTCGAACCATTGTCTCGTCAAATCCTTCAGAACACATAGCATACATAGCCAAAGACTTTTCATTCATTTGTGCTGCTGTAATTTTTTCTTCAACTTTTGCTGTACACCTTGGTCTGTTGGACTTAATTAGTTTTTTATTTTGGAACAATTAGTTATGTCTCTTTGGTGTACTCTGAATAACTTTATGCTTTTGTCTTGGTTGTTCTTTATTGTTTAATTTTGGTCGCCTTAGTGTGCAAGTATTGAAATCGCACCTTGCACCTCATGCCTTTTGAGTTGAAATAATAATTTAACTTCTCACGTCACACCTCGAGGTCTCTAGCATGTGGGCCCTATTTGATTCCAAGTCGAACCCATTACAAAATAAGACATGGGATAAAATTAACAAAATACCTTTATTACGATTATGCCCTGAATATTTATACAAGTTCAATAGACTGAAATATTCAAGGGTAATAATGCTTTAGGTGTTTTACATTCCATGGATGTGGGAGCAATTTCACTTCCAGGTTGGTCAGCATGTAGGTGCCTGGGTGTATGACCCCTTTGACTTCGAATGACCCTTTCCATGTTGGATCCTAGACATCAACATGTCTTTGAACCTTGTGAAGGATCAAATGTCCGACCTGAAAACTTCTTGGTCGGACTCGTGCGTTATAATGGCTCGCCATTTTGTTCTGGTACTCGACCAATCGTAGTTGTGACATCTCTATCTTTTCGTCCAGAAGGTCGAGGTTGAGGAGCAATTCTTCATCATTTTTGAGTTGATTGAAATGATCGACCCTTTCTGTTGTCATCCAATTTCAATTGGGACTACGACCTCGAAACCAAAGGCTAGAGAGTGGAGTTTCTCCAGTTGATTCATGTGGACTGGTGCGGTAGGACCAGGGAACTTCAGGGAACTTTTTGGCCTATTTTCATTTCCTCGTGTCAAGTCTCAATTTAAGGCCTCGCTTGATGATCTTGTGGATAACTGCTTTAGGATGGAAAGGGGACGAGTTGAGATGGTTGATACCGAGCTTGGCGCAGAACTCCTTAAACTTGGAGTTATCAAACAACTTGCCAATGTCTGTCACAATGGTGTTTGGAATATCAATAATATTTGTCCAGATGCAGGTCGTAACCTTAGCTTCGGTTATGGTTGCGAGTGCTTCGGCCTCAACCCATTTGGTAAAGTAATCAACGACCACAACTGTAAACTTGGTTTGCCCTTTTTCCAAAGGACAGGGTCCGATCAAGTCTATTCCCCACTGGGCAAACGGCCAAGGCATAGTGATTGGAGTCAGAAACTCGGGCGGTTGATGGAAGATTTTAGCGAAGTGCTGGCAGTTGTCACATGTCTTTACAAACTGTTGCGCGTCCCTGTCTAAGGTTGGCCAATAGTAGCCTTGGCGGACTACCTTGGCTACTAGCGACTTGTCCTCCGAGTGGTTCCCACATACTCCATCGTGAATTTCTCTAAGGACATAATTGGCATCCTCTGAGTTTAAACATTTCAATAGAGGCAAGAGAATCCTCTTCTGTATAGGGTTCCATCTTTGAGTATGTATCGAGCTGCCTTGCGATCGAGTTTCCTCACTTCTTTTAGGTTCGCTGGAATGCTGCTTGAAAGATAATATATGTTGGGATCCATCCAAAACAAAGGTTGAGAATCAATCTCCATCATTCCGAGCTCCAGAATTGAAGGTACGTCAAGTATCTCGATAGGGACCGATCTGGCAGGTCGATCTCGTAAGCAGATGATATTTTGGCTAAGGCATCTGCATTTGAATTCTTAGATCTCAGTATTTGACTGATATCGTAGCTTTTGAACTGGGCAAGCTGTACTTTGACCTTGTCGGGGTACTTTTCTATCCGAGGGTCCTTCGTCTGGTATGCCTCCTTTATTTGATTTACTACCAACTATGAATCACTGTACACCTAGATGCACTGTGCACCAAGTCCTTTGCCCATACGCAATCCTGCCAACACTGCTTCATACTCGCCCTCATTGTTTGAGGTGCGGAAGTTGAAGCGCATGTCGTCTGGTGTCAGTAAGAGCACACTTGCTCCACATCATTTGTCATTGGAAGACCCATCGACGAATATGGTCCACTGGAGGTCGTTCTCTGAGTTCGAGGTGATTGGAGGTGTGAACTAGACTATGAAGTCAACCACTGCTTGGCCCTTTATGGCCATCCATGGTTCGAACTGGATATCGTACTCACTTAGCTTTACTGCCTATTTCATCAATCGGCCAGAAGCATCTGGCTTGTGGAAGACTTGCTTTAATGGAGTGTTGGTGAGCACTATCATTGAATGAGCCTGGAAGTAAGGTCTGAGGTGCCATGATGCTATCACTAGGGCGAGAGCCAGTTTTTCCAATTGTAAGTACCTGATCTCAGCCTCGGTCATGATCTTACTTGTGTAGTAATTAGGGCTCTAGCAAACACCTTCCTATTTAATCAAGGCCGAATTGACCGAACTGTCAGACATGGCAAGATACAGCTGCAACCTGTCGTTAGGCATTAGTTTAGCCAACAATGGGGTCAGGCATAGGTAAGCCTTGAGTTGTTCAAAGGCTTCTTGTCACTCCGACATCCATTCAAAGGGTCATTTCTTTCGCAAAACTTTGAAGAAGGGCAAACATTTATCGTTAGACCGGGAGACGAACCTGTTTAGGGCGACAATTCTCTCATTCAAGCATTGCAGCTGCTTGAGGTTTTTAGGTGCTTGCATCTCGAGCTTAGCTCAGATCTTCTCTGAATTCACTTCTATTGCTCGGTTGTTCATGATAACTCTCCAAAAGAGAGTTATTCTAGTTAATATTTGGAAAGTTTTATGCAAATCATTGTTAATGTGTGTCTATTTTAGCTCTTAATGATTTCGCGGTCCGATCTTATACAAACTCATTGCATAGGATACCCCCGCTCGCATGTCACTACATGAACAACCAAGATAGAGTCATTTGTAACTGTTACAATGTGGGTCGTATCCAAGGTATCCAACCTTATCCGTGTACTATAGACCATTTAGATTATTACTGGAACATTATCCACTTATATATCGAATATATATTGTTTATCAAATATGTACATTGTATACTATATATATACTGTACATCAAATATATACATTGTATATTAAATATTTACTGTATATCAAATATACACATTGTATATTAAATATATATAATGTATATCAAATATATACTGTTCCAGTTACATTAAATAACATTAGATCTTAGTTTATTGGAATACGAGTAATACCAAGAAATAATAAGGTAACTCTTTATTGAATAAATAACTTGTTCATAAATTACAAATACACGAGCTAAGGTCACCAAACCCAATAAGTTGAGATTGACCTGGCTGGCAACCTTCTAAACCAGAGCCGAGCACTCCCCATCAGAGCAATCTGGTATGCTAGGTATTTGATGGCATTGGACGCGGCCTGGAAGTCCATGAGGCCTTCAAATACCTCAACATAGTACTTTGGATCCTTAGACCCATCATACTAAGAAAAATGATGAATCCTTGATTGGCTTACAAAAGAATAACTATTCTTGTTTATTTTTTTCATACAGAGAGGATTCATCCTCTATTTAACTACACAAGGGTGAAGATAACGAGTAAAGTAAAGATAATAAAACAATAGACAAAATCCTTAATTGCCTAAAATACAAAAGGTAAGAGGACAAATTAAGAATGTGTGTCAATGATTTTAATTACAAAATATATGCTAATTAAATTAAAAACAGAAAGGCACTGACCAATTCGAAGTGAACCAAATCTACACAATTGCTACTGATATGGACTAAGAATTTGCTAACAGATATGAGGAATTTTAGGAAATTCCATCCAATTCCAAATTTCATTAAATTTTAATGAAGCCACAATTTTAGAGATTGTGGAATTGACACCTGGCTTCAACGTGGCTTCAATGTGGCAGCTTGTGGAGCTTTCCATTCTTCTTCAAACTAGAGGTAGGATGGACCAAACGCCAAGTTTGCTCCTTAGTGTTCTGAAGGTGACCTTGGCTAGTGGCTTTGTGAGGATGTCAGCCAGTTGATCATGAGAAGGAACATATCTAGTAATTAGTAAGCCCATGGCTACTTTTTCTCGAACAAAGTGGTAATCAAGTTCAATATGTTTAGTTCTAGCATGAAACACTGGATTTATAGACATATACAATGCACTCATGTTATCACAAAAGAGTTGAGGAGGTTTTAAAAGAGGAATATGCATGTCTCTTAGCAAAAAGGATATCCATGTTAACTTAGACGTTGTGTTTGCCATTACTCGATATTCTGCTTCAGAGTTAGATCATGACAAGGTAGGTTGTTTCTTTGATGACCAGGATATTAAATTTGATCCAAGGAATACACAGAAGCTTGTGGTGCTCCTTTTTGTTGTTGGACATCCTCCCCAATCTACATCACAGAATGCATATAAGTTATTTGAGCTATGTTTGGAGAAGGATATACCATATGTCATTGTTCCTTTGAGATAACGAAGTATCCTCTTAATTGCTCGCATGTGTTGAAGTTGGGGTTGTTGAAGATGTTGGGAAACTTTATTAACAACTTGAACAATATCGGGTCTAGTTAGGGTAAGATATTGAAGAGAGCCAACTAAACTTCTATATGTGGTTGGATCAACTAACTTATCATCTTTTGAAGTTTTTGAGTTTGAAGTGGACATAGGTGTTGCAATGGAAGTGGACTCGAGCATATCGACCTTTTCCAACACTTCTTTTGTGTATTTTGTTTGAGTGACGTGAATTCCTTGAGCTGTTGTCTGAACTTCAATACCTAAAAAGAACTTTAAATACCCTAAATCCTTTAATGCAAACTCTATACTTAGTCTCTTTATAAGATGAGTCAAGAAATTAGTATCAGTTCCTGTAAATATGTATCATCAACATATACAAGCATAAATGTAATGATCTCATCTTGCTTAAAAATGAATAAAGATGGGTCATATCTACTAAATACAAAGCCATGAGTTATGAGATATTGAGATAAGCGATCAAACCAAGCTCGAGGAGCTTGTCTCAAACCATATAGAGACCTTTTTAATTTGCAAACATGGTTAGGAAAGTTAGGGTGTATATAACCTGGAGGTTGGGACATGTAAACTTCTTCTTTTAGATAGCCATGGAGAAAGGCATTTTTGACATCTAACTGTCTAAAAGACCAATTTTTAAATCCAGCAAGTACAAGTACTAACCTGATTGTGGTGTGTTTAATGACAGCGCTGAAGGTTTCATTATAGTCTATACCTTCCACTTGAGAGTATCCTTGAGCAACTAGTCTTGCCTTATAATGTTCCACCGATCCATCTTCCTTTAGTTTGGTTTTGAAAATCCATTTGCACCCTACAATGTTTGTGTTTGAAGGTCTTTGCGTGAGTTCCCATGTTTGGTTTTCATAAAGAGCTTTAATCTCGTCATCCATAGTTTCCTTCCAATGAGTAATTTTAAGGGCACTTTTCTATCCTTTGGGCTCTGTTGTTTGTTTTACAGCCATCATGCAATTAACAGTGACATTGCCTTGTATTCTCTCGCTTTGGTTTTGATCACAAAGAACACTTGCTTGGTTCTTCATTGCTTTGCTTCGAGTAATCATTGAGTGTATGTTGGTTGTGGCTCCATGTGTGTCTGCACCTGTGCATTGAGATTCACCACTTCCCTGCACTTCACTTGATAACTCATTTAGAGAATTGACACCTAATTCAATGGGCAACTCAATATAAAAGTCATCACTATTATTAGGAGCAAGTGGCAAGTCAATATAAAGGTCATCACTATTATTGGGAGCAAGTGGCAATTTAGATTGCGCTTTTAAGATAGTTGTAGGAGACTTATCTACTAACATCTCACTGTGACTTGTCAACACCCTTATAGACTCTTGATTTATGGGAGTTTGAGTGGAGGAGTAGTCAATCGGCTCTTCAATATTAGTTCTTGGATTGCTCAGATCATCATATCTATTTCTGATGTGATTTTCAAAGGTGTATTTTGTGTTAAAGGATTGTTCCATCATTGCTCTATCATACGAGTTTAGTGTGCTGGAGCTAGGCATGTTCCATCTTTCTTCATCTGCAAACACAGTCACATCTAGGCTTTGGGAGATGTTAGTAGTTGACAGAGAGCTTTGGCAAAATGTAAATAATTGTTCATCAAACACAACATGCCTTGAGATATACACTCTACTTGTTCTAGGATCAAGACATCTATATCCTTTATGTATAGGACTATATCCAATAAACACACAAAGATAAGTTCTTTTGGAAAATTTATCTTTGGTGTAATTTCTTAAGTATGGAAAGCATCTACAACAAAAAATCTTTAGATTATTGTAACTAGGTTTCTTTTGATATAACTTTTCAAAGGGTGTGCTCATTCCTAAAACATTTGATGGCATTCTATTTATCAAGAAAGTAGCAGTAAGAAATGCATCTACCTAATACTTCATGAGAACACTAGATTGAAAAAGTATGGCCAAACCAGTTTCTACAATATGTCTATGTTTTCTTTCCGCAACACCATTTTGTTGTGGTGTGTGAGGACATGACATTTGGTGTTTAATTACTTTGTTCTAAAAGAGTTTTGAGATTAAGGGACATGAACTCACCTCCTCCATCATATTGTAACACTTTAATCTTTCTTTCAAATTGATTTTCAACTAACCTTTGAAACTTAGAGAAGCAAGCATATAAATCAGATTTCTTCTTCAAGGGATATATCCAAGTGAACCTAGAGTAGTCATCCACAAAACTCACATAATATTTAAAGCCTTGACATGAAATAATAGGAGCAGGACCCCACAAATCACAATGAACTTTATTAAGAGGACATAAACTTAGTTCAACATTAGAGCTAAAAGGTAGCTTGCAACTTTTACTCATTTGACAACTAGAGCAAATAATGTTTTCCTTTTTCCAATTTAATACATGGATCATGTGTTGATTGCAAAAAGTTTTTAAAGCAACTTCATTAATGTGACCAATTCTTCTATGCCATACAGTGTAATCAACCTTATTTTGAGTAGAAATAGCAAAAAAAGTAGAATGTGGAGCAACATGCTGTGATGCATCTTCTTTTGTAAATCAATCAAGGATTCATCATTTTTCTTATGGTATCAAAGCCCAAAACGCTCAAAAGAGCAACCGGTCCAAAAATGGAATCCGGCCAAGATCGATGAGCCAAAAGAGCCACGATCTTGAGGGGGCATGTTAAGGATCCCACGTTGAAAAGAAAATGGACCTAACAATGGTTTATAATAAACATGGGCTACTCCTCTCATTGCCAATTGGCTTTGAGATGGAAGCCCATGAATATTAATACATATGGCTTCATGATAGAGCTTCGACTTGTATGTCAAATGAATTTAATCACCTTCATTGTCAATAGGGTGATCGTTATTTTCAAGATGTAGTGGCGGATATCGGGTCTCTCCTTCGAAGTATTGCTCGTCTTCCTCTTCTAGGTTCCGAAATTGGGACCTGTTCCAGATTGTTATATGACTACTCCATAGTGCGCACCCTAGTGCGCATATCATCGAGATCCACCTCATGCAGGAGGCCAGGGTCACCATTATCATTGCAACGACTTGGGTGGCTCGAACTAGTAGATACAATAGGATGTACCATTTTAGTTCTCGGAGGTAGGAATGACTTCGAATGTCCTTCCCCACAGACGGCGCCAAATGTTTATGCAAAAAATGGAATGAGGTCAGACCTGGTCAGAACTGAGTGGATATGCCGATGGATGACCTGCATGAGAGGGGCAAACTCACCGATGTTCAAGTTAGTTAACAGCTCGAACTCAATATAAAATTTGAGGAGAAAGTCGATACCTTGTGTAAAAATGGTGCCCTCAATTTATTGGTTGGGGATGTGACAGACCTTTCGATTGGCAATTATCGATAGGTCGGACATGTTGGGCTCGATATGTCGACCTTTGGAGTAGATCATGCCACCTGCATGATTATCAAGGTAGAAAATTGACTAAGTGTTCCACCTCGTTCGAGGTGGACCTAGTTTGTATAAGCTGACGTGGGCGTATGTTTGTCTTCCACGTGGCATAACGATTTTCACTCCAAACAACCCTCATTCTTGAACACACACTAAAAGTGTACAAGTCAAGCGAAGGCACCTGATAGGCTATCAGTCGGTTGTGCATGAGTTTGGTTTTTATTAGTTTCCATGTTTTTATTTTAGAACTTTGCCACTCTAAATAATAATAATAATAATAATAATAATAATAATAATAAATTTAAATTTATTATTATTATTATGGGATCCAAAATAGAAGTTTTTAATTATTTCATAAAATTATACTATGAAAATATATTTTGTTCTCGACTTTTAAATGCCATTAGTATGTGCCAAGAGTAATTGGTGTCTGTCTCTAACCAAGAGGTCATGATCAAGTTCGAATCGCATTATCTACACTTGTATTAAGAAAAAAAATGTCATTGGCAAATATGTAGTAACGTCCCAAGTAAGTAAAGAAAAAGTTTGGTCGTGAGTAGCACCTCGCTTGGTCATCTCATTCAGCAGAGCACTACACCCATGCTAGATTTTTGTGTGTACGCAATCAAGACCTTGGAGACGACCGTGTTCGTAGCACCGACGTAACACTCACGCGACGACACTTGCCCAGAAATCGACATCAACAGATATAATTATGAAAGGTAACATCATCACTTAGAATGTTTTAATGCAAGTCAATAGGAACAAAGTTCGACAACTGATTCACATTAGTATTACATAAAATATCTGTATATAGTCAATCTTGGAGTTTTATCCACAATTTTCTTTATGCTTGAAGTAGACGTTTCTCTTGTGAAAAGGAATTTCGTATACCATTGGTTTTTCTTGGAGCTTCGTATTTTAACCAAATTTCTTCCCAAACACGGCTCTTATGAAATTTCATGCCAACTTCTCTCTTTCCCTCTCTTATAATTATCCTCCCTACATATATAAATAGAACTACTTTAAGCAAATAAACTCAATTATTCTTTGGACACAAAATTTGTCTTCAAAACATCTGAGGTTTAAGATTTATCTTTCATTTTTTTATTTTCAGGTGTATTCTTTGAGAAATAGAAAAAATAATATATCGATCCAGTGAAATTACAGAAATGGGTCTACGAGACATCGGAGCAACTCTTCCTCCCGGGTTTAGGTTTTATCCGAGCGATGAGGAATTGGTGTGCCATTATTTGTACAAAAAGATCACAAATGAAGAGGCTTTGAGGGGGACGTTGGTCGAGATTAACTTGCATACTTGTGAGCCATGGCAGCTTCCTGGTATGTCACCTTTTTCGCTCTCTCACTCTGCAATTGTAAGTTTACACGTAGTTGAACTCGAGACGAAGTTTCAAAATAGTGCCTTTAAGCTAACACACTTTTTCATGAAGTATTAATTAAGTGTTTCCTTTGGAAACATTTTTTATCATGTTTAAATAAATAATATAAAAAAAAAATTTAATTTACTTTTTGTTTAGCTTAGAAACACATTTGGCCTTGAAGGGATTGATATTTAATATGCAGCCATTTTAGTAATTCTTGTCCCTTAAAATTTGTAGTGATTTAGTTGTTAGAATTTTAAGAGGTAAAATTTTAGTCCTAATTTAAAATTTCTAACAATTTAGTCTCTATAGTTCAAATGTAATGAAAATTTTTGGCTTATATGTAGAATTAAATCACTCTAACCAAATATGTTTTTATAGGAGCTAAATTGATAATTCACAAATTGATGAAAATATTTCATTTTATAGATGGAATCGTTACAATTTTTAAAATATAAAGACCAAATTGTTATATATTAAAGTTTATTAGATTACGAGAACTGTATAAAGATACGAAAGTTTGACTAAATTATTACTTTAGTGAAAGTGCATAGATCCATAGCTTTTCTTTTTTAACTTTAATTTATTAAAAATAATTTTCACTGTTACTTTAGTAAAAACGCAAAGACCCAGCGTTTCTTTTTATTTATTTATTTTAATCTATTAAAAATAATTTTCACTATTTCAAAAGCTATATTTCGAAGTTGTCCAGTTATTACTTGGCCAACCAGTTAAAATATAGCTTGTTGATGAAGCTCCATAAAATTAGGGCTTGGCATGGAAAATTTGGCCATCTAATCTCATATTACTATTTTATATTTATCTATATCATCATTGTTTAAAAAATAAAAAAAAAATGAAATCCACTAAATAAAAAATAAGTTTAAAACTATTACATACTCCTCAATTTCTTTTTTATTATTTTCATGCTTATTTTATATTGGTTTCTAAACCTTCAAATAGGTCAAATACTTACCATAAATAAAAAGTGTTCATTTGTTAGGTTATTTAGCCAATATTTGTTATGCAATCTGGATTCTGTTTCTTGTTTTTATATCTAGTCAATGACGTGAACTCAATGAATATTGGTTTGAAATATTTGTTTTTGAGCTATTTTCGGATTTTTGATCCAAATAGTATAAATTCTAAAAATATCACTTTTTATGTTTTCACTATTTTTAAATTTTGATTTGAAACTTTAAAATACATAATTACATTTGAAAAATATAAAAACTCTGATAAATATAATATTTCATGTTCTAAATCCGTTTCATTTTTTAAAAAATTAAAAAATTAAAAAATATAATATATTATAAATTACATCAATTCTACAAAATTTATAATATATATATATATATGATAATAAATAAATTAATATTATTGTAGATTTAGGTAAATATTTAGTTGGTAATTATCACTAGTTTACAAATATAATACTAAATACCTTAAACAATTTTTTAATTTGAGATTTCATTTTCAAATCTACAACCAAACACATATATGAAAATATTAAAAAATAGAATACAATTCTATTTTTCATTAAACTCATTGTTTTCAGATTTCTATTTTCAGATCACCAACATTTTTATTTTTTAAAACATTTTTACAATCCAAGCTAAGATTTAAAAACCAAAAAGAAAAAAAAAGTCTTTCTTTTAGTTTTTGAAATTTAGCTAAAATCTCAAATATTGTTTTTAGAAAATATGAGAAAAAATACCAAGGAAGCCAGCATAATTTTAAAAAACATAAATTTGAAAATGAAATAGTAGTGAAATGCAACATCAAATAATAATTTTACAGGTGTAAGGACTAAAATCGAACAAACTTAGCCAAAGCGAGCATAGCTCAGCGATAATTGACATATATCTCAAACTAAGAGATTGTGAGTTCCATCGTCCATCCTATATGTTGTATTAAAAAAAAAACAAACCTAAGAATTAAATTCACGACCCCAAAGTGAGACCGAAACCAAAAAATTAAAAACATAACTAGAGAAACAATAATTGTATAGGTAATTTTATATTTATGGTAGTACTATAAAAATTATTATTTGATAAGGATGCTTTCTAGAGATTCTATAATTCAGTATTTGACCTATTAAATTGCCCATTTCAATCTGATTCCTTATTTTTCCACACCACCATCATTGAGTACGTACTATTTTCCCAGCTACATCAAAATAATCATCAATCTTGTTAACCGTTCAACATGTTAAAATACCTATATTTAATTATAAGGTCGTGAATTCGAGTCTCCCGCTCCATATATTGTATTAAAAAGAAGAAAAAAAATCTTTTGTTCTCTCTTTCTCAAAACCACCCTCATTTTTCAACAATCCAATGATTTTTCCAAAGAGATATATATATATATTTTAAATAATAACAACTTTGATGAGACTCGAATATTTTTTAAGATATTATTGTTACTTACTTTTGTTTCTTTATGTTGGTTATAATTTGTTACATTTGATACTTTTATATATAATTCATCCGTTGCATTATTGTCGAAGTCGTTTTTGATTGACTTCTCATCATTTTAACTTCTTGTTAGATGTGAAAGTTATTTTAAGGAATTAGGAAAGATCGAACAAATTTTCAAATTTAACTCTTATGTTTGCAAAAAAATTGTCAAAAGAACATAGTATAAGATAGAGGGTAAAATTACAATAGAATTCTCTCTCACTCATTTTTCTGAATAAAATAAATGTGTATTAATATCTATGGAATGTCGTCTCAAAATCAATTAGTAAGGAGATGAGTAGTCCATTTATAAGGATCTTTAACATGCCCTTTTAAGATGGCGCCTCTTTGAGGTTCGTTGAATCTCATTTTTGGACCGAATGCTTGTTTGATCTTTTGAGCTCTCATACCATATTAATATTATGAGGTTTCCTGACATTGAGAAGAGTATCTCATTTATAACGAACGATTATTAACAATATGAGAGGTGAGAATTTAAACCTGAGATCTCAACGAGTAGACTACCCAACTATTGTGGAGCAAAATTACGATATAACTTGAAGAGAAACTTTCTATCCCTTGTGACTAAATTATGTAAAATTGTTGAAAATTGGATAAGGGTGAAGGATATCTTGAATAGTGAACTTTCTTCTCTCTCATGCATAATTGATGTAAACCAAAACTAGGATAAGGGCGAGGGATAACTTACATAGGAATTATTGAAGTATATAAAGTCTTTGGGTATGTACGGGTATCAGGATAAGTACCCATACTCCAGATATAAGGACAAAAAAGTTAAAGGATCGTCGACTCTTGGATAATAAAAAAATATATATACATACATATATATGTAAATAAAGTATGAATAGTGAATTTGAGATGTTTTGGAGGAAATATATATATATATATATATATATAGTGAATCTGGGATGTTTGGAGGAAAAAAAATATATGTACACATCTTAAAATTAAAACATTTCAAAATCACTTTTCATTGTTTAATTTAGAATTTTGAGGGAGCTAGAATCATTTTTACTAGTAAAACTCTATTTTAAAATATAAATGTTTGTTAATAGTTTAGGAGTAATTTTGAAAAGATAAAAATTACTTTAATGATTCTCAACCAATAATCTAGGAGGTGATTCTCCAAGTATTTCTAGATCAAAAACTTAATAGGAATTTAGTTTTAAAGTGGTTATTGTTTTAAATTTCAGAAGGGTCCTATTTAAGCTTCTATTTTCGCCTTAATTTTTTAGAAAAATTATTTTTTTTTCCAACGTCAAATTTCTGCCTCTCTCTCCCTATTTATTTTTTATTTTTTTTTGTTCCCTCTAATTTTTTTCTCTCTAAAACTTTTGTAATCCCTATCTAACTTTTTATTGAAATTAATTATTTACTTATATATATATATATATATATGAAAAAACATGATATATATATATATATATCTATCATGTTTTTTCATCTTAATTACTTAATAAACAGTGATAAATAATTTCTCAAACATATGTTGTTAATTTGATGATACTAAAATAAATTTTGAAATCAAACATTTAATCATTCAAATCACTTTTAACTATATCAACACTTTTGAAAGGTGTATAACCAAACATTAAAATAATTATATAAATTAAAAATCACTCCCACATAATCACTTGTCTTTAAATCTATTCTACTAAAATCATTAATTTTAAAATCATTTTCAAACATGTCCTATAGTGTTACTATAGTAGTTTGGTATTCTATAAGAGCAGGTTTCATTGTAATGTTATATTTTTTTTCTATGTTGATACTAATAGTTAACATGCTCAACTTAGTAATTCAAATGAATATTCAAGTCCACATGTAACAAGAGTGTTAAAAATACATATAAGAGATTAAATTTTACCGTAAAAGTATTAGTTTATGCTTTTGAGTTCAAATACAATATCAATCTGAGAGGTCTTGTGTTCGAATTCTCTCTCTTGATCCTAATTCATTTTGATGGAGTGTAGAGGTGGCTAAATTGAACAGAAACGAGTGGTACTTCTTCAGTTTTCAAGATCGAAAATACGCAACGGGAGTGAGGGCGAACCGTGCAACAATCGGTGGATACTGGAAAGCGACCGGAAAAGATCGGACAGTGATGAATCCAAAGACAAGTGAGGTGATGGGGATGAGAAAGACTTTGGTATTTTACAGAAAAAGGGCTCCTAATGGGATCAAAACTGGTTGGATTATGCATGAATTTCGCATTCAGACTCCGCATATGTCCCCAAAGGTCTACCTATCTCTTTTTTCTTTCCTGTTTTTAGAAATTAAGTTTAGAAACAATATTTTACCACCCGGTGTTCATTTGTATTTTGTTATATAGTTTTTATGAATATTTAAAACATATCGGCTTAAATTTGGGAGGAAAAATGACTTTTTAAGACTGGTTTTGTATTTAAATATTTACTAAAATTTCAAATGCGTGTATAAAGAGAGGTGAAGAATTTGTTAATTTTTAAAAAACAAACATAATTTTCAAAAACATAAAATAAAAAACGAGAGGCTTATCAGAAGAGAAATTATTTTTATTTTTATTTATTTATTTATTATTATTATTATTATTTTGCGTTAGTAACAATCTACTTTTGAAAATATTGGTTATCCTTTTCTTTATGGTAATCTTAACTTTATTTTACAATATATATAATGGAAACTTCGAATGTACTTTCATTTTCAAAAATATTTGCAACGACTTTGTATTTTTATAAAAATAGTTACAAATAAACATTTTCTAAAAACAATTTCAATTATAGTTTTTTTAGAAAACAAATTATTAACCACGGATTATCTTTAATAATTGTACATAAATAGATGTTGAAATCTGAACAATAATCATAATCATCACTTATTATCTATAGTCATAATAATAAGAAGTTTGATGGCTTCTATTTTTACTGTATTGTGATGGTTTTTTAGATACTACTTTCCCGTCTAAATTATTGAACACCTACAGGCGGACTGGGTTCTCTGCAGAGTTTTTCCCCAGAGCAAGCGAGACGAGATCACCACACAAACAGCTACACATATCTATCGGCCGATTACATTCGATGCAGCCACCCCCGCTCCATCGTCTTTCTATTCACTCCCGAGCCACGTCCAGTTTCCGCCTGCAGCGGACGTCAATATGCTGCCATTTAACAACGTCAACTTGGAAGTAGAAGCTGAAGCTGGAGGCTTGATATCAAATGGAGTTGATGATTCAACTACACAGCAAAGGAAGTTTGAGTCTGAAGATTGCATCCAAAATGGCTTCTTCCATTTTGACTATTTTGTTGCTTGATGGCAACCAATCATTCAAGTGAAGAAACAAAACAAACACCTTCAAAAGTTTGATTGATCATTTGCATATATTTAAATAATTTTCTTTGGTAAGTTTTGCTAGTTTGTGTTTGTGAGAAGTGATTTTGTTCAAAAGTTGCTCCATTCATTAAAGATCTTGCTCCATTCATTAAATATATTGTATATTATTTAGTGGATCTAATACATCAAATCAGTTCAAAATTTTATTTCAAATCATAAATGATTTTCCCTAGCTGTTGGACTTGTATAGATTATGAACTCCAATAAAAAAAATTAATTAGGTATTATTTGATAACTATTTCGTTTTTTCGATTATCTATTTTTTTAAATTGAACTTGTAAACTATGGTACAGTGCGCATAACCTCAGGTATAGGGGCAAAGAGATCAAAGGGTCGTCGACTTTTGGATAATCAAAAAATAAAAATAAAAATAAACTTGTAAACACTACTTTTACCGTACCCGTGTATTTTTTATTTTTTATTTTTTATTTTTTTTGCATCTACCTGCTCGTGAGGAATTCCTGAGAAGAAAAATTTGAAATAAATAAACTTGTATTTGTATTTATGTATAGGTGTTACAATCTATAATATGTAATTCTTAAATTGGATTATTTGAATGCTAATGAGCTTGTTCCCGTATCAAGAAGATTGGTGTCTTCAGCTTCTATCTTGTTGAAGAATCTTTGAAGTCTTCGACTTTGAGAGCTTGTGAATATCTTAGGCTTTTGATAAAGTTTTTTAGGCTTGTAGCTTGATGAAGTTCTTCGACTTGTTGAAATTCTCCCACTTGTAGCTTGACGAAGTTCTTCGATTTGTAGCTTAATCAAGTTTTCGACTTATAACTTGACGAAGTTCTTCGGCTTGTAGCTTGATAAAGTCACTACAACAATTCTGCCCTTCAGCGACGAAAACAAGCGATGAAATATTTTTCGTCGCATAAAACACGACGAAACAACGAAACGCATTTACAACGCCGTTTGCCAGCGCTTAACTTAAAACGCGCTGGCAAAACGACGTCGTGGGGCTAGCTTATTCCCTTGCCCTAAATCCTCCCCTCCCCCTTTCTTCCCCAGTTTTCTTTTCTCCTTTTCTCTTTTCTCCCTCCATCGCTGCCGCGCCCCCTCTGTCTCATCTTTCTTCCCCAAGTTTTCTTTTCTCCCTCTGTTGCTGCTGCGCCTCCCCCCTCCCCCCTTTCTTCACATCTTTATTGCTGTCGCGACCGCCTCCCTCTACCACCGGTGCCATCACTTTCTCTGTCGTCCATCGTCGCCTTCGCTTTCAGTATTGTCGCCGTCGTGAATAGAAACTTTGCATATGTTTCTGCTTAAGAAGGTTGGGTTAATCTTGATCTGAATGTGGCTTTTAACTCCCTTTTTATTCCGTTTTCTTTTGTTTGATTGAACTTGCAATTTTTTTGGGTGTTTTTTAGAAGCAAAAGAGGGAATCTGTAGCCATATCCCATTGAGGGATTGAGAAGCATTTGAGTGTTTCCTTTGCCGTCTCTTGATCCAATTCGTAAGCTTGATCTCTGTTTTTCTCATGCTATTTAGATAATTGTTGTTATTTACTGTGTTAATAAACATCGCTCAATTTTGTTGTAGTGTTTAGTTTGATTTTGAGTTACATTCTAGGGAAAAAAAATATTGATTTAAATCTAATTTCTCTTCTCAAAACCTAATCTCAAGCCAATGTTGCAATGTTTGGTTCAATATTAGAATTAGCGAAAACTCATAAAATTGATTTTGATAAATCTGACTTCTAGCAAGTAAGGAATTTCATTTTCTTTGACACATTTTGCCCCCGGTCTTTATTTCAAAATTTCTCTCCTAAAATTGTGTTGAGTTGGTAGGAATTTAAAGCAACGAATTAAATATTTTAAAAGAATAAAATCATTAAAACTCTTCTCCTTTCATTAGATTAGTTCGTCTCTAAATTTCTTCGTATTTATTATATTGTATTCTATCATAGGCCAAGTCAAACAATCATTCTAAAAATAGTATATGCTGATTATTGGTTGATAAATATGAACTAAAAATAGTATCCGTTGATTATTGGTTGATAAATATGAACTAAAATGTTTGGTAAATTTAAATATTAACAAAGTATAAAAACCACCATGGTACCATCCTTGAACTTTCAACGGTGAAAATCAAACTTTCACAAATGAAAAAATTAGACCTATAAATTTTCACAAGTAAATCTCATATTCAACTTTCAATTTCATGTATTTTCCATTTAACTCTTTAGCTTATGTGATATGTTGATCATAATAATCTAACTTGCTTAAGACAATTAGTATTAGTTAAAATTGACAAAACTAAAAGTAGGAGACTATCGTACACAAAATTAATTGTTTACGAACTTATTAAAATATTTTAAAAATATAGTGACTAAATAGACCATCTTAAAAGTTAAAAAGATAGTGACCTATTGAACATAGAATTAAAAATCAATCTATTTTTATATTACATACAGATATTTCATAAATTCAATATGATTTTTTTAAAACTTGTATTGACTAAATAAATGAAAACTTAATTTGGTCTGTGATTTGAATAATCATAGCTTTTAATTCTACCATGAACAAAATTCTTCTTAATTTAAAAGTTTACAATTATGACATAATTTCAGACCTCTGTTATGAACTAAAGTGCAGAAATTTAATTCCATAGATTTATTTTTCAATATATCTATATTTATAACCATAGTAGGGAGTGAGCTCTTCTTATAGGTACAATTTCAGTCACTAAACACACACATGACATGTGTTGTGAATACCGAATTTTTAGATGGGTCTTTCTTTGAATGGTTTTGTTATTCTTTTGAGAATTAAGTTTATTTTCATATCTTTTTGAACTTGTTATTGCTTTATTGATCCATTATATTCTACTATTGATTAGGAAAATTATGGATCGAACTTGGATAAAAGACCTGAATAGGTTAAGCAAAAATATAAAGAATGGATTAGGTCATTTGTTGAATTGTCAAAGAATCACATTGACGAGAGAGGATTTACACGTTGTCCATGCAAAAGATGTCAAAATACTAAATGGAAACAACCCTATGATGTTGAAGAAGATTTATATAAATATGGAATTTCTCCATTTTATAGTAGATGAATTTTTCATGGAGAAATTCCAGATTTATCTGCTTATGTGACTCGAAGTGAAAACACCACACGTAGTGTAGAGGGATCGGATGGAATTACTGAAATGTTAGACGATTTGACTAATGAGGAATATCATGGTCAAGATTACTCAACTGAGATTGGATCAAGTGATAATAGTCAAAGTGGAAGTAATAAGTTCCTATCGATGTTTGAAGAAATTAATCAAGAGCTATACCCTGGATGTACATCAATTTCCTCGCTAACCTTCTTGGTTAAATTAATGCATATCAAAGTACTCAATCATTGGAGTAATAAGTCATTCGATATGCTATTGCAGTTATTGAAAGAAGTTTTTCCTAATGGTTCTAAAATTCCAGAATCTTCTTATGGTGCAAAGAAGATGTTGTGTGACCTAGGTTTAGGATATGAAAGTATACATGCTTGCAAAAATGATTGTATGCTATTTTAGAAAGAAATTGCGCAAGTAGATAGATGTCCACAATGTAATGAATCTCATTACAAAATTAAGAAGAGTAAAGGAAAGAAAATACGGCACAAAATATTGAGACATTTTCCATTGAAGCCGAGACTGGAAAGATTATTTCTGTCAAAACATACTGCTAGAGACATGAGATGACATATGGAAAAGAGAAAAAATATAGAAGGAGTTCTAAGACATCCAATAGATGCTGAGGCTTGGAAACATTTTGATAGACAATATCCCTGGTTTGCAAAATATCTAAGAAATGTTAGATTAGCATTGGCCACAGATGGATTCAATCCATTTGGCAATACGGGTACGACCTACAGCACGTGGCCAGTAATGTCGATTCCATACAACTTGCCACCATGGAAATGTATGAAAGAAGTATATATTTTCATGTCGTTACTCATACCAGGGCCAAAGGCTCCAGGAAAGGAGATAGATATTTACTTACAACCACTGATAGATGAGTTGATGGAGTTGTGGAGTAGCGGCTTTGAGACGTATAATGCTTGCAGTGGTGAGAACTTTCGACTCCATGCAGCTTTGATGTGGATAATCAATGACTTTCCTGCATATGACAATTTGTCAGGATGGAGTACGAAAGGATATAAGGCATGTCCAATTTGTAACGAAGACGTTACATCTGCCCCATTGCATACTAAAATATGCTATATAGGACATCGTCGATTCTTGCATAAAGATCATTCCTGGCTTAAAAGTAAACAGTATAATGGAGAAACCGAACATAGACTTGCACCATGTCATTTTTCTAGATCGAATGTCTTTCACCAATTAGAATCCATTGAGTTTCTGCCACTTGGAAAAACTGTAAACATCTTACAATGGAAAAGGAAGCGATTGTATGCTAAAGTAAATTGGGTGTAGAAAAGCATCTTTTTTGAGTTACCATATTGGTCAAATCTTAAGATTCGACACAAACTGGATGTTATGCATATCGAGAAAAATATATGTGATAATGTCATGGGCACATTATTAAACGTCGAAAGGAAAACAAAGGACACTGATAAAGCACGTAGAGATTTAATGAGGTTGAATATTCGTAAAGAACTACATCTTCAACAAGTCGGTAAATCTCAGTAGGCATTCTTCTTTCAAGATGCTGTCACCTACTCCACTATCTAAGAAATTTAACTATTTAATAATTATTTGGTTAATTAAACGCATTCAGGGAAATGACACTTGTCATATGGACAACTATATTTTACACTTAGATTATTTATTTTTATATATATAAGAAAAACTGAATTTAAAATGACTGTTTTTATCACATGGTGATGGTCTAAGAAAATTGACACTCATATAAAGAGTATATTTAAAAATTTAAATATATATACTAATTTATGAATTAAAATTGTTAAGTTCAATAATATTAATTTAATGTGAGCCAAAACGAACATAGCTCAACGGTAATTGGCATATACCTCCAATAAGTTGTGAATTCGAAAAAAATATATTTAGTTAGTGAGATCAGGTTTTAAACTATTTGTTTATACAACATAGTAATATTCTTTGTCTAACTTGATTTTTTAATCAATGAAAAGAATAAAACAAAAAATCATACCCATAACCCATGTGCGGTATTTGAAACGTCTTCCTAGTTATACCCATGTGTGAAACCGCATGCGAGCTACACTTTAACAGTAGAAGAAAGAAGGAAATTTTGCAACTTCTTGAAAACAATTAAATTTCCTGATAGTTTTGCATCAAATATATCGAGATGTGTTAATGGTAAAGATGGACAGATATCTGGACTCAAAAGTCACGACTCACATGTCTTGTTGCAAAGACTTTTACCAGTGGGGGTTCGTCCTTTCTTGCCCAAAGTTGTGAGTTCGGCAATTGCATAATTGTCAGATTTTTTCAAGGATCTGACTGCAAAGACTTTAAAAGTCGAGACTTTGAATAAGCTACAAGAAGCAATCGTATTGATTTTATGTAAATTCAAGATAATATTCCCTCTAGCATTCTTCGATGTCATGGTTCATCTTGCCGTTCATTTACCAGAAGAAGCCAAACTTGTTGGACCTGTCGGTTATAGTTGGATGTATCCAATAGAGAGGTATGATATGTTAGTGCCTTCATGTCTAGTTTTCAATATATTTATCTATTTGGTCATAATAACACTTGCTCATAGGAGATTTATGACATTGAAACAATACGTAAGAAATAAAGTGCGCCCTGAAGGATCTAGAGTAGAAGCATTCATTGCAAATGAATCGTTAACGTTCTGCTCGATGTACCTAAGTGAAATTGAAACAAAATTCAATAGGCCAGTTCAGAATGATGATCAGCGAGACTTGAATGAAACAAATAAAGGATGTCTGTCTGTGTTTTCACAAAATGCACGTCCAATCGGTGGTTCAAAAATGAAACAACTTTCAAATACTGAGTTACAAAAAGCCCACTGGTATGTCTTAACCAATTGTGAATCAGTCGATGAATACAAATGGTATGTTTTTTTTATATATATTTAGAAAATTATTCTTACTTCAAACATCTATTCATTGTTCGATCATTGGGTAGAGAGCATGAAATGGAGCTTCAACATGGAAGTAGTGGTAATCTCACAACGCTTCAAGAGATCTTATTTCCAGAATGGTTTAAAAAAAATTGAGTTCTCAAGTTTGTTCGACATCAAATAAAGTTGTGAATGAGTTGTATGCACTTGCTTGTGGCCCAGACCGTCGAGTAAATTCATATCAAGGGTGTGTTACTAATGGGGTTTGGTTCAACACAAACGAGAGGGATGGTCGTTGCACCACTCAAAATAGTGGAGTGTGTGTATTTGGTGGAGATCATAATGAGAGATCCGACTTCTACGGTATTATTAAGGAAGTGATTGAATTGAAGTACATTAAAGACAAACGAGTTCTTCTATTTAAGTATGATTGGTATGATACAAATCCTAAGAAGAATCATGTTCGTCAAAATAATAACTTTACAAGCATAAACACGTGTCACTTATGGTATAAGGATGATCCGTTTATACTTGTTTCTCAAGCATAACAAGTATTTTATGTTGATGATCTCCAATTAGGTAATTGATGGAAAGTAGCTCAAAGAATTCAACACAAACATTTATGGGATGTGCTTGAAGTAGAAGAGATTGATTTAGTCGAAGCTGATATCAATCAATGTGCAGTGGATGATGTGGATCTAGAGATACAAACATTTCATAGACCAGACATAGAGATCCAAGTATAGTATCTGACAATACTGGTACAATTGAGATAGTATTAAATTTTGATGAAGTACAAGACAAAATAGAGGATAAGGACGAGGATGAGGACGGAGATGAATATGATGAAACAACATCGTCAGATGAAATGGATGATGACTCTGACATTGATGAGTAATTCAATATGGTATATTATATGTTTTGTTAGTTTATAATTTTTATTTTGGACTAATCCTAACAACTTGTGTTCTATTTTCTTATTTTCATTATGTAGACAGAATATCATCAGACAACGAAGGTGAGGATACCATCGCTGGAATCACACGAGCTCGAGGGGAAATTCGTGGCGACTTCTTGTTACGTATCTTAAATCGAGTTGGAAAAATCAAGCTCGAATGGACGGAGCAACAGGGTAGACCAGTGGACTTGGGTCAGCTTCGTTTCACAGCGAGATAGGCTATTTGGCACGCAACTAGATTTATGTGAAGCGTGCAAAGAAAAATGAGATAACAGTCTTAGAGAGTAATAAAATCATTCAGATGTTACTGGTAACTATTTTTTCTTATATTGTATTTGTTGACCACTAATAATTGAATATATTGTTAACTGGTTTTAATGACTACGTTTTGTAGGAGACGTTTGTTGTCGATATATCTCAGCCACATGTGCATAGATATATTTTATACAAGATTGGAACTTGATTCAAAGATTATCGAGCGAAACTACATCCTCATTACAAAAAGTCACGTGATCCAGCACATGCCCGCCAAAAGCCATATAAAGATATAAAATAAGAAAACTGGAACATATTGTGTGATAGATGAGAATCTCCTGCATGGAAAGTAACTAATATATGATCTTAATTCTTTGTTATCATTTTATAAGTATCGTTTATTAACTAAACATGTAATTTTGTAGGAAAAATCTGCCAGAAATAAGATGACATATAGTAAATTGAGGTTCAATCATCGAGGTGGACCAACTCAATGTCATCGAGAAGATTCGGTATGAACCAAATAATTTATTTGAATTGTCTTGCTACTTTAGATTTTAGGTTCTTACTATTTTTACTACAACTTAACATTTTTTTTTAATAGAGAAAAGAAGATGGGACATATTTAAGTCCCATTCATATATTCTTCAATATGCATTATTCGGAGGAAAAAGGTTGGATTAACGAGGAAGCGAGGAATTCATATGTAAGTATTCATTTAATTTTGTCATACTTAAAGTATTGATGTAAGATATATATATCTTAAAGCTCTTAACGACACATTTATTTTTTTTTTTAGAAAGAAATGATTACCTTAAAGGCGTATCATGCTTCTCAAGGAGATGAAAAAACAGAAGAAGAAATCATGGAGACGGTCATTGGGAGAAGATCGAACTATATAATAGGAATGGGATATGGACCGAAACCCACCAGTAACAAAGGATCATCATCAAAACACTTTGATGAATATGTGGAGTCATTAGAGGCTCGTCTTTAGAAGCATGAGGAAGAATTGGCAACTAAACGTAAAGTCAACGAAGACCAACAAATTGCCACCCAAGAACAAATACAAATAGCATTGGAGGCTCAAAGCCAGGAGTTTAATAGGAAACTTATCGAAATGCAACAAATGTTTCCTTCGGGGCGAGGAAGTTCATCGAATAGTAAGGTATGTCGTGAAATTAGTTTCTTGATGTTATGGTTATGTGCACAAGTGTTAAAACTTTACGTATTTTTTCAGAGTATATCTTCTAGATTATGTTTTTTTGAAGTATGATATGATTTACGTATGATATTGAGTATGTCTGATTTTCTTTGGAATATATTTTACCTTTGGAGTATGTCTGAGTTTATCTGGAGCTCTGTTTTGGAACGTTTGGTTGGAGAGTAAAAGAGTTTGTGACGTTCGTGACATTAGGGGGGGGGAGGTTGGATAAGATTTAATAAGTGTTCTAATTTAAATGGTTGATCTCGTGTGATTTTTAGGAAATGAAGATATGGGTGGGTGTTATGCGTTTATGTGTGTGTATTGAGTATGTCTGCTTTTCTTTGGAATATATTTTACTTTTGGAATATGTCTGAGTTTATCTGGAGCTTTGTTTTGAAACGTTTGGTTGGAGTGGAAATAAGTTTGTGACGTTCGTGACATAGGGGGGGGGGGAGAATAAGTTCTAAAAGTGTTCTAAATTCAATTGTTGATCTCGTGTGATAACTTTTTTGGGAAGAAGATATGGGTTAGTGGGTATTATGCGTTTATGTGTTTGGTATTGTAACATTGAGTTATGATTTTTTTCTTTTTGGTATTGTGACATTGGATGGGTATATGTGACATTGTGTTATAAGTTTATGTGTTTGGTATTGTAACAAAAAGGGGCGGGTTTCTGACATTTGATGTATTTGGTATTTATTATGCATTTGGTGGTTGTTTTATTATCATGTTAGTTAGTATAGTTTATTGGTTTGATTTTATTTATTCGTGTAGAATCTACTTTTATACTTATACTACAAAAATAATTGATACAATTCTTTGTGCAGGATTGATGCTACAAGGATGGTGGAGGCTTGGACGTTGGGGAGGATTATTTGTGTGAATTTAGTTAGATGCTTGACATTATTTTCTTTTGTACTCTAATTTTATAATGAGTTTTATTTTTACACACTTGCAATGTTATGAATGATACAATTGTTCAAAGATATTTGCTATATTTTTAAAATTTAGCAAAACATTTTAAGGTCAAATTTTGTTATTATGGAAAAAGTATATTCAATAAATTTCGGATGAGAAATGAAGAACATTAAAATGTTTGTATGGAAATCGTGGAAATTTAGGATTGAAATTAGGAAACACAGAAACAATGAAATAATATTATTAATACAAAAAAAGCGACATTTTTCAGATTTTCGTTCCCTACCAAAAAAAAAAGTGACGAAACGTTTTGGTCACTTGCCAATAAAAAAGGCGACGAAACATGTATCGTCACTTTATCGGCAACGAAACACGGTTTCATCGCCTGCCAAGAAAGGGAGCGACGAAACCTTGTTTTCGTCACTTCTGTGGCGACGAAAAACGTTTCGTCGTTTATGCAGTGACGAAAGGAAAGCATCGCTAAGGCGACATTTTCCCATTTTGTCGCTAATAACGGGGTTTTTTGCTGAAACCGTTCAGCGACGTAGTCCGTTTCGTCGCTGAAACCCGTCAGCGACGAAATTTAGGCTTCAGCGACGAAAATTTTTCGTCGCTGAATGTCTAGAATTTTGTAGTGAGTTTTCGATGACTTCACGAAGTTCTTTGGCGATGAAATCTTTGACTTGTAGCTTGATGAAGACTTCGACTTGTAGTTTGACAAAGTCTTTTCGGCATGTAGCTGATGAAGTTCTTAAGCATGCAGCTTGATGAAGTTTTTTGGCTTGTTGCTTATGAATGATTCAGAATTCTTCTATTCTCTGTTCTAGAGTCTTAGTGGGTGTTATTTGAGCATTATCCTCATAGGCTTACGTGGGTTTGAGTCCAGTCTTCGCATGACCTAGTTTAATTAGCCAAGGGATTAGTACATTAATAGGCTATTTAGAGACCACAATTAATAAAAAGATTGAACGTATAAAATTTACAGTTTTGTCATGAAACATCCCAATTTAAGATGGTACCCATCACCCAATTTACTAGTATATCATTTTGTATCTACACCTCAATATTAATTAATTTTTAAAATCCAAAATTGGTTAATTGGGGAGTTACATTTTAAATCCCTTAAATTTTGTCTAATTAGATTTTCCAAAAATAAAAAAATACCAAATCCTCAAAATCTTCCATTATTGGAAAAATTCGAAAACCTCTTCCTCCGACTTTTCTTCTTCCTCTCTCGTTCGATTTCCATCCGTTCTTTCGTCTCTGGCCACCATCTACGTTCCTCAGTCTCTAGTCGTCGTATGTGTTCCTTCGTCTTAGGTACTTGTTTCCGTTCTTCTTTATCGCCGTCCGTATAAGTAAAGGAGATAATTGTAAGATATCGACATTTATATGTGATTTAGATTATATCCAGATAAATTTTATATCTCAAAAAGTTTAGTGATAATATTTCATAGCTCTATTCTACCTTTTTATGGAAACTAGTACTCTTTTATGCAGACATTATTTCTCTCGTTGAATTTGCACACACTAGCAGACCAACATCAAACGTGGTAGAGAGGCTCTTTATCGAGGAAGATATATTATAAAACAGTATTAATAGGTATATATATTATATTCACCGTATCCATAATAATATTTGATTTCAAAAGTACAAGTAGAATATATGATATAACCTTATATATAACATAAACATAAAAATGAAATAACGAAACAACATGAACATAATTGAATGAATGATAAGAACTATATATATATATATATATATATATACATACATACATACATACATACATATATAGTGATAGATAAACTGTAATTTAAAAAAAAAATAACATTTATTCATACCATGTTTCCTTCGATGTATAGATAAACTGTGTTTTCTTCTCCTTTCAATATTAGCGTCAATCAATTCGTGTTTCTCGTTACTTATCTTCTGTTAAAGGATAAATAACAAAAAATAATAATAATAAATAAATAAATCAGCCATTTGAAAACCTGCGAGAGCCATAGACGACCTCAAAAATGTAAAAAAAAAGACCTTGTCAAATTTTTGAAACAAAGTTAATTAGCAGCTAACCACAACCCAAATCAATTAAACCTCATAAAATTTCAACCACTCCAACAATAAGATAGAGCAGCAACAAATCTTTTTCAAAGTTAAGGAACAAGGGGAAATTAATGGTTAGGGAAAGAGAGTAACCTGTTGAATAAAATCCATCCGAATGGCAGTGGCCTTCGATAACCAGTGGGAAATTACACAAGGAGGGAGACAGATTTTGATATTTTTGTAATTAATAATATTGATTATTCACGGAGACAGATTTTGATATTTTTGTAATTAATAATATTGATAAATCAAGTGAATAAATCTTTTTGAAGAGGTCAATTAAGGGATTAGTGTTGAAAATTTGTATGGGCCTACAATAATTAAAGGATTATGATTACAATTTACGGATTTAAATATTTTATATTTCAAAAAAAAAACAAATAACTATAATAAATGTAAATGCAATAAATAAGGGTAAAATCGATATTATAAAAAAGTCCTACATGCAGAAATCTAAAAATGTAATATTGGAAAACATTAGACATTTGTATAAATAAGTTTCTACAACAGCCGAAAACATTAACTCATTAGTCAATTCATCGGATGATCATAAGAAAGACACGTGACATATATTGATTTACTGAATTTAAAATTAATTTGAGGACACATATGTAAATATGTGATTCGTCTAAAATATAATTTTATCATTTATTTAAAATAATGACGTGCCATTTGGTTATTGGGTAAAATTTATATCATTTGATAAATGGCTCCTTTCAAGATTTATGGACATAGTTCTGTGTGTCTCCAAAAAAAAAAGTAATATGTGGCATTTAACTAGAATATGAAATTGGTCCATTTTGGCCAATAAATTTTTTCGACATCTTTTTGTGTCAATTAATCAAAATATCGATTTTGGGATAAAATTTTTTATTTTTTTACATCTTTTATTGCCAATTAATAAGAATATAGATTTTGTACAAATTTTTTATTTTTGAAATTTTTTTTAAATAAAAAGAAAACCAAAATATCAATTTTAGCAAAAAGAAATTGATTTTTATATTTGGCCAAATTTCTTCTCATAACTTGAATCTCGAATTTAGAGTAAGACTTTTCCTCTAATTTCAATAAAGTATCTTGAATGCATTTAAATTTGATTAATAAAATCAAAACCCTCCATGTATATTCTGTACAAATAAACCTTTGTTGTCATTATTATTTGATTTGGACCAAAGAGTTGACAAAATCAAAGACAATTCCATATATTATGGCCAAATTTCTACTGGATATAACATCTAATATTTTGCATGTCAAATTCTTATTTGATTGGCAAAAAGATAAAAAAACATAACTTTCCATATATATGTTGTGGCCAAATTTTGTGTTTGTGGGTTGGAAAGGTATTTCCATATAAAGAGCTTTTAGGTATATAAATATATACCTCTCCTTAGTCCATTTTCTTCCTCCTTTAACATTGGTTTCCTGTGCCACACGTTTCCTTTGTGCCCATAACTTATCTTCATTCATCCCATTTGCATCGAAGTGAAAGAATCCAAGAGATAGTTTCTTTTTTTTTTTCTCTTTTAATCTTTAGTAGCCGTAATCTTCCTTCATTCGTCTCATTTGCGTAGGGAGTAGGTAAAAGAATACGTGAAACCACCATTTTGACTTTTTCTTCGCTCTTTCGAATTTAATTCATGATCCAACAATGCAGAATTCAAACACAGGAACTCCTGCTCTGATACTATCTTAAGGATGAATAAACCACCACTCAACCTAAAAGCTTAAACTCATGAGTTTGGTAAATTTAATTCATTTATTAGTATTTCAATAGTTACAAAGTTACATATATTTGTAACTTTATATATTTTACATATGTAAAATAGTTACATATGTGTTAAAGATACTTGTCAGATATTACATATTTTGACAACCATGTATAGTTGTTGTATTCCTTCGTTTCGAGATATCTAAGCATACCACAATTTGGTATTTTCCACCTCTCACAAGAATTCTCTCTTGTTTTGAATTGTTCTTGTTTATGTTGAGAACAAGTGTGTAAGAGTCTTGCTAGATCCGAGTAGTTTGAGGTTGCAGTTCTATCGGAGTTAGTCGTTGTATCCTGTTGAGACGATCGTTGTAATCTGCTAGTAACTTATGCTAAGCGAATAATTGTCTTCAGGTCAGTACTATTGAAAACGTGTCTCGATTATATTTATCAAATTATCAGAATCTGTATTATTTGTAGCCAATTACGTTATAATCTATTTGACAGTATTACATTTACCCAACAGTACGAAAGTAAAGTAAACAAAAAAAAAGTGAATCTTCTGTTTAAGTTTCTGTCTTTCTTTCTTTCCTTCCTTTTTTTTTACGCATAAAGGATTTTATTTTTATTTAAGAAATAATATGAGTGATGGCGGCTGCGTAAGCAAAGGAGTAGCCGCCACCGCCACCGCCACCTCATTTTAGGGCTTCAGGTTTTTTCTTTCTTTTTGTTTTTTTTTTCAGAAAATTTGTTCTATTTTAGGGATATCTATTAGAGGTGGATGACGAATCCAACCAAATCGAACCAAATCAAATTGTAATCGATTTTACAATTTAGTTCAGTCTGAGATAATGAACCAACTTAATTATACGGTTCGGTTCGATTTGAGATGGTAAAACCAAATTTCAAACTAAACCAAACCGATTACATTTAAATATATATGCGTGACATGAAGGATAAATGTCTTTTCGTTATTTATTTATTTTTTCTTCTCGTGCATCTCTTCTTCTGCCTACGAATTTCTTTTTTTCTTTTATTTTTTCTTCTTCAAAATAGTTACGAGTCTCTGTCTCTTCTTCTCTCCAATATCCACCAATTTCTTTTCTTCTTTTCTTTTTCAAAATATTTTATGAGTCTCTTCTAATTTTCAATACCCACAAATATCTTTCATTCTTTTCTATTTTTTTTTAAATAGCTAAATATAGCTCACGAGCAAATCTTTTATTATTCTCTCAGTTGTCACTCTCATATATACCTTTGTGATGCCCCACGACCCATGACACAACAACTTTAGTTATATTAACAGATTTGACTACATACGCAATGGCCGGTGCACCACAAGGAAAACCCACAACACAGTAGCTCCGACAACGTCAACAAATCCGACTATCTATGCCATACCCAACGTTAGAGACAACCCACGCTACCATTCTTCTACTCCAACGAGATTTGCAGACTTGCATGTACAAGACCAACTTTTCAGCTCCATTTGCTAAACCTCCTCTAAACCGAACCGATAAACTCGATTTTCGGTTTTTTGTGGTTTGGTGCGGTTTTGTATTTTTTTTCATTTTTAAAATTTCGGTGTGGTTTCAGTTTGGTCCTACAAATGAAACAAACCGAACTGTGAGCACCCTTAGTATATTTTCTTTTGTTGTTCTTTTCTTTTTTCCGGCTAGTTTTTAAATTTTTTTATTTAAGTACTTTTTGTTTTATTTTTATTTTTATATTTACTGTGCACCGAAAAGGAAGTTTTCATTTTATTTTATTTACAATGTTTCTTTAAGAGACATTTTTTTTCTGAGATTTTGTTCACGGTTGCACCTGTACCTTAATCTACCTTAATCGATAAGCAAGCGTACACTACCAACAAGTAATACAGGGAATTGGTATTCCGAGTTCGTATTCACAGGGACTTTGATCTAAAAGAGATGTTGTGAAGAGTTTCAAATTGAAATTGGATTTATTGGTAAAAATGTTGTGGTTTGGTTTTAAAAATATCAAGCTACTAATTAAGAACAACTCCTTTGCTTCCTCAATTAAGTTTGAAAGAAACAACACAAGTATGAAAAATGTGCAAGGTGCTTTTCTGACTTTTACTAGAAATTGAGTTATACTCCTATCACAAACCGCTTTTGGCTGCTTCAGAGCCTCGGGCAACCACTAGTCATATGTCTAGGTGTGATTACAACCTAGACCAACTCATCTTATTTTATGGGTCACATGACCTATATCTCTAAGATCATATTTTATTTGCTTATGTCTAAGCTACATCCCATATTTACTCCCTATTAAACACTTAATCCAACCTTTTCAGTACTAGGCTTCAGTTTAACAAAATTTCTTAGCAACCAACTTAAGAAAACATGTTGAAGAGTTAACCGAAGCGCTAAGCATTACCTACAACTTTTCTCTCATGCTGTGTTTTGAGGAATTTTCTTAAGGTATTTCACAGAGAGGTTGAAAACTAATTTAGTTCATAATAAAAGTGCTGAAAAGACTAATAGAAATAAAGGAAATGATTGTCGTTGATAACGATTGAATCTCAACAAAAGAAACAATGAGTCCTAGCTTAACCTTTCTTCTTTTTCGAGTTTGAAGGGAGGTAAAACTCGCTAGAAAGAGTTTAGAAATGAAATAAACGATGTACATGAACGATGAAGCATAAAAAGAATCGAAACAGGACTTAAATGAATGTAATTTGATAAATTACTATAAATTCTAAAACCTAGAACTAAAAAGAATGATGAACAAAGATTAATCATAAACTAAAAAATATGCTGAACTGAGATGCTTTTCTGTTGAGGAGGCCCTTGAATTTATAGGAGTTGGTATGTTCTCAACTGGCCACCAAAATAAGAGGAGTTTGGAGCAAAAGTCATCTAATTTAGTTCCACCCAACTAAATCTGACTCCAACAGCATCAACTTGACTTAAGATGTTGACTTTAGAAATGTCCTTGCTACCTTCAACTCGAAACGGGCGTTTTAACAAAATCTCGAAAAAAGTGCTAGGTGTTGGGTGTGTTGCCCTAAACTCGTAGTTTGTATTTATATATTCAATAAATTTATTGTTGAATTCATTGCAATTGTTTAAATCCAATAAACTAAACATCCAAGGTTATTGTCATGGAACCGAGATAATATTTATACTGGGTATATATTTGATATAACCTCGATATACAAGTGGATAATATCCCGGGAATAACCTAAAAGATCTATGGTATATGGATAAGGTTGGGTACCGTATCTTGACAACACTATGGATACGGCCCACTTTGTAAATATTACAGATGACCCGATCCAGGTCGTTCGTGTGGAGACATGCGAGTGGGGGTATCTTATACAATGAGTTTGTATAAGACCGGACCACGATATAGCCAATCTTTACATATATCGCCATTTGACTAACAGATTGCTATTCCATAAGATGACCAGGCAACTCATTCTCAATCCTAATAAGTGAGTTATGGACTCTTGCTCGTCAAGGCTCGTTCTTTGATCTGTATAGGTGAGAGTGGCCCGAGTCGCGAACTCAACATTCCCACCATTTTGGAGACGAGACCGAGTGGGGAGCTGGAAACATAACTACACAAGATGGAATTCACTCCTCTCCGACTTTAGGGGAGTAGATGAGTGTTCCCTTTAGTGCTGACTCCAGGACTTGAACAAGGGGCTCCACCTCTGACTGGCCCAAGAGAGACTTTCGATTATTGGTCAGACCATAACAAGGTTGTTCATTAGAGGATCAGCGGTACTTAAGGTACAAGATGTAAAATTGTCCATTGCCACATATTATAACTATTAGATTTCACAAATGGACGTCAAGACTATTTTTCTGAATCTTGAAGAAAGTATTTATATATCTCAACTCGAAGGGTTCATAGCTCAAGGTCAAGAGCAAAAGGTTTGCAAGCTTAAACGATCCATATACGGATTGAAACAAGCATCTCGATCTTGGAACATAAGGTTTGACACTGCGATCAAATCATACGGTTTTGACCAAAATGTTGATGAGCCTTGTGTATACAAGAAGATCTTCAGCAACAAAATAGCCTTCTTAGTATTGTATGTGGATGATATCCTACTCATTGGGAATGATGTAGGATACCTCACTGACATAAACAAGTTGCAAGCTATTGAGTTCCAAATGAAAGATTTAGGGGAAGCTCAGTATGTTCTTGGCAACTAAATTTTAAGGGATCGTAAGAACAAAACGATAGCCCTGTCTCAAGCAACTTATATCGACAATATGCTTGTTCGATATTTAATGCAGAATTCCAAGAAGGATTTATTGCTTTTCAGGCGTGAAATTCATCGTTCTAAGGAACAATGTCTTAAGACACCTCAAGAAATTGAGGATATGAGACACATACCCTATGCTTCAGAAGTGGGCAGCCTGATGTACGTTATGCTGTGCATGTTGGGTGTATTGCCTTAAACTCGTAATTTGTATTTACGTAAAAACAAATTTATATTCAATAAAGTTATATTCAATAAATTTGTTGTTAAATTCATTGCAATTGTCTAAATCCAGTAAACTAAAATCCAAGGTTATTATCATGGAATCGGGATAATATTTATACTGGGTATGTATTTGATATACTCTCGATATACAAGTGGATAATGTCCCAGGAATAACCTAAAGGGTCTATAGTATATTGATAAGGTTGGATACCTTATCCTGACAACACTATGGATACACCCCACTTTGTAAATGTTACAGACGACCAAATCCAGGTCGTTCGTGTGGAGACATGCGAGTGGGGGTATCCTATACAACGAGTTTGTATAAGACCGAACTACGAAATAGTTGATCTTTAAATGTACGCCATTGACTAACAGATTGCTATTTCATAGGATGACCATGCAACTCATTCTCAATCATGAGTGAGTTATGGACTCCTTCCCGTGAGGGCTCGTCCTTTGATCTGTATGGGTGAGAGTGGCCCGAGTCGCCGACTCAATATTTCTACCATTTTGGGGACGAGACCAAGTGGCGAGTTGAGAACATAACTTCATAAGATAGAATTGACTCCTCCCCGATTCTCAGAGAGTAGATAAATGCTCTCTTAAATGCTGACTCTGGGACTTGAACAAGGGCCCCACCCTTTCACTGGCCCGAGAGGAACTTTCGGTTATTGGTTTGACCATAACCAGGTTACTCATTAGAGGAGCAGTGGTATTTAAGAAACAAGATGTAACTCAAGCGTAAAAAGGTAATTTGACCCAGCTTGAGTTATGAGCACTCGTGAAGGATTGACTTGTCATTAATGGTCGTATATCCGTTAACACGAAAACATTATGTAGTGAGAAGGGTGCAACTGCGGGTCTTTAATGGAGTGACCCGTAGTTAATGAATATTGATTAACTCGATCAATGAGTTTGACCGATTAATCTCGTATCGTTGGAGCTTCTGATTTGTATGTCCATTAGGTCCCCTTGCTAGCTCACATCAAATAAAACGAGGATTAAGTATTTGGAAAAAATTTGAAATGTTCAAATTGCTCAAGAGAATATATGTATATAGATACATTATAATATATAGTTAATTCTAAATTGAAACTATATATTATGAGAGACATTATTTGGATGAGATTCAAATAAAAGATCAATATGAATAGGATTCATATTAAAACTATAAGTTAAAAATAATGTGAATAAGATCTATATTACAACTATAGGTTATATGAGAGAATTGCTTTAGAATATGATTCTATTTTGGGATTAAATAATTAAATGTTAAATATTTATTTAATTAATTATTAATTAGATTAATAATTTAATTAAGATTAATTAATTATATATTATTAATTATTAATATTAATATAATTAATATTTATCATTCCCCTGCAACGAGGGGTGGGTGGTTTGTGATGACGTAGGGTAACTCCCCACGTCATCTGGTTTTTTGTAGAACTGTTCTGCACGCAAAAAGAAAAGACAGGAAAAGGAAAAACCACCCCTGGATTTTATTCTCTCAAGTCCTCTCTCTCAATTCCCTCCAGTTTTCCAAATCAAAGCTCCCACAAGCGAGATCGTCGTTCCCATAATATAGTGGGAAGATCGATAGTGGTGTTCGTTGGTGATTCCTTGAAGAACGGTTCTTCAAAGGTAAAGGAAAACTTTCCCCTGTATTTTCCTTTTTCATTTGTGGGTTTTGTTCCCCAAAAATTCAAGAACAAACATCCCTATTTCCACTGTGGGATTTACATCCTTTCAATGCACTAGGCCAGACATTTGTTACGCAGTAGGAATGGTCAGTAGGTATCAATCCAACCAGGATATGATCACTTGACTGCTGTTAAGGAAATCTTAAAGTATCTTAAGTGAACAAGGGACTACAAGCTCGTGTATGGCTCTGAGGATTTGATCCTTACAAGATACACTGACTCTGACTTCCAAACAGACAAGGATTCAAGTAAATCTACGTCGGGTCGGTGTTCACTCTTAAGGAGGAGCGGTAGTTTGGCGAAGCATCAAACAAGGATGCATCGCAGACTCCACCATGGAGGTTGAGTACGTTGCAGCTTGTGAAGCAGCAATAGAAGCGGTTTGACTTAGGAAGTTCTTGACCGATTTGGAAGTCATTCCAAACATGAACTTGCCCATCACACTTTATTGTGATAACAGTGGTGCTGTGGCAAATTCTAAAGAACCTCGAAGCCACAAGAGAGGCAAGCACATAGAAAAGAAGTACCACCTAATACAGGAGATAGTGCAACGAGGGGATGTGATCATCACAAAAATCACTTCGGAACACAGCATTACTGATCCTTTTATGAAGGGCTAAAAAGTGTCACGCACTTTTTTTACATGTATAGCGAAAAAAAAGGTCATTATTATGCAATAATGATGTGTCCTCACCAATTATCAACATTATGTACTTGATTTATGCAGTCTATGAACAAGAATGAAACATTTACACTTTAAAACATGCATAAAAACTATCTTTGAATTTTGGAAAACAAGGTTCATCACACCCCCAAACTTAGCTATTTGATTGCCCCTAAGCAAAAACAACAAACTCAATTCCAATAAACAACATACAAAATAGATGAATGCATCACAATCCATGATGAACTAAGTGAGAACTCATATATTGTCTCTGGAAAGACGTCAAAAGCTAAACTCTCTATTCTTATTCTCAAACCAAATTAGCATAATCTACGTTTGTTTCAAAAATAAAATATTTCTAACTCCTCTTCTTTTCTAAGCCAAAAACATTTTACGATATTAATGAATTTGCAGGCTTCCTTTTTGTTTAAAAAAATTTACATCAAGAAGACATACAAACTTGACTACTAGCCCTTGAGGTTTCTGCCACACTATTATAAGCTTTCTACCACAGCCATATCTAGAAGCTCTATAGGTAGTAGCTCAACCATAACATATCTATAGGATTTCACGAGGTTATAGTAGGATGTAAGACTATTACCCTTGAGGTTGCTTTTGCCACTCAACCTAAACTACATGAGTTTCTGTAGTGGAACTCACAAATATATATATAAGTGCATTTTCTTGCCACTCTATTTTTTTTACCGCTCTTCTTTTTCTCACTTATTTCTCTTTTTCGCACTTTGTTTTTCTCATAGCCAACCATTGACTCTTTTTTGGACTTGATTTTTCTTGGACTCTTTTTTCTTTTGCTGATTTGTTTCTTTTATTTTGCACATAACCTTTTTTTATGACTCTTTTTGCAAAAAGTAAAAAAGTGTCATATTTTTAGAAATAAAAATAGCATTTTCTTTCAAAATAAAGAAGACACACTGACTTGTCAAACTTGAGGACGACAGTGTCCTCATTGTGGGAATATATTTTTGAGAAATGAAAAAAAATTTCAACAACTAGGATAAGGAATTCCTATATAACATTGAAAATGTTTTAATTTAGAGACCAAAGGGGTAAAAACAATTTTTATTAACAAAACAATGTAGAAAATGACACATGACTCGATCAAAAAATAGGAAACTTAGCTAATGCATATTTTTTGTTATCTTCATCGACATGAGACACAAACACAAAGAACAACAAAGAAAGTGACTCATTAAAAAGATAAGCATGCAATTCCGTGGAACATCGCTATTGTAGAAACAAGTAGGGGTGACATCGGTCGGTCGGCTCGATTTTCAGGCCTAAATCGACGCCGACCGACGGACCAACCTTTGTTGCTGTTGTTCCACCGACCGACTGAACAATAGATAGGTCGGTCGGTTTTCGACAAACCGACTGGATTGGGATGTTGCAACAACGAGGCGACGAAGACGTCTGACGAGTGTGCCATTATTGTCATCGAGAAATAAGAAGATATAGTAAAGAAAATAGATCTAAAATGGTAATGGAGGAAGAAAGAAAGAAGATCTAAGGAAGAAGAAAGACAAACATGAAGAGTCTGAGGAAAGATTTTGAGAGAGGAGAGAAAAGAGAGAGATAGTAATAAATGAAAATGTAAATAATGAGTGATTTTGGGAAATGGGAGATGAGAAAGGAAACATAAACAATTAAAATAATATAAAAAGGTTGGGTGGTTTCAAGAAAACCATAGGGGCACATGGTCTTTCTAAAAACTACCTTGAAAAACCTACATCTTCCTCAATCTAACATAAAATCGGTCGGTTCGGTCGGTTTTCCTTCATTTGAAACCACCAACTGATCGATAGATTGGTTTTACAAAAGGTAAAATCGACACCGACCGACCTGCAGTTGAAACCGACTAAACCGACTTGGTTCGGTCGGTTTCGGTAAGTCGGTTCGGTTTTGTGGGGTATTTTGTTCACCCCTAGAAACAAGGGACAAATAAATAACAAAGCTAAAAATGATGATGCACCCATTTTACATGATAGATATACACATTAATGCTAACAAATATTTTCCACAACAAACATGCATCTTAATCCAAAAACAAAAACACATCTAACTAAGAAATAGAAATAAACCTAACTAATTTGAAAACTAACCTACCCATGAATTAACTAGTTCAAAATAAAAATTAAAAGCAATAAATAGAAGTAGAAGGGGACTCCCCTAATCATCATTGGAATCGTTCTAAAAAATTGGGTTGAGATGTATCCCTTCCAAAATGACTGGGGCTGCTATTACCTTGTGAAGGTCCTGGAAGTGATTCTTGCTGCGTAGCTAATCAAGCCAAAGCAGCTCTGGTTCTCAATCTATAGGAAGTAGCGTCAAACACTTCAAGAACTTTCTTCTTTCATTTCTTGATTTTCTTAACCAAATTCGCCCGTGAGATACCATCACTGGAGCTTTCTACCACAAACACATAACGAGGGTCAAAACTTGAGAAACTAGAAATAGAGGGGCACAAACCTATAGGTGGCAAAGATGCAGTAGGGAAAAATTATAGGGAACGTCCTCAAGACTGAACTGCTCCTCTGTAAGGGCTGAATTAACATTTTCTTCTCTACCAACAACCTCTTGCTTTTCATGCTCGAATGATCTCTCAGGAGATCACATCCAGATCTCGTATTGCAACCCATCATCTTCTCGCTCCTCCTCATTTGTCGATCCACATACCATTTGTGGACTTGCAGGATCCGGTTCAGAAGTAGTAGGCGATACTACTGGTTGTTGATCAATGTAAACCTTTACATCACAGCCCATCATTTCATCCCTACATTTCTCAATCGCAATGTTTGTTTCGCATCCCCAATGTAATCTTGGTCTTTTCGGTTCTCCTATGCTACATTTAAACTCATGAGCAAAATACTAACTTCTTGTATAGAAGGTTTAGGAGGTTGAATACTGAGAATGGACACTGGCATAGTGAAAAAGGCAGAAATGTCAGGTGCTACTACACTGCAAATCCTTCGTCATCTGAATTGCTGTGAATTATCAGCTATTTGTTCTAATCCTCTTAATTGTCATCTTGCCCTAACTCAACTTCAGTAGATACATTAATAATATGAGAATAAATGAGAGTTTGGATAGGTGGAGCCTTAGGTGATAAAGGTGGTGATTCTAGAGGAGGGCCTCCTTGAAGGGCTTCAAACGCCTCTTTATATATTTTCACATTTAGGTTTAATGTTTTCTCTATCGCAGCCTTCCATTCCTCCATTAATTTTTTAATGTTTTCAAAATTATATTTTCCAATAAGCTCTTCCTTAGATTTTTGCCTCTTCCTTTTTACCAAAATGCTTTCTTTCCCTTCTCGATTTTCTTTCTATCCTAATCCCTTAGTTTCACTTGATCCCCCAATTTCTGGATATCTAAAGAGCTAGGTGAATTGGGCAATATTGTACGTGAGGTTCGGCTAGTGCTATGCGTAGGAATTGTATAGACGAGGGGAAATGCGACTGGAGGGGTGGGTGGCGGTCCTACGGATGGCTAATACTCCCTTCGCTCATGCTCTGTACCTTCCTTCTCTTCCGACTTTGTTGAGGAAGAACCTCCTTGGACTCTGAATCAAAAAATCTCACGGTATAGAGGAGAGAAAATCGTGGGTCTTTGTCAATTTAAAGAAAGAATTTAGGGCTTTTCAGGTGGAGTTTCAGCAATAGATGTTTGGGTATTTAATAGGTTACGAAATTTGCCCAAATAGCCACTGGAAAAATCGTGCAGAAACCAAACCCTTAGAAATGTTCTATTTTTGGCCTCTAGTAGTGCCCGACGCTTTTATAAAAATCCCAAGTTCTTGCTCCTACAATATCAAAAAAAAATTAATTTTAGAAATAAAGAAATCATCAAAAAGCAAAATGAATGGCATAAGTCAAGCAAAAACAATGGAAAATTATTTTACACATAATTCCCTTAGCAAGGCAACCAAGACTTATAATTTTTAATAGTTACACCTACTTAACAAAAAGATAGTAAATGATGTTGTAGACCGACGACATAACATGAAGTAAGATAAGGAGAATTTCATAGAGAATGTGTATTTTTCGCTTACTGAGAGGCCTTATTTATAGGAGCTTAGAACTGAATCTTTAGTCAGTTCAAATATTTATCTTTTAATATCTCATTTATATGAATCTCTTTTAACACTAATAGAAAAGTGATCTTCCATGACAGTTGTGAACAATAAAAAGGTTTGGAGGAAAAGAAAACTGTCATAAATGATGGGAGCGCGTTTTTTGCGGGAAAAAAATGCTATTTTTCGAATTTTGTAAGTTTTATGACAGTTAAAAACTATAACGAAAATCGAATTTTCAATGACAGTGAAAAACTGTCACGAAATGGTGGAGGCGCGATTTTGGCGGGAAAAAACGGCAATTTACGATTTCATGCTCTATGACATTTTATAATTGTCAAGAAAAATAAAAAAAATTCACGTATTCCATGACAATTACCTAGACCATCTTGAAAAAGTATGACATACAAAAAGTGTCACGAATGATTTTGAGCGCATTTAATTTCTGTCGGAAAAACTACAGCTTTATTAACGATATTAATTCTTTCGGATTGTCCGGTCGCACCGAGTATAGATTTATGCTTAATAGATTCCCCCAAATACTCCATGAAATAAGTAGAAAATGGTATTTGGTATTGTGGTATGCTTATCCTGCATAATTGTGTCCTTCCTCTCTTCGGTCCCAAGTTTGACCCATATTAACTTAAATTATTTTTTCAACCCTCTATTATTATCTTTCTATAAAAATAATATAAGTTAATTCTAGTTTCACCAAACATTTCATAAACAAAATATTCATATTTAAATTATACCCGAGTTTTTTTTATTGGAATGAAATGTAGTCAACTTAATCTAGTGGTTAGTAATTATTTTGCATTTAAATTGAAACTAGTTAGGTTTGTTGGAAACTATTTATTGCCGGCCACGAGTCGACAAAAGAAATGTATTGTTATTTAAGAATATCTTTGATCATGATACTCTATGCAAGTCTCTTCAGGTCGGAATGTTTTGCTGAGCTAAACTGTTCATTATGTTTTATCGACCGACCTAGAAGGTTAGAGCCGACCTACGCAAAGATGTCTGCATGAGTGTTGAATAACACATTAACCAAACAACACGCTGCATTTTATGGGCAGTCGTATGACCGTTAAGCCATTGTCGGGAGTCTTGTCGGAGATCATCTTTATAAATAGAATTCAAATTTATTATTTATTGGGTGTGCATTTTTATTTTTTATTATTTATTTTTGCAAGAATTCAATACTTTCTCTTATCCTCATTTGCTAGCAAGAATGTTCAAGAAATGATTTTAAATTTCGTGATTTAAAGTCAGAGATATGATTGAAAATTCTTTACCTTGTTTGGAACAAAATAAATTTGAAATGAATATAATTAAATTTAGTTGTTTGGATGTTCATTGGATAGTTGAGTTTGATTTTTCGATTCACACAAAATAGCTAGTTCAACTGAACCGAAATTTTTTATTCAAATATCCTTTTTCATTCAAATATCCTTTTTAAATTTCAAATATCCTTATGGAATGAGTGACATTAACGGTAACGCTTGGAGTTTAGAGTAGTGCGACCCTCGAACTTTCGTGGACGAAAGTTTTTTTAAGGTAGGTAGTCTGTAACGCCCCGCGTTCTCTGGATTAAGCTTTAGATTGTGCTTTTAGATTTCTCCCTTTTTCGTTAAGTGAAATTCTTGGATCTTCTTATTTTGGAGTTTTAATTCTGGGATAATTAGAATCAAGTTTATTTTCGTTGGATTAAGATAGATTAAGTTTCGAATTTTGAGAAGAGATTTTTAATTAAATCTTATTTTAAGAATTTTGAAATTTAATTTTCCTTTTGGATTTTTTTATTGGGTTTCAAGCTTAAGTTAATCTCTTAATTTATTTTCTCAAATCCTTTTTGAAGTAAAGGATTATGAAAAATCTCTAGTCTTTTAAAAGGGCTTAGTCTATTCTTCTTTGTTTCTATTTATTTGGGCTCAATCCTTTTTTATAAAAGAAAAAAAAATTTAAGGGAAAATGGCTTTCACATACTCGCGTATGGAGCCTGTTTGCTTCAGGCTCATCAACAACACACAAAAGGAAAAGAAAAGAATTAAAAAAAAAAAAAGAAAAACCCTAACATCTCTTTCTTCCTTTCCCTTCTCTTCTTCCCCTTGCCCTAGCCACCGGGAAAATAACTCATATTACCCTCCCAAGTTTCTATTTGGCTCAAATAACCCTGCCCTCCAAAATTGTTTTCAATGACCTACTTTATTATCTTAATTAATTTTTTAAAAAATGAAAGTACATTTGTGCCCTTGAAGTAAAAAAAAAAAACCAACAGTTAGCCTTTGCCCCTCTTTCTCTTCCGTTTCGTTTCCTTTTCTTGCATCTTCTTCTTCTCCTTTTTGATTCCCTCCATTTCCTTCAACATAGAAAGCTTCGATTGGAGGTTCGATTTCGTTTTGAAAGTAGCGTGGACATTAAAGGTTCGATTTCGTTTTGTTTATTTTTTGTTTTCCTTTTCGATTTCGTTTTTTTTTCATCGATTTCCTTTTAGATTTTAGGCGTTTTAGTTTCCGGCGAGTATTTCAATTGATTTCTGGTTGTTTAAGGTGTATGAGAGGTTGAAGATGACCGTTGTTGTAGATTTCGTTGTGGGTTTTTTTAATGGGAGGTATTCTCGGGTTATTTCGTAGGAAGTGGGTTAGGGCTTTGATTGTTTAGAATCTGGAGAATTCTCGGTGGGTTTTGGGCGAAGTCGGTTACAATTACCAACATTTTGGAGTGTGTTCTTAGGAATCTGAAGATTTCTCGGTGGTTTTCGGGCGAATTAAGTTAGGGATTTGGGAAATTATAAATTCTCGGGGTCTTTCGGGCTTGGTGGATTTGCATTTGGAGTGTTATTTATCGTTTGGATAAATTCTCGGGGCATTTCGGGCGTGGTGTGTTGGAAATCCCTTTTTATTTATTTCGCCCGAAATGCCCCAAGAATTTTTCCACACGGATAAATAACACTCCAAATTCCCGGGGTATTTCGGACGAGCTAAATTGAACTTGTGGGAGTTGTAGGCTCTGGAAAAATTCTCGGTTCTCGTTCTCGCCCGGGAAAGTCCGCCATAATTTTTACAAAATTAATGATTCCTGAACGAAATGTTCGAGTTCATTAATACTGCTAAAATTCTCGTGCACGACTTCGCCTGAAAATTGCCCTGAGAAAGTTGACAGAAATAGTTTCTTTTATTTTTTGGTTGGTTAAACGATTGATTGGTTATTAGCATATATTTATATGTATGGCTTGTCAATTTCTCTAATCATAGGATCCTTTATTTACCCATCTACAGGTTAATTCAAAATGGAAATGGTAGTTAAAATCCCTCCCTCATCCTATGTCTCCGCCAACTTGACATGTCGGTCGCACCTAGTGAAGACTACCGCAGACATTAAGAGTAAATTGACCCCACCACAGCTTAGGATGTTTAGGAAAACTGTATTCGGCCACCTCCTTGACTTGGACCTCGTATTTAACGGGTCATTGATACACAACATCCTACTTAGGGAGATCGAGGATAGTACACCTGACACCATTAGCTTTAACCTGTTTGGGAGTAAGGTGTCATTTGGGCGGAGAGAGTTTGACATTATTTCTGGTCTTAAGTATGATAGGAGTCCAGTTAGAAAAGACACATCTCACCACAAACTTAGGCTTTTTACTTTAATGATAGCAACAACGTTCTGTTGAGTGAATTTGAGAAGATTTATATAATCACAAGGTTCGAGGATGACTTCGACGCGGTCAAGGTATCTGTTGGGGAGTGAGAGGACCCTGAAGTACGACTATACATTGCTGGGAATAGTTGATGATTGGGAAACATGTTGCAACCACAACTGAGGCATGTTGTCCTTTGATAAGACTATATATAGTCTGAAGCGTGGCCCGACGAAGAGGTCAAAGGATGGTGGGTTTAGGAAATCGCACAGTCTCTATGGTTTCCCTTGGGTGTTCTAGGTATGAGCATAAATACTTGTTTCCAATTTTCGTTCCTTTGAACTGGTCAATAACGTCCACCACTTATACTTACAGGTGTGGGCCTACGAGACTATATCTTCCTTATCTGGGCATGTGGCCAGTAAGGTAAATCCGGACGTCGTGCCACGTATTCTTCAGTGGAGGTGCGGCCATTCAACTGCATGGCATGTGCTGGACAGGGAGATTTTTCGATCTAGCATAGTAAGTTAAATCCTGTTTATACCTATAACTTTCTTTAATTTCCATATTTATGCCAACACATTCATTACCATTGCTGTAAGGAAGAACTCAATCAATAGAAGCAACAGATGCTGAGACGACCTTCCTAAATAGGACGTTCGAACCACCCGAGCCCGAAGATAAGAACGAAGTCCCGCGTGAGAACAATGCTGCTGAACCATCAAGTGCATGTGTAGGACCAGAGAAGGATGACAGGGAACAAAGAGCGAACGTCGATGAAGGTGTCAAAGAAGACGTCCATGTAGAGGCTGAGGAGAAGGAGGAGAATGGAAGTGGTAAAAAGGTACACATGTCCAGTGTGTGTCTGAGGAAAGTTAAAAAAACATTTGAAGTGCATGGACAAGCGCATGGACGACGAGTTTGGAGGTATTAAGGCTGAATTAAAATCCATCCGGAAGTTCTTGCGAAGAATCCCTAAGGTAATAACAGTTTTCGTTTACAATAACTACGATATCGTTTTCATATAGCGAGAACTAACTTGTCCTCCATTGTATAGGGTTTACCTGTCGACCCGAATGACATGAAAAGAGGCAGTAGTGGTGATGGTACTAGGCCAGGAGACGATCCTAGTGATGCACCCAGTGACAGACCTAGTGATGGACCCACTGACGGACCTAGTGGTGGACTCACTAGCACCGATGGTGGTCGGGGTGATGGTTCTAAGGGTGGTGATGGGTCTACACCATCTTCTAGGGAAGGGGACGACATGGATGACATGATCATCAATCCCCCCCATGTGAACATGCACGGGACAAAGGCACATCAGTCTGGTCAAACGGCTGAGGACCAGGCTGAACAAGAGCGCGAGGTATGTGTTTGTAATCCATAAGTTCAAATTCGATCGTAACCATGATCTGACGAAGGTTACTGTGCCCTCTTTCAACATAATCCACCTGCCTTGTCGTGCAAGGAAGACATGGGTATAAAGGATGTGCACAAGGAGCGTATGGAAACTGGTCTATACACGTTGCGAGGCTACCCCTCTCGAGGAGACTCCTATTAAGAGCAGACAGGTGAACCATATTATGATCGATTCACATCCATTAGAGTCATCTATGGACGACGACGTATTTATTTTTTACCTTTCACCTCTAAACACAAGATTTTATCTGCTAACATAATTTATCCAGAATGAATACATCGAGGATTTCATGGGCTCTGATGTCGAAGGGCTGGGAGAAGTAAAATCTCATAATGCTGAGCATACATCGACGTTGCATCCGGATCTTGATGAGGTACGTGTGTTGTTGCAGCTCGTTGAAAGCCACAAACCTCGACGGAGGTCTTAGAAGAGGAAGCTCCCATGGAAGCTTCGGGGCTCGTTCAATGTCATGGTGGACGGAAAACGGAAGAAGGTAATGCGATATGACCCACTAGTCCATGTCCCCCTTGAACAAGTCCAGAAGTTTCATGCTTGGATGGCAAACCCTAACACCGACCGCGCCACTAGCAAATCATATTACGGTGATCGGGGAAAGACATGGTTTCGTGACCTTATCACCCCAAACAAGTGGATGGCGAGTGAGGTACGAGTTCGAAACCTTAAATTGATTCGTTGTTCATGTTCACGTGAAACAAACTCGAGCAAAGGCAGGACTTGTGTTGTCGAAGATTCACCATCGGTGACATCGTACTTGCGGTACATATATATACATATATATACACACATATATATACAGATATATAGACATATATACACACATATATATACATATATACACACATATATATACATATATACATATATACACACATATATATACATATATACATATATATATCTCATACACTGACCGTATGTACAAATTCATGTCCTAACCAAAATTTTTCGTCGTTACAGAACTTTCTTCGACGAACAGACGGACTATATCAATGCATGACGGCCCCGAACGCAGTACCTGCGAGAGTTGCAGCGGAATACGATTGGGCTGGCAAGTGTGAGACCATCCTGAGCTACATGGACAGGATGCACACCGACTATCAGGCACAATGGCTTGATCTGGATGCTGTTTACCTACCATGCAACATTGGTGGCAACATTGGATTATGCTACACATGGATCTACAGGAGGGTGAGATCATCGTGTGAGATTTGATAAGGTCGATGACACCCTTTCTAACTCTGCAGTCCAAGTTTAGGCTGATGGTCGTTGTCCTACCGGCGTTGATGCACAGGGTCGGTGTTCAGGTACTGAGGCCGATACTACCAAATACACCATGGTGCGTTTTTCAGGTAACGTCAGCACCCCAGCAAGGCGGGTTCGGTGCAGGATGTTTTGTGTTAAATACTTCAAGTATGATATAACAGGGTCAAATATGGCCAGCTTAGCTCAGAACAACATTAGTTTCTTTAAGGAGAAATTAGTCATAAAAATGTGGGCAAATTGATCTATATTCTGAATCCAATTCGCTTATTAGTACTATGACATCATTTTATTACCTAGCTTTTACAAACTACTTATCTTGCTTCCTATAAGACAAATATGTTAAAAAGGCAATTTGATACAAAAAACGAACCAATTGTGCAAGCCAACTTTGCAATCCAACAATACAACATCGACTATTTATATTCCGCCCAAAAACAACCAAGTATGGAAATCAGTGAAATATTTCACGGGCAAATTCGAGCTATTAACGGGTGAGAAACATTTTGCCCGAAAATTTTTTCATCAACTTAGATGTTGTTCTCTGGACTATTTCACGGGCGAGAATATCAACATCCTGCCCGATAACATACATTAATTACCTCTCAAAATTAAGTAAGGCAAAATTTTATCAACATTTCGCCCAAATATATGACGATCAGTTTCCAGTACACAAAAAATAAAATACATGGATAAGTAAGTCATACATCGAACTAAGACTCGGTTATTCGTTATGGTTGGCGGCAAGTTTTCCTATTGTGACCTTGCATTCCACAGCTGCTGCATTTATGTATCTGTTGAGGCTCGCCTGCTGAAGGCATTTGTATTGTTTGCCGTCTTCCAACTCTCGCAACGAACTTTGGAGGCTCGATGGTGTACTCAACAAAGTCGTCGGGTAAAGGCTAGTCCTCCACATAACCCAATGGGTAGATTGGTTCGACGTATGCGTTAAGAAGCGTTTCTAATTTATACTTCGACGAACACGACGTATATATACTAACATTACGATGCATGGCGGCAGCGACAGCGTGGGAGCACGGGATCTGGTAGTAGTCAAACTGCTTACACGTACAACTCTTACTGTTTAAGTTGACACGCACTTTGCTGCTACCATCGTGTACCTCATACTCGTAATTATCAATCGGTCTAATCGTATGTCTTCGGGCCTGCTCCACTGCACCCTTAACAATCTCCTCAGCAAAATCAGTAAGAATGGATGCTCTGGTCGATGCGTACGTCCGCCGCTCGTAAAACCATTGTTTTAGAAGATCGCTACAATATTCTAATAGTGCAGTGACAAGCAAATATCATGCATGCACTAGAACTGCATTGAGGGACTCTGCAATGTTTGTTGTCATCTGATTGTACCTCAACCCAGGTTGATATGCACGTGACCATTTATCGAACCTGAGTTCTTCCAAGTACTTTCGCACTTCTGGGAATCCCGCAAGCTGATTCCAATAATACCTGAAGGTAGACTTCTTGAGTGTCTTAGCTGCTAGGAGGTATAGCCATTCCACGCCCTCAATCTTGAGCTTATCATTCAAGTTCATCTACACGTGATACATGCAACTAACCTGTTCAGCAGTGGGGAAGACAAAAGTCACAAAGTTATTAATGGTTCGGTGTCGGTCAGACACAAACACCAATCCTTCAACGTCTCCAATGCAACTCTTCACCCACTCCAAGTACCAAGTCCATGAGTTGTCTATTTCCCTGTCTACGATTCCAAATGCAAGTGGATATATCTGATTATTACCATCAACAAAGGAGGCTATCAATATCACACCTTTATATTTTCCCTTCAGATGTGCACCGTCGATGACAAGTAGGCTCGAATGCAACTTTTAAACCCCCGGATAGAGTAGCCTAGGGCCATGAATGCATATTGGAAATATTTATCGTCCTCCAACTTCAATGAAAATATCGTGCCTGGGTTCACCGATTTCAACGCCTCACCGTATTTACGCAAAAGGGTGTACGACTTCTTCGGCGACACCATTAGTAGTTCCAAAGCCCTTTCTCTCGCATGCCACGCCTTTTCATATCGGATGTTAATGTCGTAATTTTTCCGAATGTCATTAACAATATCCTTCGGTCTATAACGACGACTTACATCCTCAAAGGTTGACTTTATAATCTGATCCACCACACGACTTCGAGCTTGCCGGTGGTCATGTTTCATTACCTCATGAATGCAACTGTGCACCTCATAAAATGTAGAGATAAGGAAAGTATCTGAACCTTTAATTTTCCTTGAACAAAGGCTCCATTTGCACTCATCCTCGATGAATCAGACAGTTGTACAAACTTTTTGTCGACTTCTTCATGCGATATTCAAAATTCATCTTCATTGTGTAGACCGAGAGTTTGAACTACAAATCTTCTTTTAATCGAAAAGTACTCCCTACCGCAATGTCCTCCGTTGACAAACAAACTTTATCACCTGTCCTAACAATTTCCCTTGAGCAAGAAGCTTGACCAGTTGCACACAATGCATTCGTACTGACCACGTACACTTCGGTTGAGGGGTCCGATGATGGACCGGCTACATCCACTGGGTCTACTTCCTTCTCATTGTCAAAATCAACATCATCCTCGAATTCAGTATTGTGGTTGTCATCATCCTCGACCTCGTACTCGTACTCCACGTTGTTCTCATCGTTATCGTCTCATTGACCGTAATAGTTTGTTTCATCGTCATCCAAGTTACATGGGACTACATTGTTCCTCAGCAGTGTCATTGATGGGTCAAAACATGATGGACTAGGAGCGTGGAATCAAAAGGAAGCGATGGCGCATAATATGGAACGGTCTGCCCTAACTGGTGGGGAATTCATTTTTAGCTAGTTTTCGGGTGGGAAAATGCGATTTCACTCGAGAATGCATTGCATTACATTATTATTTTCACACTTTCAGCCGGGAAAAATGTGTTTCCGCCCGAGAATTTACGCTTCAATTGAGGGGTAGTTGGGTACGTTTACTTCCACTGACAATTTTGAAAAAGTTGATTTGGATCATTCAAAATAATTTTTGAGAGGTGGGTTATTTGAGCACATTGGAAACTTGAGAGGGTCATATGAGTCAATTTCCCCTAGCTGCCCCACCCCTCTCTTTCTTTTTCTTCTTTTTCAGCAAGTCCTCACCAGCGATGGTGGCCCTCCGATGAGTGACGATGTGCGACACCCACGGCAGCCCAAGCAGATCGACAAGCAGTGGCCTTCGGAACGTAACGGCAAACAGGTGCAGCGTTTTCTCCCTCTCAACGGCGGCGTCCTTCTTTGATACCTGACGGTTTTTGCACAAATCCATGACAAACGAAGGCGACGCGGCGGTTTTAGGTCATGGCAGCAGCAGGCACGGCAGATTGCTGCATTTTGGGGCGTTTTCCACTGACAACCCGACAGCATCGGGTTCTTGCCAGGTCCTATGGTCACGATGGCGGTTCCTCTCTCTAGCGTGTTTCATTCTAGACGGCAACCCCTCCCAACCATCCAGATCTGTCGACCCACGGTGGTCCATGGAGGCAGTTCAACACTGGCATGGCGGTAGCAGCAGCCCAATTCCAAGACGTATTCTTCATTCTGGCAACATTCGGCGATGACCCTCACTCAAACGAAATCAAACTGGTGCATTGGTGAAACATTTAAATGGTAAGAGTTCCTTCTGTTTTGGCCATGAGTTTGGTATGTTTTCTAAACAAATTTTTAATTGATCCCCTTTGTAGACACCGTATTTGGCCCGACTACATTGTTTATTTATTAATTGTTTTATTTTATCTTTAATTTGGATTTTAGAATAAGCTTTTATGTTTAATTGTGTTTTAAGGTAAAGTTTATTTTTAGCAAATATTGACTTTTTTTTAATTATTAAGAATAAAAAATGTTTTTAAAAGTTTTTTTTTTAAGTTTTTTTTGCCTCGTCAAAGGCCTACTTTCTTTTCCAGTTTGTTCCCCTTTTACCTCTAAGTTACTTTTTTTAGCATATTATACCGTTGCCCAGTGATGTATTTAAGAGGACGCAAAAGAGAGTTAAAGGGGGAAAGAGGGCTTGAAGTCAGAGAAAAAAAAACTTTGTTTCTCTTAAATCCCATTCTTCCTTCTCTCTCTGTGTACAACCCACCGTATCCCTCTTCTTCATCACCTTCAGACTCATCTCTTCGCATTCTAGTTCTTTCCTCATCCATTCTGATAGCAGCTTCCAGCCCGACGACACCTGCAGCGGCACCCCGCAAGCCCGGCAGCTTCAGATCCGGCCACCATCAGCTACCAACTCCGGCCGTACTCCGACGAGTAAGGCCCACGACGACGGCACCCGATCCGCGCCCTCGGCAACCCTGCACCGCGACACGCCGGATTCAACCCGAGCACCTTCACCGGCGATTGACGACCTTCCCTGCGCAGCAGCTCCAGCCCGGCGGCCCGACAGCAACGGCGGCGTGACACGAACAACGGCGATTTCCCCCTGCAGCAACCTCCGACCAGCGAACCTCCTGGCTTCGGATCCAGCCCGCGCACGACAACTCCGCGACCCACGACCCGTGTGTAAAGCTCCGACGACTCGCGTGAAGACCTCGGACCCGACGAACAGAGGTGGAGAAAGAAGTATTTTTTTTTTCTTAAAACTAAAACTAACAGTTTTTTTTTTGTTTAAAATACCAAAAAACTTAAATGCTAATTTAAAAAATTGTTAAATGCTTGTTTTGTTTTGTCTTTGAAAAAAGTAAAATTTTGAAAGAAATTAATTTTTTTTTTAAAACGGATTTTTTTTTAAGGAAATCTTGTTTAAAATTAAAGTCTTTAAACAAAGATAAGATTTCAATTTTTATTTTAGAAATAAAATTTTCAAAGGTTTTATTTGCAAAAGAAATTAAGTTATTATCCAAAACATGGCTTAGTGGCTAAAGACTTGGGTATTCACATCCAAGGCTCGGGATCAAGCCTCTCCAAGGGAATTGTTATTTATTTATTTATTATTTTTTTTTTCTTCTTCTTCTATTTTTTCAAAAACTCCAAGGACGGAAATTGGAATTTCCAATATTCCCTAGGTGATAAACTTTTTCTTAATGGCCTTCGTGTCACTCACAATTATTGGGTTCATATTTTATTGCAAAATATGAATTAGTAAACTGTGAGACATTTAAACAAAAATACAAAATTATTTTCTTTCCAGACCAAGTAAAACAATAGGATGATTTATGATAAAATGTGGTACCGTTTTCGAACGGGTATTGTGGGGTGCTAACACCTTCCCTACACACAAATCGACTTCCGAACTAAAACTCTATTTTCGCAGACCATCTTGTCCGTTTTTTTAAATAGTTGACCAATCACACCTCGTATATGATTGGTGGCGACTCCAAACCCCTATCTCGAAAGAGACCCTTCAGGGGATACCGTCGGCCGCTCCGCGTCGCGATGACGTTGCGACAGCTTGGCGACTCCGCTGGGGACTTTTAGAGAGTCACGCCATTTGTTTTATCTTTTATCCTGTTGTTTTTTTCTATCGGTCATTTTTTTTGTGTGTTATTTTTCTGTTATTTAATGTTTTTTATATAGTCATGCATTTCACACAAATTCACAAGCCTCCTACCCGGGCTTTATCTTTAAGACTAGACCGGAGACTGAGTAGTGTGACCTTTGTGGAATCTCGATTCCCGTGCAGGCACATGAAAATCTCCACTCAAATTAACCATATTGCGAGAGCATATGAAAATTTGGGGGCCTATTCTCCTCTAGGTTTGCCCGTTAAGCATAGCCTTCACAATCATCTTGCACAAATGTCATCTGTGTGTTTTATGTCTTACTTTGCTATATCTTTGGGGTCGAGTTTTATCCAGGTCATGTTTTAAAAGCAAAAAAAAGCTAAAAAAAAACCTAAGTTATGTTTTAATAAATATTTCCTTTTTTATCATTTTCCATTTTTACTTAATAACTATTTATATTAAAATAAAAAAAACAAAAGATTTCTAGTGTTTTTGGTTTTCTCCGTTTCTTTTAAGATTTTTTTTTTTTTTTTTGCAATTGTGCCAAAATTGACTCAAAGTCTTAAATCATTAATATTGGCAATAAAATTAAAGCATGAGTTCCGGTAAAACTCCAACCCAGGATTGGAAGGAGGAAGACCAGGAGACTGTCCGTCAGTGGTCAGAGAACACACAACACATTTATGGTGACGCCTTGTCGGGAAGCATCGCCACACCATTTCATCGCTTAACATTCACAGACGACCAATTAGAAGTCCTGAAGCAGTTGTGGGAAGGCTTAAGACCAGACAGAAAAGCCCAGTTCACGAGAAAGTATGGCCATATAGCACAACTCTTGTACGTGCAAGTCAATTTCTCAGCGTTAAGAGCCCTAGTCGAGCATTGGGATCCAGCTTATCGGTGCTTCACCTTTAATGCAGTCGACTTGACTCCCACTATCGAGGAATACCACGTTCTTTTGCAAATACCACTGCAGGAGAAGATTGAGGTTTACTCCTACGACGATGGGCTTACATTAAGGCGAGCCCTATCTTTTCTTTTAGGTAAACTACCTGCTAATGAGATTGAGAAGCATGTGAAAAAGAAGGGAGAAAATACATGTCTGCCGATAGAATATGTCCTGTATCTCCGGCAAAGAGTAAGTAACGAAGAAAAGGAGCTAACACTATTGGCTCTATGTTTATTTAACTTGGTCTTGTTTCCTAAGGTTAGTGGATATATCGAAGAGCGGGTGGTCAAGCTATTCGTCAGAATCGAGGCGGGAGTCAATCCCGTAATACCTATCCTTGCAGAAACCTTCCGAGCGCTAAACTTCTGCAGATCAAAAGGAGCAGGGAGATTCCTAGGATGTGCTCAGCTGTTGTATATCTGGATCCTTAGTCATATGAAGTGCCCACCGCAGTTCCACTATCCTCCGGTTAAATATTCAAAATCATGGAATAAGATTCAGAATCCCATCTTTGAATTCAACCAGGCAGGGTGGAGCCCGAGTTACTCAGGAAAAGATGAGTGGAGGGCTTTCTTTGCAGGAATAAGACAAGAAGACGTGGATTGGAAAACTCCGTGGATGTCAATCAAACCTATGATGTATAGGTGTGGTAAGTTTCAAAGTTTACCACTTTTGGGCCCATGGGGATGTACATCTTATGCTCCATTGATGGTGCTGCGCCATATATGGATACGTCAGTTTATCCCAGTCACACACGACTTGAAGGACTGTGAGTTTGCTTATGATGCCGGGTTTTGCAAAAGTAAAATCCAAGAAATTGTGAAGGCCTGGAGGACAGTCGTCAAAATCCAAAGTGGGCGATACCATGATGATGCATTCGAGACATACATGCATTGGCATGCGAGTAGGGGAAAAACTGTGCTTCTGCTATCAACAGACAAGGGCAAAGCAGACATTCCAGTCAGGAGGGCTCTTACGAAAATAAGCCCAAATCATTCCCCTCAACAGAAGTCACGTAGAATGGAATATGAGCTACGGGAAAGAAGCTCGACTTCAGCCAGGAAAGGACCACAGTTGGGCTTACCCCATAACATTGAGCCGATATTGCAAGAAACAAGGAAGGTCATGGATCAGAACACAACGAGAAGTTGAAATTATTTCCCTTCGAACAAAAATTTCATCCCTGCGTGAAAAAGTCATAGTAATGGAAGAAAAGGAAGGACAGTTGGTCCAGTATGCTCAGGAAAACGAGAGGTTAAGGGAAGCTGTTGAAGTTGTTAAGAGTCGTCTCGATTAGACCCAAAGTGCAGCTGAAAAGGTAATGCAGGGTTACACTTGCATCAAAGAGCAGTACAATCAAGCGGAATGTGAATTGGATCAGGTGAAGTGAGATAATATGAGACTATATCACAACTCGGAAGGTGTGCTCACTCAAGTTAGAAAAGCCGCTCGAAGGGCGGACGTTTTAGCTGATGAAGCACGAGCTCTCACATCTGCCATTGCCCCTACGTAGCCGAATGGCAGAAGCACACTTAAATTTCTAGGCAAGCTCAGACGAGATCTGGAACATTGGAGACATTTTTACTGAGGCTCTGCTTTAATTTATTTCCAATATAAGGATATAAACATTTAGCTCAAGTTCGGCACAATCATTTTGTTTTTTTTAATAAAACCTTGAGCTTACTTTCCTTTTCTCATTTTTTTTATCTAGTTTTTTATTTTATTTATACTCTCTTTTTCATAAAACGAAAAGGGATTGGTCAAGATAGCTCGCTCACCGGCGCCACGCCATAGGTATCGCACAAGGCTTAGGACGAAAATAAAAATGGAAGATGACCGTAAATCCGAACAGGAAAAAACGAGGAAGGATATTGAAGAGCTGCGAGAGAAGTTAGACGCCATCCTCCTCGCCCTTGAAAAGGGGAAGACGATTGCAGAAACTAGCAATCCAATCCACGAGCCACCAACCCCTCAGTTCCCGCCAGGTTTTGAGCCATCTTTTCGGCCAGCGGGACCGTCTTTCAGGCCAATGACAGAGGGATTTATGTCTCAATACACAACGTACAACCCTCTTTATGATATTCCAGCTGGGCAGTTCCCACCTCCGTTGGTCAGGGGACCTCCGCAAGCTCCAGCCGGCATTATTTTTCAAGAGCCAGAGCAAGTCATAGCACCGCCTACAGTCCTTAATCTGGGTGGTCCTCAAGCAAATAAGGACCCAGAAAGACAGGAGGCCCCTAGCAGTGAGAAATTAGAGGTTCTGGAGGAAAGACTGCGAGCAGTAGAGGGAACAGATGTTTTTGGCAACATTGATGCCTCTCAACTATGCTTGGTGTCGGGACTAGTCATCCCTCCAAAGTTCAAAATTCCAGAGTTTGAGAAGTACGATGGTTCTTCTTGTCCTAAGAACCATCTTATCATGTACTGTAGAAAGATGGCAGCGTATATCCAGAATGACAAGCTATTGATACACTGTTTTCAGGATAGTTTGTCTGGCCCAGCTTCCCGTTGGTACATGCATTTAGACAGCGCCCATGTTGGTTCGTGGAAGAATTTGGCTGATTCCTTCCTAAAGCAATATAAACATAACATAGATATGGAGCCCGACCGTTTAGATCTGCAGAGGATGGAGAAAAAAACCACAGAAAGCTTTAAGGAGTACACTCAAAGATGGCGGGATACAGCTGCTCAGGTCCAGCCTCCTTTGACTGATAAAGAGTTATCTTCCATGTTCATTAACACCCTAAAACATCCTTTTTATGATCGGATGATAGGAAGTGCTTCTACGAGCTTCTCCGATATTTTGACTATTGGAGAAAGAATTGAATACGGGGTTAAGCATGGTCGAATAACCAGCACTGTTGGAGAATCGTCAACCTCAAAGAAGGCGACATCCTCGAAGAAAAAGGAAGGTGAGGTGCAAATGGTAGGCGCCGACCGACACGTTTGGAGGCAACCACCATATGGTAAAACACCGCGGTATGCTCCATATTATTACCCGTCACCATACGGATATAACCAACCGTACGTGAATAGCGCTACTTTCCAGTATACTGCCTCTCAGAATTTTAGACCTCCAGCAAGTCAAGGCTTCCAGCCCAGGGGTTACCAGCAAAATACCGTTTATACTCAGGGGCAGCAGAACAACAGATCGACACGTAAGCAATCCCAGTTTGACCCAATTCCAATGACTTACACTGAGCTCCTGCCCCAGTTATTTCAGAATAATCAACTGGCACCGGTACCCGTGGATCCGATCCAGCCTCCGTACCCAGGATGGTATGATGCAAACGTCCGCTGTGATTACCACGCAGGAGCTATCGGGCATTCTACAGAAAATTGCACAGCACTTAAGTACAGAGTCCAAGCGTTGATCAAGGCAGGATGGCTGACCTTTAAGAAAGAAAATTGTCCGGATGTGAAAAACAATCCGCTGCCAAACCATAAGAATGTACAAATAAATGCAGTTGAATGTCAAGGGATCGAATCAAGGAGTAAAGTATCAGAAATTACAACTCCTATGCAGAAGTTATTTGAAATCCTTTGGAGCCACGGGTATATGTCCATGGAGCATCTTTGCCCAGATATCAGGTGTGAAAGATATGATGAAAACCTGACATGCCTGTACCACGCTGGGGCAAGAGGTCATCCTCTCGAGCAGTGCAGTTGTTTTAAAGAGAAAGTACAAGAGTTGCTGGACTTGAAAATCCTCACAGTTACTCAATCTCACCAGGAACAAAGGATAGATGTGGTAGAGTATGTTTCAACTGCTGAAAGCTCAAGCGCTGCTTATAAGCCAAAACCTCTCACGGTATTGTATCGTGAAAAGCCTGAGGTACCCAGCAACAGTTGGAGGCCAATCACTATCCAGGTCCCCGCTCCGTTCGAGTATAGCAGTTCCAAAGCAGTGCCTTGGAAATATGAGTGTAAAGTAACTGTTGGTCAAAAGGCACAATCTTCCTCACTCCCAGTCGACAATATTACGAGAGGGGGAGGTATGACACGAACTGGGAGGTGCTATACTCCAGAGAGCTTGCTAAAGCACACGAATAAGCCCAACAGTACAAATAAAAAAGAGAAAGCAAGCAAAAAGAAAAATGAAAAGGTAGAACAAGATAAAAAGGGGAAGGCCAAGCTCGGTGAAGACATTTATGATGAATTTCAGGAGGCAGTGGGCCCAAAACAACCGGTGTCCGAGGAAGAGACTCAGGAGTTTCTTAAGCTAATCAAACAAAGTGAGTACAAGATTATTGAACAATTGGGCCGAACACCAGCAAGGATCTCTATTTTATCTTTGCTGCTATCCTCCGAGGCGCATCGGAACACATTACTGGAGGTATTGAAGCAAGCTTTTGTATCTCAAGACATCACAGTGGACAATCTGAGCAGTGTTGTGGGAAATATAACTGCGTCCAGTTCCATCACCTTTACTGATGAGGAGATACCACCGGCGGGTACAGGACACACCAAAGCTCTCCACATCTCAGTGAAGTGTAAAAACTTCCTGGTAGCCAAGGTCCTTGTTGACAACGGATTGTCGTTAAACATAATGCCAAGGTCCACACTAGAGAGATTACCTGTTGATATCTCTCATATGAGGCCGAGCACTGTGATAGTAAGGGCATTTGATGGAGCCTGCAGTGCCGTTGTTGGGGACATTGAGATCTCGATCCAAATAGGTCCTTGCACTTTTGATATAACATTTCAAGTTATGGACATAACATCAGCCTACAGTTTCTTGCTGGGGCGACCTTGGATACATTCGGCAGAAGCAGTCTCATCCACTTTGCATCAAAAAATTAAATTTGCAGTTGATCAGAAGTTGGTGATCATATTGGGACAGGAGGATATTCTGGTTTCAAAACTCGCTTCGATGCCTTATGTAGAGGCAGCAGAAGAGGCTCATGAATCTTCATTCCAGTCATTTGAGATTGCAAATGCAACAACCTTACATGGGAAAAGTGGGAAACCTAGTCCACACTTATTAAACGCTACCTTTAAGAAAGATGGGGGCAATTTGGACAAAATGCTAAGGATGGCAAATAACACAAAAAGATTTGGGTTGGGGTACAAGCCAAGCAGAAAAGACTTCGTCAGAGTGCAGAACCATGAGAAAACTAAGCGCTTGATCAGATTTGAGAATGAAGAGCGAGACTACCCAGGCAGGACTGTCCCACCTCTATGTTGTTCTTTCAGGAGTGCTGGGGTAATCAACCAGAATGACCACGAAGACTCTACAGTTGCAGCCTTAGTAGACGAAGAAGAAGAGCGGTCTGGTCCTTTTGTTTTCCCGTGCCCAGATGGTTTCGAGCTTAGCAATTGGACCGTGTTAGAATTACCATCTTTCCATAACATTTCAAAGTAATTTTATTGTTATTATTTTCTACCCTATTTTTACTCAATTTCCGAGCTTACAATTTCCTGTATGTTCGTTTCTTTTTCTTTTCTTCAAAATCAATAAAGTTTTTCGTTCACTTTATCTTCGTTTCATTTTGTCATTCGCTCTTTCCTATTGGGTCAATATATTCATTTGTTTCCTTTCCTTTTCCTCTCTCCCTCATTATGTTTTAAGCAGTAATACTGAGATCGAATGTGATAATAATTCAAGATACAAGCTTGTCACACCAATATACAATGTCGAGTCGGATGAGGAAATAATTGATGAGCCATCATCTGAGTTGTTAAGAATGTTGGAAGAAGAAGAAAAGACGTTGGGACCCCATGGGGAGTCAACTGAGATAGTTAACTTGGGATCGCAAGCCGAGGTCAAAGAAGTAAAAATTGGCACGAACATGTCTTTAGAAAGTCGTAAGAAGTTAATAGAATTACTTCATGAGTTTGCTGATGTATTTGCTTGGTCTTATCAAGACATGCCTAGTTTAGACACAGACATTGTGGTCCACAAGTTGCCAATCAACCCAGAGTGCAAGCCTGTGAGACAGAAATTACGCAAAAATGAGACCAGATATGTTAATCAAAGTAAAGGACGAAGTAAGGAAACAAATTGATGCTGGTTTCCTTACAGTATCCAATTATCCAGAGTGGGTTGCAAACATAGTCCCAGTACCGAAGAAAAATGGACAAGTACGAATGTGTGTGGACTACAGGGATTTGAATCGTGCGAGTCCAAAAGACAACTTCCCGCTTCCTCATATTGATGTGTTGGTAGACAATACTGCCGGTTTCTCTACTTTCTCTTTTATGGATGGATTCTCAGGATACAACCGGATCAAGATGGCACCTGAAGATCGTGAAAAAACCACATTCATTACACTATGGGGCACCTTTTGCTATAAAGTTATGTCATTTGGGCTAAAGAACGCTGGGGCAACCTACCAGCGTGCTATGGTTACCCTATTTCATGACTTGATGCACAAAGAAATTGAGGTTTATGTAGATGATATGATCGCCAAGTCAAGGCAAGGAGAAGAGCATACACTTGTCCTAAGAAAGCTATTTGAGCGATTGAGGAAATTCTAGCTAAAACTCAATCCCAATAAGTGCACATTTGGGGTAACCTCTGGGAAACTTCTCGGCTTTGTAGTAGGCCAGGAAGGCATTAAAGTCGATCCTGATAAAGTCAAAGCAATTCTAGAGATGTCACCTCCCAAAACATAAAAAGAAGTCAGAGGATTCTTAGGACGACTCAATTACATCGCGAGATTCATTTCCCACCTGACGGCAACTTGCGAGCCCATTTTCAAATTGCTTCGCAAGAACAACGACGGGATATGGGGCGAGGATTGCCAAGTAGCATTTGACAAGATTAAGCAATATTAGCAGAGTCCTCCAATTCTTGTGCCACCAACTTCAGGTCGACCCCTCATTTTATATCTCACGATGACGGAAAACTCCATGGGATGTGTGCTGGGGCAGCATGATGATTCAGGCAGGAAGGAGCAGGCCATATACTACTTAAGTAAGAAGTTCACCGATTGCGAGACTAAATACTCTCCCGTAGAAAAGACTTGTTGTGCTCTAGCTTGGGCTGCCCATCGTCTTAGACAATATATGTTGTATTATACGACATGGCTCATCTCAAAAATGGACCCCATAAAGTACATTTTTGAAAAGCCATCTCTCTCGGGTAGAATTGCAAGATGGCAAGTACTCTTATCCGAGTACGATATTGTCTATGTAACTCAAAAGGCAATTAAGGGGAGTGCTCTAGCTGACTACCTAGCCCAACAACCCATAAACGACTATGAAGCAATGAAGTTCGACTTCCCATACGAGTATATCTCCACCATAACCACAGATGAAGAAAATTTAGACCCACAAGCATGGACTATGATGTTTGATGGTGCCTCTAACGAGCTAGGTCATGGGATAGGGGCAATATTAATAGCTCCCAAAGGAAATTTGTTTCCTCTTACCGCTAGATTATGTTTCGACTGCACGCATAATATGGCTGAGTATGAAGCATGTTCTATGGGTATCCAAGCTGCTGTGGATATGAAAGTTAAGAAACTCAAGGTCTTTGGAGATTCTATGCTAGTGGTTTATCAATTAAGAGGAGATTGGGAAACAAGAGACACCAAATTGCTGCCTTACAAACAACTTATAACAGAATTTGGCGCAAGAGTTTGATGAAATCTCATTCGATCACTTACCAAGAGAAAGCAATCAGATGGCAGATGCACTGGCAACATTAGCAGTTATGTTCAATATAGAACTCAACGAGGAGATTCAACCGATTAAAATTGAGAAAAGAAACATCCCAGCCTCTTGCATGAGTATTGAGGAAGAGTTTGATGGCAAACTGTGGTTTCATGACATCAAGCAGTACGTCAAGTGCAAAGAGTATCCTCTCAGCGCCCCAGAAAATGATAAACGCACCATTCGCAAGTTGGCAGCAAATTTTTTCTTAAATGGAGAGATCCTGTACAAGAGAAACCACGACATGGTTCTCCTAAGATGCCTCGAGAAAATAGAGGCCAATAAGATTATGGAGGAAATTCATGAAGGGATATGTGGCACTCATGCAAATGGGCATATGATGGCTAGACAAATTTTGAGAGCTGGCTATTACTGGTTGACAATGGAAACAGACTGCATTAAATATGCAAGGAAGTGCCATAAATGTCAAATTTATTCAGACAAAGTTCATGCCCCTGCTTCTCATCTGCATACCTTGACAGCTCCTTGGCCCTTTTCTATGTGGGGCATGGACGTAATAGGTCCCATCGAACCTAAAGCATCAAACGGGCATCGGTTTATCTTGGTAGCCATAGATTATTTTACCAAGTGGGTAGAGGCAGCTTCTTATCGAGATGTGACAAAAGGAATTGTCATCAAATTCATTAAGAAAGAGATTATCTGTCGTTATGGTCCTCCTGAAACCATAATTTCTGATAATGCAAGGAATTTAAACAATAAAATGATGATCGAGCTCTGCGAGCAGTTTAAAATCAAGCATCTCAACTCAACACCTTACCGGCCTAAGATGAATGGGGCAGTAGAAGCTGCCAACAAAAACATAAAGAGAATCGTTGAAAAGATGACTGTAACTTACAGGGATTGGCATGAAATGCTTCCGTTTGCCTTGCATGGTTACCGCACCTCAGTCCGTACATCAACTGGGGCAACGCCATTTTCTTTAGTCTATGGCATGGAAGCCGTTCTTCCCGTTGAGGTTGAAATTCCATCTCTGCGGGTTCTCATGGAGGCTAAGTTACAAGAGGCCGAATGGGTTCAAAGATGCTACAAGCAGTTGAACTTTGTGGAAGAAAAGAGATTGACAGCATTATGCAGAGGACAACTCTATCAAAGAAGGATGATAAAGGCCTATGACAAGAAGGTACGGCCAAGAAGATTCAGAGAGGGAGATTTGGTTCTTAAAAGAATTCTCCCATTTCAGAAAGATCACCGAGGCAAATGGACCCCGAATTATGAAGGACCATTCGTGGTGAAAAAAGCCTTCTCCGGAGGAGCACTAGTTCTGATCAACATGGACGGCGACGAGTTGGCAAATCCAGTCAGTTCAGACCATGTCCGAAAGTATTATGCATAATTTCTCAATGGTTGTATCGTTAGAAGATCAGACAATATTGTACAGAAGTTGACTAAATGTATTGGAGAGTCTCACTTTGATCTCAGTATTTTGCTTAATTTCCACTCTTTGTTGTAGTATACGAATAAGAATCGTATCTTTGAGACATGTACCTCGTCATAAAGTCCATTCTTCATTTGCCTTTCCTTACGCATCTACTTATTAAATGATGGTTATTCGCACTATCCAAGACTAAGTGCTATCGAAATTAAGGGGTGCGGGAAACTCAAAATGGACTCTGCCCTACTATTGGACGATCATTCTCTAAAGGCCAGTCGGGCAAGTATGGGGCAAAGTTGTTATCGTTTTGCCTACTAAAAGTTTATTTAGAAAGGAAAATGCAGTGATCGGGCTATTTCGACAATCCCAAATTTATTTTTAAAACATTTGATTTCGCTTTCTTCTTTTTAAGGTTGATTTTCGCTTTTGTTATTATGCTTCAAGAGCATGTTTCTTTCATTTTTCTTTGAGCTTTGTGACTTTGCTTTTCGCTCGAGTAAACGTCTTTACTTTTTCGTTAAGTCGAACCCGGTCAAGCCTGGTCGAAGCCTGTGTCAAGCCAGGTCCGTTATCTTTACTTTTACTGTTTGGTTAATGGAACCCGGTCAAGCCTGGTCGAAGCCTGGGTCAAGCCAGGTCCTTTATCCTCTTTTTCCTGTCGTTTAAATTAAACCCGGTCAAGCCTGGTCGAAGCCTGTGTCAAGCCAGGTCCGTTACTTTAATTTTCCTGTTTGATTAAATCGATCCCGGTCAAAAGTCGTGATCGAAGCCTGTGTCAAGCCAGGTCCATTCCCATTACTTTTATCTTTAGTTAAAACACAGGTCTGCTGCATCGTACCTATCAAGAAAGATCCACTGTCTTGAGCTTTAAAATAAAAATTTCGTCTTCCCAATACTTTGTCTTTTTGCCTTTGTCTACCCTTCTAGTTCCGCAAGAGTACACAAAGGGGGGCAAGCTGTAGACACCGTATTTGGCCCGACTACATTGTTTATTTATTTATTGTTTTATTTTATCTTTAATTTGGATTTTAGACTAAGCTTTTATGTTTAATTGTGTTTTAAGGTAAAGTTTATTTTTAGCAAATATTGACTTTTTTTAACTATTAAGAATAAAAAACGTTTTTAAAAGATTTTTTTTTTTTTAAGTTTTTTTTGCCTCGTCAAAGGCCTACTTTCTTTTCCAGTTTGTTCCCCTTTTACCTCTAAGTTACTTTTTTTAGCATATTATACCGTTGCCCAGTCATGTATTTAAGAGGATGCAAAAGAGAGTTAAAGGGGGAAAGAGGGCTTGAAGTCAGAGAAAAAAAATTTTGTTTCTCTTAAATCCCATTCTTCCTTCTCTCTCTGTGTACAACCCACTGTATCCCTCTTCTTCATCACCTTCAGACTCATCTCTTCGCATTATAGTTCTTTCCTCATCCATTCTGATAGCAGCTTCCAGCCCGACGACACCTGCAGCGGCACCCCGCAAGCCCGGCAGCTTCAGATCCGGCCACCATCAGCTACCAACTCCGGTCGTACTCCGACGAGTAAGGCCCACGACGGCGGCACCCGATCCGCGCCCTCGGCAACCCTGCGCCGCGACACGCCGGATTCAACCCGAGCACCTTCACCGGCGATTGACGACCTTCCCTGCGCAGCAGCTCCAGCCCGGCGGCCCGACAGCAACGGCGGCGTGACACGAACAGCGGCGATTTCCCCCTGCAGCAACCTCCGACCAGCGAACCTCCTGGCTCCGAATCCAGCCCGCGCACAACAACTCCGCGACCCACGACCCGTGTGTAAAGCTCCGACGACTCGCATGAAGACCTCGGACCCGACGAACAGAGGTGGAGAAAGAAGTATTTTTTTTTTTTCTTAAAACTAAAACTAACAGTTTTTTTTTGTTTAAAATACCAAAAAACTTAAATGCTAATTTAAAAAATTGATAAATGCTTGTTTTGTTTTGTCTTTGAAAAAAGTAAAATTTTGAAAGAAATTAATTTTTTTTTAAAACGGATTTTTTTTTTTTTTAAGGAAATCTTGTTTAAAATTAAAGTCTTTAAACAAAGATAAGATTTCGATTTTTATTTTAGAAATAAAATTTTCAAAGGTTGTATTTTCAAAAGAAATTAAGTTATAAACCAAAACTTGGCTTAGTGGCTAAAGACTTGGGTATTCACATCCAAGGCTTGGGATCAAGCATCTCCAAGAGAATTGTTATTTATTTATTTATTATTATTTTTTTTTTCTTCTTCTTCTATTTTTTCAAAAACTCCAAGGACGGAAATTGGAATTTCCAATATTCCCGAGGTGATAAACTTTTTCTTAATGGCCTTCGTGTCACTCACAATTATTGGGTTCATATTTTATTGCAAAATATGAATTAGTAAACTGTGAGACATTTAAACAAAACTACAAAATTATTTTCTTTCCAGACCAAGTAAAACAATAGGATGATTTATGATAAAATGTGGTACCGTTTTCGAACGGGTGTTGTGGGGTGCTAACACCTTCCCTACACACAAATCGACTTCCGAACTAAAACTCTATTTTCGCATACCATCTTGTCCGTTTTTTTAAATAGGTGACCAATCACACCTCGTATATGATTGGTGGCGACTCCAAACCCCTATCTCGAAAGAGACCCTTCAGGGGATACCGTCGGTCGCTCCGCGTCGCGATGACGTTGCGACACCCTTCGTGTAGATGAAGCTCTGATACCATAAAAAAAGGAGTAAAACCAAAGATGAATTAAGGAGTAGTTTTGAAAGAATTTCTCTACATGTCTTTCATAAAATAATAATGGCTGACTTATACATTTATTTTCTGACTTATACATCTACACGAAGAATAATAAAGGAAATAAAAGGAACATGGAAAGTATGTCTTACGGTAAAAAAAAGAGGCAAAAAATCTTGCCATTTTGACAAAAAGAAATAAATTTTTTTATCAAAGGCAAAAAGGAATAAATTAGATGCAAAGAAATAGCTGGACTGATTTTCTTTGACTGCTTGATTTTAGGAGCAATTTAAACTTTGTAAATTAGACTTTTTCCAAACTGTGATTCCTTGATTATAGGAGCAATTGAACCCATAATCTACCCATTGTTTATGTCGGCTGAATTTCTTTATTTCTTTCACTTGTTGGTTCTTTATCATGTTCTAAGTGCATCATTTAGCATTTTGGTGACCGGTTCCAATGTTAATTTTTTCACGATTTCTTTTATCTAGAATGCTAAAATGCTAACATTTACGGAATGCTTGGTGAAACTAGAATGCTAACATTTACTCACTTGTGATTGGTTTTATGTAGTGTTTATATTTGTGTCATGCATATAGTTTAAAGTCTAGTTAAATAATTGTGTGGCTATCCTACAGCAAAGATAGTCAATTAAGACTTGGTGTTTATATGTGTCATGCATATAGTATGAAGTCTACTTGGATAATTGTGTGGTTTAAAGTTTAGTTGGATAATTGTGTGGCTATCTTGCAGCAAAGATAGCCCAATTAAGACTTAGTGTTTATATGTGCCATGCAAATAGTATGAAGTCAAGTTGGATAAATGTGTGGTTTAAAATTAGTTGGATAATTGTGTAGCTATCCTGCAGCAAATATAGCCTATTAAGACTTAGTGTTTATGTTTGTGCCATGCAGTTTAAAATCTAGTTGGATAAGTGTGTGGCTATCCTGCAGCAAAGATAGTCAATTAACACTTAGTTTTTATTTGTGTCGTGCATATAGTATAAAGTTTAGCTGGATAATTTTGTGGTTTAAAGTTTAGTTGGATAATTGTGTGCTATCCTTCAGCAAAGATAGTCAATTAAGACTTAGTATTTATATTTATGTCATGCATATAGTTTAAAATCTAGTTGGATAATTGTGTGACTATCCTGCAGCAAAGGTAGCCAATTAAGATTTGGATAAGTAGATTGTTTTTGCTTGTTATTGTTCAACATCTGTGTTATTCATAAATCAGTTTCATTTGGGTAAAGTCTTTAGTATTTGGAGAATCAAAAAAACCGTTTGGTATTGTCTTTTTGCTTCTTTGTTTTTGTGAAAGAAAGTTTTTGTGTGAGTCATTTGAGGGAAAGAAAAAGATAGGTGTTATTCTTTTGTAACTACGTGTTGAGTGTTATTCTTTTGCATTGGGATCCTTTCTTGTAGGTCGTTACCATTTTGTTGGGCTTGGTTTTTGTATTCATTTCCTATATTCTTTCATGTTTCTCAATGAAAGCTTGGTTTCTTCTCAAAAGAAGAAAACAAAATTGAAGAAACATTTGGAGCACATTTAGAGCATCTATATGAGAACTGTTTACTATTCCGTGATTCAAGTTATTTTCTCGAGAGTGGAGCACATTCACGATTGTTGCATGTTAGAGTTAGAAAGAAAATGTGGGGGTTAATATTAATATTTTCTTAATTGTTTGTTTTATTTTGTTGAACGAGTAGCTTGCGGGAGCAACATTTTGAGAAAGAAGAATGTATAAGGAAGAGTTTCGACGTACTTTCGACATGTACGAGGTTAATGTAATGTGAATATAGTTCGTTGGGCATTCTCTTATTGTAGTCATAGACTTATAGTAGTATTTGTATAAAATATCATAATTTACAAATTTGATCAGACTTTGATCTTATTATATACAACTTTGTTACATTTTATAATTTACAAATATAGATATTTTTTTGAAATGTGTACAATGTTATTAAATGTATTTTATGACTGTTATGAAATTGTCATATATAAACTTTTATTGACATTACAAACCTTCATGACAATTAAAACTACCAATATTGACCATTTAAACTATCACTATAAAAGTTTTCGTGACAATTATAAATAGTCATTGTTACGTTTTTTTTATGTTTATCATCAGTCGTTAAAAAATATTTCATGTCAATTTTGAATTGTCGTTAAAAAGTATTTCATGACAATTATAAACTATCATTAAAAAATATTTCGTGACATTTATAAACTGTCATTATTAAGTTTTTCTTTTTATTTATTTTTTTTTTAAGACAAACTTTTATAAAAGGACTAACTTGCCATAAAGGCTACAAAGACTTGATAGTAAGAAACAACTAACTGGTTAAACCACACAGGAAAATCATTCAACCACAAACACGGAAGCCCCACAGAAATTGATTCTTTTGCCAAAAAATGTGCAACTCTATTTGACTCTCTGGAGATGTGGTTGAACGAAATCTCATCAAAAGACTTCGAGAGAATATGAATGTCATTAAGTTTTTATTGACAGGAGAATAAAATCTTTCATTGTTTTAGTGATAGTTATAAACTGTAATTAAATGAGTTTCTGTGACATTTATTAATTGTGATGGAAGATTTATTCGTGATAAAGTATAACGGTAATTGTAAATGTATTGATGATAATTTTTCAAATTTATCATCTTCCCCTCTTTCTTGATGCCTTAATAGATGACCAAAAAAAAAAGACTGTCATGAATTATGTTAAGGATAATTTTGACCTGTCACTGAAGCCCGAATTTCTACTAGTGTAAAAAAGTATTTTATCAGTAGATCTTATATACTAATAAAATATAATTGTTCTCTTTATTGTATCCAACATTAATTCATTATTCCCTTTACTATTCAATGTTTCCAATAGATTAAATATGAATGTGGTCATTTTAAACTCAACTTTCTTTCAACAAAATCCCTCAAATGTCCTTATGAGCTAACCAGAGGGCTTTATAACTAGGATATGCCAATTATGGTCGGTCAATTTTGATACGTTTTGATTTAATTGTCCATATTGATATTTTAAATTATAGTAAAATACACTTTTAGTCCTTAACTTTGAGGTTAGATTTCTATTTAATCCCTAAATTTTAAAAACTGTCACTTTAATTCCTAACATTTAGAAATGGTTCTAAATGGTCATGAACACATTTTATCGTTAGTTGACTAACAGAAATATGATGTGGCGATTTAAATTGGTGATTGTATTTTGTTAATTTAGTAAAATTATTAATATAATATATATCTATCTATATATATATATATGAGATTCAAGGATGAGGTGGCATATCCCCTCTCTTTCCTTCTCTCGTCCTTCTCAAGCGATTTTGCCTCGGTGATAGGGGTGTTCAAAAAACCCGACAACCCGACCAACACAACCCATGGGATGGGTTGGGTTGGAAAAATCTCAATCCGACCGGGTTGGGTCGGGTCTGGGTTGACCCTTGAAAATTTCGGGTTGACCCGACCCAACTTAACATCATATATATATATATATAAGTAATATTACATATATATAATAATTATTAATCAAAACCTTATTTTTTAGGTTCAATTTCAACCATCCATTTTCTTTTAATCTCAACCTTCCATTTCCATTTAGGTTTCATCTCTTACTCTCTAGTTTCTAATCTCTTCCTCTCCTCCATTTACCCAACCAAACCCTCTCCTCCATTTTTATCCATCATCCACACTTGAACTTGAAGATCCCTCTTCCCGCCGCCGCCATCACACCATCTCCTCCCACCCCACCTCCCGCTGCATCCATCGTGGTCCCGCCACGTCGCCACCCTGTCGCCGCTGCCCACTTTTGAAGTGGGTAAGTTTTAGACCGACGTCTCTGCTTGGGTTCTCTTTGCCTTTTTTTCTTCTTTTTTTGCCGTCTCTTTCGCGTATACTTCTTTTATGTGTCTCCTCTTAGTTTCAGATCTGATTGCTCTCATATCTTGACAACCTTTTCTTCTAGGGAGGAATAATGGACATCCAAACCAATCCCATAGACAACTTTTTCTTCTCTGTCCCTCTCTCCTTTTTTGTGGTCTCAAGAAAAAAAAGAAGTATACAAGAAAAACCCATAAATAGATACAACCCGAGAACCTTTTGGGTTGGGTTGGGTTGGCCATCAATTTGGGTTGGGTTGGGTTGTACATATGGTCAACCCGAAAATTCGGGTGGGTCCCAAAAAACCCTCTAACCCGACCCAACTCAACCGGTGAACACCCTTACTCGATGATCTTGTTGTTGCAACTTTCAGCACTATAGTTGATCGCCAACCAAGCAGAAGAAAGAGGGAGATGAAGTTTCAGAAGGAATCGTGGGTAAATAATCGAGTCCTTTTACTGTATTAATGCAGATTTCAAGTCTGCTTCCAAATTTGGAAGTCACAGTGAATATCATTTCAAAAATTAAAGGAATTATTGAACTTCCATCTTTTTCAACACTTATTTAACTTCACAATGTAAAATATATTCATGAACTAGGATAGAATTGCAAAAGTAGAAAGCCAAAAATAAAATGGTTATGAAAAATTGAGAATTAATTAAGAAGAAAAAAGAGGAAAAAACTCAATTGGGTTTGAAAGCCCAAGGTGATCCAATTGATCCATGCAAAACTGTATCTACTTCATCCACAACCCATTGGCTAACAACGTATTAACTTTTTAAATAATATTTTTATTATATAACTAATGGTATATTTGGGAGTGATTTTTGGATTATCAAAATTACTTTTGCCATTTCCAAAATCAATTTCTTTTAGAATCGTTATATTTGACAAAGGGATAAATTTGATTTTAGAAAAATCTAAAATTATTTTAAAGTGATTTTAGGTGATTTTTTTGTTGAGGTGATTGATGGAGAACCTTTGAAAATTAGTCATGATTTTGAATGTTAAAGTTGTCCTCGGATGTTTTGCCCCTTTCTCTACTTCCTTCTTAAGAGGATTTTTAGCTTTTGTCTTAACAAACTGTAAGAGGCTTCCGAGCTATCAACTGAGGCTCATTCACCTCAAACCAACAAATATAGGTTGATAAATCTGGGTCAACAGACTCAAACCGACAACTATAGGTTGATAAATCTGGATCGACAGACTCAAGCCTCAACCTCATCATCAGGCTCGAAGCCCAAAGGGTGGCACAAGTACAGTCCAGGCCTGATCCAAGCGGACTCAAAGTCAAAATTAGACCGACCCGACCCTTTCATTAATTGGATAGGATATTGGTTTTTGTTTTTTAAATTTGGTCGGCCCATTTGAGCCATATTTGGATTGGTCCATTGGGCTTGCCCAAAGGCCTAGTCCAATATAATTAATTAATAAACTGGTCATGATAGTGTTTCATATGAATCAAATAATAGCATTAAGAACAATAAAAATGACTATCAAAATCAAGTAATTTAATGACTATCAAAATCAATTAATTTGAGATAGCAACAAATTAATTAATTTTGTCTATTTGTTTTCCTAGAGTCTATTGTGCAAGGTATGTAACATGGAAATGCCATAAATACACACACATAAGTCAACTCCACTTAATTCAATCATTCATGACAATTACGGATCACAAACTCATGAGTAGCGGTAGAATAATCAATATGAATTAAGGCATCAATTTAATTAATAGCAATCGTTCATGAAATATAAAAACGAGAAACAAAGTATACTTATAAAGAAGAAATCTCTATATAACCCAAGTCTCCCAAGGTTACCATTGGACATCAAGAAGAAAGATAATTATTTATAAGGGAGTTCCTAATCAATCTAGAAAATTTATGTCATATTTTCTAATTTGATTGCCACTCTTTGTTAGTAAATGTGTCTGCACTTTATCCGTTGAGTTCTATCTAATTTCTGAAGTTTGAATTATCGTAAAAATTAGGCTTTTAAATTATTATTTTTGAATATCTTCAACATATCACAAAATATTAAAGTATAACTAAATTAGAGTATTTAAATATAATAAAGTTTAAAATACTGTTTTGGTCCGTATACTTTTAGCTTGGGTTCATTTTGGTCTCTCTATTTTTAAAAGATTCATTTTAGTCCCTATCGTTTTTAAAAGGGTTCATTCTACTGTTAACCTACCGTTAAATATTTAACGCATCAATGACGTGTCTTTTTTGTTAAAGATTATTTTTTGTTTCACCCATTCTTGTTCTCCCCATCGACACACGAAATATCGTCTTCTACAATTCTACTCTCTTCATCATCGTTTCTCTATCTTCATCTCTACAACGATTTGATTTCAAATCTCCACTTTCATTAAAAGAAAAACTCGAATCTGACAAGACCTCCCTATATGTTTTTGAAATTTCCTCAGGGGCACATGGTGCAGATCGCCTGTTTGGGTCTAAAACTCCGGGTTTATGTCCGGTGGTGTTGCTGCGTGATCTCCGACAGGAGTCCCTTTTCTTTCCAGCCATTCAATTACTCGTGGATCGGTACCCGGGAGTCCAAATCGATGTGGTGGCTTCGGCTAGGGGAAAACAAAACTGAACAAAAATGTGAGATGATTTAATGTTTACGATGTGGGTGATTATTTTCCTGAACCATAACCGAACAAATTGGAAATTTGGAAGAAATCAAAATTGATGCAAAGATGAAGATAGAGAACGACATTGAGGAGCGTGGAAATCGTCGAAAGTTAACCTAAATTAAAATAAAAAATAAATTGACAATTAAAATATGTAATTGGGTCATATGAAGAAATGTACTTGGAATCAATTTGGTTCACAAACTTGGCCCAAAACCCAATTTATCATGAGATGAGGTGGATTAATATTTAGGGATTAGTACATTGATGGGCTATTTAAAGATCCTAATTACATAAAAAGATGGAATGTATAGAATTTACACATTTGTCACGTATCAACCCTATTTAAGAGGGTACCCATCATATAAATTACTTAAATAGCCTCTTGTATTTACAAATTAATTTTAAATTAATTTTAATATGCAAAATTGATTAATTGGAAGGTTATAATTTAGATCCCATAATTTTAGGTTAATGATGCTTTCCAAAACAAATTAAAACACTAAAACATTAAAAACAAAACCCTAAATTCCCAAAATTGAAATCATAACCTCCCAAAATATCTCCAAATCCCGTCCAAAAATCTCCCAAATTCGAAATCAAGAACTTTTTTCGCTTCATCCATGAGACGTTTAAAATTTCAATTTTGGAGGACCATTTCTACATTACTATGGGATATATGCGTTTATATCTTATATACAACTATAAGATATATACACATACAATATATACCTATATATACGAATATAATCAGGAATACTAAGAATATGAGACATTTAGAACTTCAATTTTCTATGCACATAAACAAAATATATCCCCATATATACCAATCTTAATGGAAGACTAATAATTACAAATGGTATGGAGAATCATTTCTACAGAACTATAAGATATATGTAAACACATATAAGATATATTCACATATACAACATATACCTATATGTACAAATATAATCAGGAATACTAACACTGTGAGACGTTTAGAACTTCCATTTTCTGTACACATACATAAAATATATCTCCATATATACCAATCTCAACGGAAGGCTATTAATTACCCATGGTATAAACAGAAGGGGACAGGAGACGAGGAACACGCTGCACGACGTCGGAAACGTCCAAAGACGTCGACAGAAAGTTTATTCAACGACGGAAATTAAAGGTTTGGACGTGTTTGGGGAAGAAGAAATCAATACCTCGTTGATTTGGTGTACAATGAACGACGTTGGAAACTTGCAAAGATGTCGACGGGAATGAACGGCGTTGGAAACGTGCAAAAGAAATAAATATCTTGTTCATAAACGCCCTGAAGATGGAAAATGAAGGTCTGGCAGCCGACGTCTTTGCACCTTAGAAACGAAGACAGCGGTGAAGAAATCGGCTTTGTACGGTGGCTGGAGAAAATCTACAGCAAAAGAGGAAAGAGAATCGGCAGCATTTAATTCATTTAACAAAATTGGAAGTTGTTAATTGGTGAGAGAAAAAAATCTTTTTTGAAGAAAAGATTTGTGGAATTAAGGTTGAAATTTTGAATGGAGCCCACAAGAATTAAATGAATATAATTACAAATTAAGGATTCAAATCTTTAAAATTTAAAAATTATAATAAAATAAAAAACAATAAATAAGGGTAGAAACGGTACTAAAATAAAATCCTAACTGCAAATATCTAAAAGTGTAAATTTTGAAACCTAAAGACATTCATGTAATTAAGATTTCAAAATAGCCCTCCCAAGATATTATCTCTAATATTTACCCTAAAGGCCCACCAAGCCTATGGAAACCTCTATAAATAGAGGGGACATCATTCATTTTCGGGGTTTAGAATTTCAGAATTGAGAGAATTCACACCAAATTAAAGACTCTTTGATGACTTGAAGACTCATATAACTTCTATCAAAATTCAAGAACAAGCATCTCAATCTTCACATCAAATTCGAGAGAAAGAATCAGAGGATAAAGATTAGAGATTGAATCCACTATACAATATATACAAACAATATAAAAGTCAACTCCACGAAATAGAATTTCTCCAAAAATGTCGTGTGAACAGATACATCATCAATCTGTTAATTATTTAATGGCGGGTTAATGGTAGGACTAAAATGAACACTTTTTAAAAGTAAAAGGACTAAAATGAACATTTTCAAAGTACGGGGACCAAAATGAACCGGAGCTGAAAGTAAAGGGACTAAAAGAGTATTTTAACTTATAATAAATTAATAAAATGCAAAATAAATTTATAAAATATGAGTGTATTTTGTATTGTATATCAAATTTAAGGCATAGTTGATGCTTGCGTTCCGAGACGATATATATATTTGTATGATGTTTTTACGTAGTTTAACCTATATTCAACTACTTTGAAGTCTGAGTATTTTTTTTTATTTAACGTTTGTGGAGCACCAACGAAGCGGTACTCTTCGAAGTTGATTTTTGTAGTTCAACGCCTAAAGAGTGGGGGCCACTGTTATGGGTGAAATTATCATAGGAAGTTCACATGAACTAAAGTTAGCGAAGCAACATGGGTCTAAACACCTAGGTCAAACTACCCAAGTTGGACCTCCCAATCAGACCAGATCGGGTGGGTCCACCTAAACCAACCCAATGAGATTCCCTCTATTTGTATGAGGGAGTGACATAGAGGCAAGGTATGCTCTAACAACTCCATTTTTGCTATTTTTCAAATGAACCCTTTATTAACTTATAGGAATGTATTGGACTTAGCACCACATCATTCACATCATTGTGCAATCTTCTCCTAAAAATTTAAATATCGAAATACAATTATCTTAAAAGTTGATGGACCAGAATAAAATTTAAAATAGATCGAAAATAACTTTTTGACACCAAAGTTAGCTGACTCAATTAATACAAATATAAAAGTAGAAGAACAAAAATATATATCTGTTGACGGAGAAATTTCGGCTAATCACTAAATACCAATCACAAATTTACACGTGTCCTAAATTAATTTTTAAATCAAGAAATCAAATTATGCCACGTGTCTCGTTTATGATCGTCCGATGAAATCAACTAATTGGATTAAAACCCATGAAGAGACTGGGCTCAAGTCCATGACCCATTAAGCCCATGACCCAATAAGATCCACAAAGACTCTATAAATAGAGGAGGTCACCTCTCATTTGGGGAGAGGAAGCCAACAGGAAGAAGAATTGGAAGAGATCTAGAAGAATTGGAGATTCAGAGCACTCAGAATCATCTACAATCCTTCGGAGTCAAGTGAAGCATCCAAAGCCAATAAGATTTGAAGAATTCGAGACTTCAAGAGTACGAGACTTCAAAAACACTGAATATTCTCTCCCAAGCAATAATACTTGAAGACTCCATCAAACTGCAAAGTCTTCATCAAACTGATTGAAGAACTTCTACAAGCAGCGCAAAGCCGAAGCACTTCACAATCTGCAAATTCGAAGAACTTCTCAAGCTGCAAAGGCTAAAAACTTCAACAAGCTGCAAAGCCAAAGAACTTCAACAAGCTGCAAAGCCAAAGAACTTCAACAAGCTGCACAAAGCTGAAGAACCTCAACAAGCTGCGCAAAGCCGAAGCACTTCATAATCTGCAAAGCCGAAGAACTTCACAAGCTACAAAGCTGAAGAACTTCAACAAGCTGTAAAGTCGAAGCACTTCACAAGCTGCAAAGTCAAAGCACTTCACAAGCTGCAAAGTCAAATAACTTCACCAGCGCAAAGCCGAAGACTTCACAAAGTCTTCATCAAGCTACAAGCCAAAAAACTTCATCAGCGCAAAGTCGAAAACTTCACAAAGTCTTCATCAAGCTACAAGCCAAATAACTTCATCAACAAGTCGAAGTCTTCAAACAAACTCAAAGCCGAAGACTTCAAAGATCCTTTGTCAAGCGAGAAGCTGAAGACATCAACCATTCAATAACAAGCTCACGAGCCATTGAATTAAAGTTTACATTTGAGAGAATTAATAATAGGATTATACATTAGAGATCGTAACATCCACATACATAAATACAAATACAAGTTCATTAATTCGAGTTTTCTCTTCGTTGAATTTCTCGTCGAACAATATCTATAATTTTACTCAATAAAAAAGTTTAGTTAAGTAATAAATTATAGTTTCTAGTTAGATAAATAAAACAAAAGTATAAAATTTGATTTCAAAATGGGTTGGCAGTCATAAATTTGATAGAAAATGAGAATTAAATAGTTAGTCTAGGCTGTCATCAGCCTGTGCAAATTTGGTCCTTTTTTTGGGTTTGATATTAATTTCTACACGTGACACCATTATTATAATACCTCATAATTCCTTTTCAAAAGAAGAAAAAATATATCATAATTTAGAACCATTCAAATAGATGCCCAATATTTTTGTGGCTCTTTGATTCATAAATGATAATTTTTCTTTTTTTCTTTTTCTTACTTTTCAATGGAATTAAATTAATTGCTACAAAAAACAAAGCTTCCCAATAAAAACTCACGTTCAAATTTTCCCACTTTCTCAAATGCCTATTTAATTAATACTTCTTCCTTTTTGATATGCTTCAAAAGAGATTTGGACATACAACTGCTTCTGTACATATTTGACAGAGTCCCATAATTTTATAATAAAAATTGATTGTTTAAGATATACTTCAAAATAGATTTCAACATAGTTTAGCTCAACCATTAAAACATCTTATTTCTTTTAGGTTTGGAGTTTCAACCCTTCATCCCTATATTTATTGTGCTAAAAAAATATTATATAAATATAGCTACAAATTTGTATTAAAAAGTTTCGATTGTGTATAAAATTTTATAAATTTGGACCAAATTGGTCATTTTCTAAAATTAAACGAACCAAATGAACGTTGTGGCAGTAAAAAACAAAAATTTACAACAAACATAGAAAAAAAAGTAAATAAAACGTTTGGAAGTACCGAGATCAAAATAAATTGAAACAAAAAATGTAACAACTAAAATATTATTCAAACATTAATTATATTATGAGAATATTGTTTTTTAGCGGTAGTTTTCAGACTTGAAAATTGTTTTTCAAGGTAATTCTAAAAGAAAAACAAGCTTTTGGAGGGAAAAAAAGGATAATGCTAAATATATGTAGTATTTTCTTGGTTGATTTGCTAATAAATATTCTCGTATCTTATTTTGCCTAAAGCATCACAAAAATAATAAGTAGATAAAATCGTTAAAAATATAGTAAAAATGAAAATACATAAAAATATATTACTAAAAGAAAACTTGTGATTTTTTTAGTGCAGGGGATTGAGGATTGAACCTCCCACCTTTAAACAAGGATCAAAATATAATTAAATAAACAAATATCTGAATTAAAACTATTTTAATAAAAATTATTAAAAACATTTTTTAAAGAAATATTTAAATTAAAAGCTATGTGAAACTGCCGTTAATTAATGTCAGTTATAATTATAGTTGTTAATCAACGATGGTGTATCACGTTGACATAACATAATTACTTATTTTGTCTAAAAGAATTATAATTACTTATTAATTACCGATATTGAAGTTAATTGGTCATTTATAATTTTTTTTAAAATACATGTGTAATTTTTTTTCTTACCTGCAAATGACTTGATTTCACAGTATGAGATACACAAGGCTAAGACCATTGCCACTACACCATATTGAAAATCAAGATCTTGTTGGATAACAGTTTTTCTTTTTATTTTCTATTTTAAAATTTGTAAAAAAAAATTAAAATTGAAATAAAAAGTACAAAGTTGAAAAGTCGAAAATTAAAAACACAACTATTGTCAGACCATTTAAATCACTTTTCTAAACATTGATTATTGTAATTGATTAGTGATAACCAAACTTTTAATATTGTAATTAATCCATTATTGAACGAATAATGCAAATTTAAATAAAATAATTTTTCCAAAACAAATAAGTATTAATTAAATAAAAGACGACGGAATGTCAACCCAATAATAAAAGGATGGAAAAATCTAATTGAATTAAAATATTTAGAGAAAACGAAAAGCTTTTTTTTTTCTCTTTCTTAACATTTGACACTGTAAAGTCTTCCATATAGTATTACGTATTATTTATTATTTCCTTGTATTTTAATTTTGGTCCATTTATAAATATGAAACGTGCATTTTAGTTAAAATATTTGATAATTAAATTTTGGGAAAAATACAATTTTGGTATTGTTTCTTCAACTGCAGAGAGCTCTCCCCCTCTCCTTCATGGTTCATTCCCTCTTCGTGGTCAGCGAAGGTCATCGGAGATTGGCAGCGGTCAATGGTGCGGGTTACCGGAGAAGGGGAGGATGAGAAAGGTAAAAGGTGGATATAATTTGAAAAAAAAAAGTAAAAAATACACTTGTAGTCTTAAAGTTTAATCCCGTCACAAAAAATATATATACTTAAATTAATATATTTTACCAAATCATCCATTTAAATGTTATCTCATTTTAACATTAATAGACTAAAAACAGTTCAAGGACTATTTAAAATCATTTCTTAAACTTTAGAAACATTTTGAAACTACAGTTACCACATGGAGACATTTATTCCAAATTTTATGAACTAAAAGTGTCTATTTTGAAACTCTAAATCTCATTGACCAAAAGCGTATTTTTCTCAAAATAAATAAATCATATAAAGAATATAATATTAAATTAATATATTTTATCAAATTATCAATTTATTGTGAGATTAGTTAAAAATTAGTCCACTAAAAATAGTTGAATGACTATTTAGAACCATTTCTAAAATTTCACGATAAAAAATGTCTATTTTGAAACTTCATAGACACTTATTTCAAATTCAAGAGACTAAAAATGTTCAGTTCTAAAATTTTAGCGACCAAATAGTCATCTAATTTAAACTTATATACGCGTATTTTTTTTCCAAATTTTATCAACGTGCATTTGGATTTCGAAGAACGGTTTCCTAAACTAGCCCTTCGAAGGTAACGTGGTGTTGTCGTTTTCCCATTACTTTCTTTTTTATGATTCTTTACCTAACTCAGCCATCCACCACAGGACTTGGCTTTAATTTTCACAAAAGAAAAAAAATAAGGAGTTTGCTGGGTAGAGCATTCTTTTGCGGAAAGGAAAAAAAAACTATTTTATTTACTGTGGTTTATTAATCTTGATACCGCTTACATTCATTTTTTATCCCTATATTTTCGGTTCATATTTAATTAAATCTTTGTACTTTTAAAGTGTCTATTTTTGAACGATGTGTTTTAAAAAGTGACCAAATTCAATTTAATATAAATTTATTGCTACCTTTTAAGAAATTTAGTGAGTAGAGTATCATATTAAAATTATGATAAAAAAGAATAAGATAAAAATGAAAGTGAAAGTGACCAAAATAGTCACTCTTGAAAAGTACAAGGACCAAAATAGAGAGACTAAAATAAACAAAAATTGAAAATACATGGACCAAAATAGACAATTTGAACATATATTAAGTATCAAAATAAACTAAAATCTTATATAGAACCAATATATAATTAATTAATAAGGACAACATTAATTTGGTAAACGAAATTACTTCCCATAATTAGCACGGCTATCCTTTTAAGTTTATGATAAGCAAGAGAGAGAAATTATAGAAATATTACGGGAACCAAAATTAATATTTTGAAAGTATAGAATCGTGGTGGAGTGTTTGAGATCATAAATTCACCACAGGGTAGTTGGACGTTCATAAAAACAAAAGTATGCGAAAGTGTAGAGTGTTTGTCAAAGCTGGCGGCTTCATGAGGCTCAAATTAAGTGGTTGGATGGCTATTTTGAGGGAGGAAAAACAAGACTTTTGCAACTCAAGAAAAAGAAAAAAAAAGTACTTCAAATATTTATGAAGGTTTTATCGGGAGGTTATGGGCATGTTGTCACGTCTAAATCAGAGTTTTTAACTGGATATGAGCGAGTTCAAACATGTGTAGTTATTTGGTAGTGTCAAAATATTAATTTGAGCATAGCGGTGGAATTAATGGACAAGATTTATCTACAAAGATGATTATTTAATGTCACGTTGAAAAAAAATAAAGTTAGGGAGAAATGAATCATACTTTCGAAGGCCTTGTTTGAAAACGATTCCAATTTTTTTTCCTGTTTTATTTTAGAAATTAAGTTTATAATATCTAGTTAATTATACGGTTATACCTATTATTTTTTAAAATTTTTCACTCTCTACAAAACATTTTTACAAATTTTATCAAAATTTCAAAGTATTTTTTTTCAAAAAACTTACTCTTTTTAATTTCTAGAATTTGGTTATGATTTCAAAATTGATTTTGAAACTAAATTGAAAAACAAATAAAAAGGGAAAGAAGTGTAAATAAGCGAAATTTTCAAAAGAAAAAAAATACATACCTTTAACAATTAAATTATAAGTTTAGTCCCTCAACTTTTAGAGTTGTATTTAATAGGTCCTTACATTAAAAAAAAAAAAAAGTCTAAGCTTTTAATGTTATATTTAATAATCTTAAAATGTATATCTAACGCATCTTGAATTTTTCATTTTGTATCTAATAGATCTCTAACATAACATAGTAGACGTGTTTTTAATTTTAGAAACATAATCTATTAGACATTTTTAGAATTTAGTAGTAATGTAAATTTAAATTCTAAATGCTCGTAATTATTATACAATGAAGCCGTAACATTGTATAATACAATAATTGCTGAGATATTCAAACAAGAAGATTTTTTCTAATGTTTATAAGTTAAGAGAACATAACTTGATCCATAATGTCGATTTCATTGAACGGTTAGAGCGATTAGTAAGAGTCGTCATATCTCTCCCTCTTCGTCTCCTTAGATTTGATGACTTGTCTTTTTCTCTGATGGAGAGAAGATACCATTAAAAAGAGATCAATTGGTTTAGGTTTTATCTTTATATATATACTTTCTAGATCGTTAATTTAAGAAATTCATACATATATGGACCTAAAAGATTATTTCGACATGGATGTTCAGCTATATATTCAAAAAAATCTAACAATTAAACCTAAAAATTTATTGATGGAGCCAACTTGAATATACCTTAACTGATTAATGTATTTATCTTCGACCAAAAAATGTTGGGTTCGAAATCAGCCTCAACATATTATGCTAAGGGGAAAAAATATTCATGGACGGAAGTTATAATTACCCTAAAATTTTAAATAATTCAAACAAAGTATAGGAATTTTCAAATCTACTAATTTTCCTTTTTCTAAAAATGTCAATATATTATTTATAACTGATGTATGTTGTTAACCGCCGAAGTATAGTTAAATTAATGAAACATAGCAGATAGAACTAATATGATTGTGGTTTGTCTCATAGGTTGTTATTAAAAAATAAATAAAATAAAATTTGAAGATATAAAAAAAATTAATTGTTAATTGTAGATATAGTGACACGCAACCACTTTTATGATTTATAAATATAATAAAAAAAATGAAGGACCGATTCTAATAAAAAGCAGAAAAATCAGATATACTCTTTGCACTAATACATCTTGCATTAGCACCTCCACGTGTTGGCGCATTGACAAGAAGTTTGGAGGTGTAACACCCAAGATCTAGGTTCGAGGCCTCCTGTGTCAAGAAATCAATATATATATATATATATATATAGTTTTTTTTCACAATATATCTAAAATGAAGTATATCATTCATATATTTAATTTACTTCATATTAGTGATATAATTTATATTTGATATATTAGTTATATAATTGATATAGTTAAATGTCAATAACAAAAGAAAAATTAGAATAACAAAAAAAGAAAATATGATTTAAAAATTTTTACTTGTACAATAAACTATTAGCAATAAATTTTGGTCGATATTTTCATCAACATTTTCATATCTATGAGTTTACATTAATATGGGGTGAATATACGTCTTCATACTATCACAAGAAAAAAAAATCGATAAAATATAAAAAATGTTAACAAAATCTTGACATATACATCAACATTTAAAATATTGTTGTTACTATATTTGCAAACTTGACAAATATTTTGGTTATTTATTAAAAAAGGTTTAAAATTATGTTAAAACATTATTTTGATTTGTCTATTCCAGATTTGGTTCATTTTGATCAATGTACTCTTAGAATGTTCATTTTGGTCGTTGTATTTTAAGCTTTGGTTCATTTACTCGATTTACTCTCAAAATATTGATTTTGGTCCGTATATTTTTTAAAAATGACTATTTTTGTTAATTAATTTTATTTCTAGTCTAATTTTTCTATCACAATTTCAACTCGACATTGCATTCAATATATTTTTTGAAATATAACAATAACTTTATTATTAAAAATTTTTTTGTTTAGGATTTTTAAAATAGGGACCAAAATAAATATTTTGAAATAATAGGCACTAATATAAAAGAAAATTGAAATTAGATAAACCAAAATGAATATTTTAAAAATATAAAAACTGAGAGGATAAATACTAAAATAATATTTTAAATTTTAAAAGATTACATGACGGTGGTCGAAGCTAAGTCACCGTCCAAGAATCGAAACAGAAATATTTATTGGTTCTACCTCCTATATTTTATGATATTCATTCTGTTTTCTGCTGATCTTATTCAAATCCGGCGGGATTATCCAATACTAATATTAATTATATATATTTTAAAAAGTTTTCTGTTTCTTGGAACGCGGCGTTTTGAAAGACAGAATTTTGGGGCTTCGCTTAACAATTTAAAATGAAGTCAAAAAGGAAGTCTCGCTCGCCTTTTTATGTGTTACATTACACAAGACAAAGATGCGATACATTTCTTTATTTACTTTTTCGGATTTGATTTTTTTTTAACATTCTAATTTCTACCTCTATTTGAATTTTGACTTGTGCAAATGTTTCGAATGTAACATTTCGCTTCTTATTTTTTTTTTATTTTCAATTTATTAAAAGTTTTATTTATTTAAAAATAAATTTACGTTTGTTATTTTGTCTCTCAATTTTTTAAAAACTTCCTTAAAATTGCATAGAAATTTTGGGAACAACAAAAATAATTTTTTTATTTTTTTATTATTATTTTCGATTTCTTCCAAAACATATATAAAAATATTGTTATATTATTCTTCAATTTATAGATATTGGAACCACGTGAGGTATATGTCAATTGCTGCTGAACCATGCTCACTTTGACTGTATTTTTCTTTATTAAAGTTGAAGAAATAAAAATTAAAAATATGAACGTTACCAAACGATCCCTTCACTCAACTGCCACTATAAACTCACCAACTTGGTTGGTTGGCCATCTCTATCCCTACCTAGAGAGGGAATTTTATAGGTATATTCTAAATTCCATTTTAATCCTTCAATTTTATTTTAATTTTTAGATTTTAAAATATTTATTTTGGTATTTGATTTTTTAAATTTATTCTATCTTCGTTTATAAATTTATTTCATAACAATAGATTTCTATTTTTTATAAATTATATTTGTTTTTCTTTACTCTTCCAGTTTCTTTAGTATGGTTTCTATTCCTTTTAACACATGAATTCTTAATTAATTAATTATTTTTTTAAAAAAACAAGTTTCTTAAAACTTTTGTTTTTATCTTTTTTACAAAACGTGATTCATACTTTAAAAACATTTTTAAAAGTTGATAATAAAATAAAGCACATATTTCAAAATAATGTTTCTAACATTAATTTCAAAAACATAAAACAAAAACGAAATCGTGTCAGATGAATTTTAATTTTTTTAATTCTTTTGTAGAAAGATAAATATTTTAATTATCGCGTTATTATTTAATAATATATGAATGATGTGATTTTAAATAGGTCAACCTAAATCAATTTTGGTGTTTGCGTTTGTTTTGATTTAACATCTTAATATTTTATTTTATTTTCTCTCTATTTTTCCCTTGAAATAATTTTGGTTTTAATTCTTAAATTTTAACTAAAAATATTAATTAATTAACAAGTATATAAATATATTTAGAAACCTCTTAAACTAACCTCTACCCTTATATGCCTACCATATACAACTATACAAGAAATTTTCATGGAGGTAACTGAACCTATTGATTAGGTGTAAATGAACAAGAATGTGCTTGTTCAATATGCATATGTGAAGACTGGCATTTTATGTTGAAATAATAATTAAAAAAAATACGTTTTTGATCTTTAAAGTTTGAGGTAGGTGTCTATTTGGTCTCTAAAATTTTAAAATGAATATTTTTTGTCTTGTAATTATATTTAATTAATATAATTTGTCACATCAAATTTATACCTAAAAAAGGTATTTTGCCCTTAAAAAAAAGTACAGCCAAATATACACCTGTAAACAACCTAGTCGTCAAGTTTTCTGCTTACGGTGGAGAGTTAGATGTGACTTTTTAACTTATCCTAACTGATTTTTTTATATTACTTTTTATAATTTTGTATATTAATTTATAGAGATAAACTATTCAAAACAACAAATACTTTTACCATATTTTTCCATTAATTTTCAATTATATATTATAAAATAATGAGTCTTCACATGTGTGAGTAAATTTAGAGTGAAAGAAAAAATTTAGAATTATTTTAGAGCTCTAATTCTCAACCAAGCGATTTTGTTTTTAGTTTTTCTTATAACACCTATATTTACTTTGTTTAAATTTAAAAGTAAAATTATAATCCAATAGAATTAAATATCATATTTACGAGCCGTTTATAAATACAATTAACTTAGAACAAAATAGATTAATTTCTTGCAAACCACTATTTGAAATAAAATATTTTCAAATAATGGATTTAATCTTTCATATCTAAACAGACTACGATAGCATAGGCCAGCAAAGGTTGAAGAATATAAAAATGTTTTATAGGAAAAAAATATATTAAAAAAATGGTCAGAACACAAGAAATCTGTCAGACTCCGTGTAATTAGGATTAAATCCCTTTCCTTCTTCACCATTATTATGATTCTTCTTCTCCGATTCGCGGCTGCAAAATACGTCTTGGACAAAGGACTCCACATCAATTGTGTTATTTCCTTCTGTGTCCTCCGCGGCCGCCTCCATCCCGGGCAGCGACGGCGGCCGCGGAATTTGCAAAACCAAATCCCAATCGGTTCCTCTGAAGAAATTGTGGCCCTTGATCTCGTCGAGTTCGATCCTTTTCGCCGGATCTTTCTCCAGCAGTTTCCTGATTAAGTCTCTCAACGGCGTCGCTTCCCCGCACAGATCCGGCGACATTGTCAGAATCCGGTAGAACGTTTCCTTCCGATTCGATCCCCTAAACGGCGTCGTCCCGTACAGCATCTCGTACAGAACAACGCCGAGGGACCACCAGTCGACGGCGAAGTCATGCCCCTTCCCGGCCACGATTTCCGGCGCCACGTACTCCTCCGTCCCCACGAACGAGTTCGACTTCTCCGATTCCGACGCGTCCGGCGGCCATTTAGGTTTCTCCGCCCGTTGATCGGGGCGGTACAGCGAGTCCTCCGGCGAAACGCCAGAGTTGCAGAATCGGTTAAATGAAACGAATCGCTTCTTCTTCTTCCTCATCTTCGCCGATTTGGATTCCGTCGAAACCTTCGGCGATGGTGTAGGAGACGATTTAGGAGATCTCTGAGAGAGCCTTGTAGAGAGATCAAAATCGACAAGCATCACATGGCCGTTCTGTTGAACCATGACGTTCTCCGGCTTCAAATCTCTGTAAACTATTCCTAAGCTGTGTACATACTCCAACGCCATAACTAATTCCGCAGCGTAAAATCTTCGCAATCGAAACAAAAATTTCGAATCGGTCAAGAAATTGAAACAGAGATCGATCGATCAAAAAAGGAAGAAAAACTAACCAAACAACAAAGTACCTGATAGCGTCATCGGAGAACATCTTCTCGGTCTGTTTCTTCCGGAGAGTATTAAGATCTCGTCCTGCGCAATAATCAATGGCGTAGCCTACGACTTTCTGAGTATCCAAAACGCCGCGCAATCGCGGCAACAGAGGATGCCGAAACAGACGCAAAACCTCCCGTTCGAAGCAGACTCTCCGGTACTCGGATCCATCGGTACTTACGACCGTGGCTTTCCTCTCGATCAACGCCCTGGAAATGACCTTGAGCGCCAGCCATTCGCCGTCGTTCTCCGTCGCATTCCGCGCCAGAAACACTCCCTTCGCCCCCCCGGCCGAGCGCCGTCACGACCTCCAACTTCTCGAAATCCAGCTCCGGGATTTCCTCTCGACGGTGATGTTGATGATGAAGATCATTCGCATTCCGCTGCTGATCCCTCACATCGTTCATGGCGGAAATTCCAGATGGTTCGGCAGATGGAATCTGGTGCCAGAATTCGCGGACGGGGCGTTCGCTTTATACTTGACCCTGTCCCTCGTGAGAGCTATTTCCTTGGGGACGAAGTTTTTAGGAAATGAAAAATAAATATATAATAAAGCCGACAATTACAGTCTTTTTGGTCAATGGTCTTGACGGTAATTTCGCAGGTAACAAAGCGTGCTGTGATGACGACACGTGGATGGGGATGACGTGGCGTCACCTGAAGAGAGGGCTAAATGACGTTGGAGATGATGTACAATCTTCGAACGGTGCGCTTCTAGAAGGTGGTGAAATGAAATTTAACACGCGGTAATTGTAAAGTCAAACAAAAATGAAATAGAGAGAGAGAGAGAGAGAGAGAGAGAAGGAAGGATGGGTGATTCCGTTGGATGACTGTAACAATAAAGTAAAAGAGAATTAATACGTATGCTGGGTTGTGGCCTACGTTTGACCGTCGTTCTTTAGTTAACTATTGTTCCGTATTTGAATTTCAAAATTCTAACCATTCAAAATAATCATTTCGTTTTCATTTATTTATTCTTTTCAAATCGATTTATACGAGCATAGCTCCGTATTTGTATTTTTTTCTTGTACAATAATTGAGAATAAGGGATTCCAACTCATCTAGTTAGAGATATGTGTCAATTACCAATAAATTAAGTTAATGTTGGCAACTGTATTTGTATCTTTGTTCTTGTATTTTTTATTTTGTTTAGAACTTCCATTTTAGTTATTGTAGTTTCAATATTTGTTCATCTTAATTAGTCTATATACTTTTAGGAGGTCTGGATTTGATCCTTATAGTTTAGAAAATTAACCAATTCGATTCCTATTCGAAAAATTTTAACACAAATTTTAAACATATATAGTGGAAAATCTTTAATACAATTTTATGGTTATATTTCAAGAAATTTAATGAGTGAAGTATCATACTAAAAAAAAGAGAACGTTTTAAAAGTGTAAGAGGAAACGAATAAAACTTAAAAATACAATAAAAAAAAACTGAACTAAAATAATGTTCACACATTTAATATATTATTTTAATTTTATTAATATATACTTACCACTTTTGTTTAATATTTTTTAATATATTATAATTAACGTATTCAAATAAGTATATGTAATTAATACTGTGTCGCCATATTTTATTAAACAACAAATAAAAAAGTATCGGTAGTTTAAATACTCAAAATACCACATAGTGAAAGGAATTGTCGAATCATACATTGTGGTCTACTCACTGCCGTATCTATGAATTTTATACTAATGGAGCACAAATTCCTATAAATATAATGAGAAATCATCAATTTTAATCTTGAACCCTCATAATCTGTACCAACTTTTTAGCAACTTTCAATCTCATCTAATTGTACCTTAAATTATATAATCTTCACCTTATTCAGACAAAAACAACATAAACAACATAGGAGCTAGGTTTCTTTTTTTTTTTTCAAATTTTTTTATTTAATTGAAATTTGAAAGTTTTGGGAGGAGTTATTTAATGGTTGATTTTGTGTATATTAACCGATATTAATTTTAGAAAAAATTTGACTTTTATTAAATTAGCGAGCCTTTTTATAGTTTTTCTTTTTTACATTTTTTTTTGTTTAAGCTAACCGGTGAATTAACAAAAATTGAATATAAGGTGAAAATTGCAACACTTTATCTAACCTTATCGTTCAATTTGATGATATTGCCTGTTTATGGTGACAAAATTGATGCGTAGTCATACCTGGCTACATAATCTCCGTATCAATTATATGTTTATAACAAATGCTCCAATATATATTTTCAAGCAAATTAGGTGCAGTGACGCTAACATGTACTTAGCTCTGCACTAATTGACACTGGTCTCTGATAAAGAAATCATGAGTTCCGAATCTCTCACTCTTACTTGTTACTACTCTTAATCCGAAATTTCATTAAGTTTAATTAGGAAGCTCTAGCAAATAAGCATAATTTCCTACAAGTAACGGACCTATAATTGAATTCTTAACCCAGCCCATGTAATCTAATTATAAGTGTTTGTGCTATTCATAGCTATAATAAACAATATTATAAGAGTGAAACTAAAATAAACAACATGCACAACTTTGTAAGGAAGCATGTTAAAACATATTACAACGTTTGAAACATAGGGTTTGTTATTGGGTAAAGGTAATAACTCTCAATAAGAGAGTTATTTTATGCCATTTTTAGTTTGGATTTGAATGATATTGACTGTCCCAGCCTTGATTTGCATGTGATTAAGAGGTAAAAAATGAAATTAGGAAGTGTATGTAGTAGCTTTTACGCAAGGAATGAAAATTACTCATTTATATATATGTCGGTTTTGCTCCAGGACGATGTGGGGCACCATTTTCTAGCAGCCACTTCTCCAAGGAATTTGGCTTGCGATACTGGAGCATCGAAGTCTGCAGTAGATAAAGTGCAGTAACTCGTTTTACGCGAAATTTTTACTGTTGCCCTACTTTCTTCGTTTTATTTGTTTTGCACTAAGAGGGAGCCTCTTAATCATCAATATATCCCTAAGAGGGAGCAATCTAAGAGAGAAAAGAGAAGACAATCAAGGAAGGAAGAGAGAGAGAATATTCTGTTGGTTAAACATACGCTATATATATAAACTGTCTAATACCGACAAATAGATTACAATGTAACTAACTGCAAACAATTATAGAATTAAACAGCTCAATGAACACCAAAACTTAATGAATTCAGTTGAAGCACACTTCAATAGCACTGACCTGGAGACAAATATTTACTCTGCATAAGTTCCTAGCAGACTATAACGATCGTCTCAGTATGATATGATGACTAACTCTGGTAAAATAGCAACATCGAACTACTCAGATCTAGCAGAACTGTTAGATACTAGCTGTCTGAGAGGAGGAGAATAATCAATTATGGTATGATTGGATATCTCAAATGAATGAAAACAACAACTATATGTAGTTGTCCAAATATATAAGCCCTCACATAAGAAGGAACCTTTTCACATACGTAACTTTAACACATAAATATAAAAACAAATCCTCATTTAAGAAATAAGTTTAACATATATCTATTTTTAACTCATATGTAACTTTAACGCATATAGAATTTGAAACTTTGTAACTTTAACACAAAAAAAACAAAAACAACAAATGAAATAAAGGATTTGTATGTTATTAAATTCCTCAATTCAAAGATAAATTTTAAAGAGATATATTCACCACGGAATAAATTTCTTCAATTTTCACTTTCTTTCACACATTAAAAATCCAACATATCCATACCTTTAAAAAAAAAAATCAGCAGACAAGGAACTTGACAGAGAATAAGAAGAAGACAAGACAAGGATGTTGAAAGGAAAGCTGGAAGACTTTCATACAATGGCTAGTTTGAAGACCCAAACATTTTCTATCCCTTCCTTTATTGTTTCTACTCGATGGGTTGTAACTTCTTTCTCTTCTTCTTTGATTTTACAATGAATATGAGCTAAACCAATTTGTCGGAGTTATGGGCTTTTACTTGTAAACACATTTTTTAGTTACTAAAGTTATTACTATTTGATTAAAGTTCGTGCTTCATCCTAATGTTCTCCATGATTGATCACCATACTTGAACTACTAATCCTATTAGTTTTTTTTGAAGATTTGGTAGGATTCGTACTAGATTTATCTTCTAGTATAGAGCGAGGTGCTTAGAGAGACTCACGTAGTAGAGCTATAAACTGTTTTGAGTGTTCAATAGGGCAAACAAAAGTTTGGTTAATGAAAAATCTGGGTAATATGAAAAGATATCGTGTTTGTTTGGCTAGCTACCCCAACAGCTTCAATGTTAGGGCATCAGTTAGTAACAATATTATAAAAGAACATAACCTTTGCTGTTTTCTCCCCATTGCAACTCGTTTTAGCACTATTTTAGCTTACTGTTTTTTACGAATTTTATGTTTAATTTGTTAGTAATTTTAGAACAAAAAATATATTTGTTTGGTTACCCAGAAGTCAAATTTAGAGCAATTTGGTTACAACAATCCTTGTGGAGACAACTTTTTATCACTTGCTACAACTTCTTAATGTATAGTTTCACTTGCTTTAGTATTCTGGGTTGCTAGGACAACAAGTTTTTGGCACTGTGGCCAGAAATTGTTTTAATAATTTCTTCTATAATTTATCTTGGGAAAACTGCACTAAAAATAAAATGCCTAATTTGGAGTTAATATAATTGGTGTAGGTAGGATGTGGCAGCTTTCCTCCTTGGGAGCTCCAACTAGGTCAAACAAGCAATTTCTTCAAATGTTAAAGACCTAATAAAACAAATTGTTACAAAAATATAAATTAAGTTGGACCGAATTTGGTTGTGCCTTCCAAAATTGCTTGGATCCAAATAGGGAAAGTTTTTCTTTTGGACACTTCTCCTTCAATTGGTAATGATTCTTGCTCCAGACATCTAATGGAAATGATTTTATATGTAAAAAGCTCTTTCAAAGCCCTTCAAAATGGTATCCAATTTGACTAAGATTGAAGCATAAAATAGAAAGATACAAGCGATTGAAGTTAACATAGTGAATTCTCAGGTGTTGCACGATCTTTCCCCCCAAAAAATAGTGTACTAAAATAGTGATAACTTTCATATAATTGGATGAAATTTTCAATTGTGGTTTTGTTGGAAATCTAACTCAAATATATTCAATTTGACATTAGTTTTACTCAATTTGAAGTTATGAGCAAAAAGATATGAATTTTCAAAGTTAGAGTTACTGTTTTGAAAATCTGGAGGTTTCTCTCGATTCATGTGGTTTGAAAAAAATCGTAACTTTGGCTATAGGACACGGTTTAAATTGAAATTTTGTTTGTTGAAAAGTTCTTGGAAAGAAGAACAAAATAAGTAAATATTTTAACACTTCAAAGCAATTCTCAAAACTCTTTCAGTTATGCAAAGAACAAGAACAATAGGCACGCAAAAGTAGCAAGAACAAGAATGTGTGATTTTGGACTTTTTTTTTGAATAACGAAAGTAAAGACAAAGACAAAAAAGGTAAATGATATATAAGATGTAGAGATTTAAGCTCTGATACCAAATTGTTAAGGACAACGGTATGTTCGTACCCCCAAATATTTCCACAATGGTAGATATTGTCCGCTTTAAGCATAAAGCTCAACGGCTTTGCCTTTTGGTTTCACCCAAAAGACCTCATACCAATATATATATTTGTCCTCATCTATATACCATGGATCACTCGCTTCCCTAGCCAATATAAAACTTTGTTTGCACTATTTACAAACCCAACACAAATGATACACAATAACTCAAACGTATGGACAAACGAGTCTCTAACCACTTGAATCCAGTCGTATAGATGATTTAACTCAAAAGGGAAAAGTTAGATGGATTACCTTTATGGTCAAATACCACGAGTAGACAGATTACTCTCCATACTTGATGTCGAACACTCCACAAGTTTGGTGACCAACAAGGCTTGATTGTTCCTTAGCAATCCATTCTAAGTTTTATGATATGACATAATTTATCACATTTACTATGTTCAAATCCCTGCTATTTTGAATAAATATAATGTCCAATTAGAAAAATTATGTTTGATTTCATTCGAGAGGTAGAAAACTGAGGATTTGATGGAATTCAGCATAAAATCATCATAAAGTGCCAAATTTAAATCTTCCTGACCGAACTAAAAAATTATCAGATCAAACCAATAGTCGAAGCATTGAGACACTAGGGACAACATCTCAAGATGGTCACTAAAAAGAACAGAAAAGTTACTATTACAATGTCTCAACCTTAGGGATAGTGTCTCAACACTACAATAAGTAATGCATGTAAAAGGATTAAAAATCCTTTACGAAAAGGACTGTTATAGTGTCTCCACACTACAACGAGCGTCTCAACGCTATGGTTTGACCTCCAGCTCTAATAGTCAGTTTTCAACTTTGTTTCAAGCATTCTGATCCCATCGAGAATCTCTCTTCTATGAAAATCAAAGTTTCCTCATCTAACATGAGCGACTAGGTTTTAATTCTTCCAATTCAAGGGTGATAAAAGTTCGATTGTAAGTTTGAGAGGCTTGGGTTAGATAGGGATTTCTTATTTTCAAGTATTATATGTTTCTTGTTCCCAATTTTCATGAACGATTGATATTAATTAAATTTGGTGCCTTAATTCATATTGATTGTTCTACAACTACCCTTTGTGATGATGGGATGTGATTCCCGCAGCGGAAGCGATAATCGTCATTCATCAATTTTGAGAAACAAAATCCATACCATGAAATGGAAATATAGAGGAAAAGGTTGTTTACCTTTGAAGAACTTATCTTGAATGAAAACACCAACGAATACTACCAAATAGTCTTCCGTGCCATCCTCTGGGTACTGAGATCGTACTTGTGGGAGCGATCGAGATGGAACGCAAGGGAGAATTGAGAGAGTTTTAGCCTTGAGAGAGAAATGATGGGAGTTACCCACGTCAAACTCTCCACTCCCCTGCTAAAATGCAGGGGAGTTAATAATTAATAATATTTATTAATTAAAATTAATATATTAAATAATTATTAATAAAATTAATAATTAATAAATTTTAATTAATAATTATTAATCTAATAATTAATCAATTAAATATAATATTAAATAATTAACGATTAATTATTTAACATTTAATTAAATATCCCATATTTAATTAAATCATATTCTCTCTTGTATAACATGTAGATTTAATGTACATCTGATGTGCATTAATTTTTAACCTATAGTTTTAATATGAATCCAATTCATTTTAATTATTTGAATCATATTCAAATATTTTCTCTCATAATGTATAGTATTAATTTTGAATCTCTATCCAAAATTAATATATACTTATATATAATGCATCAATATGCATCATATATATTCCCTTACATAATTTGAAAATTCTTGATCATTGTTTTACCCGTTATGAGTTAGCAAGGGGACCTAATGGACCTACAGATCAGAAGCTCCAACGATACGAGATTAATCGATCAAACTCATTGACCGAGTTAATCAACATTCGTTAACTACGGGTCACTCAACTAAAGACCCGCAGTTGCACTCTTCTCACTGAAAAATGTTTTTGTGTCCATGGATATACGACCATTAATGACAAGTCAATTCTTCACGAGTGCTCATAACTCAAGCTAGGTCAAATTACCGTTTTACCCCTGAGTTACATCTTGCTCCTTAAATACCACTGCTCCTCTAATGAACAACCTGATTATCGTCCGACGAATAATCGAAAGTCCCTCTCGGACCAGTGAGAGGATGAGGCTCCTTGTTCAAGTCCCGGAGTTAGCATTTAAGAGAACACTCATCTACTCCCTAAAGTCGGGGAGGAGTGAATTCAATCTTGTGAAGTTATGTTCCCAGCTCCCCACTCGGTCTTGTCCCCAAAATGGTAGGAATATTGAGTCGGCGAGTCGGGCCACTCTCACCCATACAGATCAAAGGACGAGCCCTCATGGGTAGGAGTCCATAACTCACTCAGGATTGAGAATGAGTTGCCTGGTCATCCTATGAAATAGCAATATGTTAATCAACGACGTTACATTTAAAGATTGGCTATTTCACGATCCAGTCTTATACAAACTCATTGTATAGGATACTGCCACTCGCATGTCTCCACACGAATGACCTGGATGGAGTCGTCTGTAACATTTACAAAGTGGGCCATATCCAGTGTTGTCAGGATAAGGTACCCAACCTTATCCATATACTATAGACCCTTCAGGTTATTCACGAGACATTATCCTCTTGTATATCAGGGGTATATCAAATATATACCTAGTATATCAAGGGTATATCAATTATATATCCAGTAGATATATTATCCCGGTTACATGATAATAACCTTGGATGTTTAGTTTATTGAATTTTGGACAATGCAATTCTATGAATTCACAACAAATTGATTGAATAAAACTTTATTGAATATACATTTGTTTTTACATAAATACAAACCACGAGTTTAGGACAACACACCCAACATGTGATTCATAATTGTAATGAATGATTGAGTTAATTAGTAGTATGAAGTTGGCTTATCGTCTATATTTATGGTTTTTCCCTATTACATAGCTTGCATAATAGACTCTAGGAAGACAAATAAATAAAATTAATTGACTTGCAGCTAACTCAAATTACTTGATTTTTGTTTAGTTATTCTCATTATTCTTAATGCTCTTATTTGATTGATGTGGAACGCTATCGTGCCCATTTAATTAATTAATAAGTTTTGATTTCGACGTTTGGTCCAAATTAATTAAATTAGGAGAACTAGTTTGGTCCAAATTAATTAAATTAGGAGAACTAAAACCTATCCAACTACTCCGAGCAAGTAGACTAAGTTCTTGAATTAAGAAATTTATGTTGTGTAAAACCTATTATTAAGTTTACAATTGGATGAAACTCACACTTTAGGATTGGAAGTTTAGGAAGATTGACTTTCGTATTCTATTTAGTTTATTATTTAAATTTCAAAATTACTCTAGTTTATAAGACTTTGTGAAATTGATACTATTGGTTCCCTTGGGATTCAACCTGGTCGGTCTCACTACTTTTACAAGTTAGATTTAGCAATTAGTTATTATTCTGGAGGGCCTCGACAACCCTGACCAAAATTTAGCGACATTGGGATGGAACCAATATTAGTTTCTCATTGTTACATTTAATTGTTTTTTTCTCGCTATTCTTAGAATACAGATCTTCAATATGACCCTAAAACTGAGAAGACAACGAGGAGATTGAGAAAGGAGATTAGACATTGTCTTTTTTATGAAGCAAGCATATCTACAATTCAACAAAGGTGACGAACCAAACTTTAATTGAACTGGCACCAGATTTAAATCAACGTCTTTGCATAAATTTTTCTAATACTGAAAATAATTTTGAACTAAAATTTGGATTAATCCACTTACTTCCTATTCTTCGTTGATGTGTCGGTGAAGTAAACACTTGAAAGAATCCCATGTTGTATGCTCTAGAATGAAAGCACATGGAGTGAGTGAGGAGCAAATCAACTTTAGAGCTTTTTTATTATCTAGATTGACTCTATTATCTACCATCCGGATGAATCACAACATGGAATGAGAAGAAAATATTGTTCCTGGATAAAGTTTGGAGCCTCGTCTTCGTTTCTTTCCTCAGGCTGGTTTTCGTCCTCATTCACTGGCCTATCTTCTTCTTCAGTCTCTTTATCTGGAGAGGCTCTTTTCTCCTCTGCTTCGGTGGGTTTTGGCAGAGGCTTTGCCTTGGCGGGCTTTCGCCCTTTTTTTGCCGGCTTCTTCTTCTTCTTGGGAGGGGAGGGAGCTTCCTTCTGCTATAACTGTTCTTCGGGTTGCGGCTCTGGTGGAGGTAGGGACTTTTCAAGGACCTTTTCCGGTGATTTTTCGAGTAAAGGCAATGGGGATGGGGTTGGGTTAGGTATTACCTTCCTCCCTTTCATGGCTCTCGTCTTTACTCTAGGCATGGTGACACACTGATGCTGTAGGAATGATTCTGCTAGAGGATAACTCGAGCTTTGGTGGAGTTAGGGCAGAGAAGAAACTAAGGAAGATGAAGCAAAAAGTTAGTTCTTAGGGTTTCGACACTAGAATAAAAAGAAAAAATTATGATACTTAATTTTCTCTTTCTTCGAAATACCTTGACATGCAATCTTTTCATAATTAGCATGATCTTTTTCAACTGTCCCACTTAATCACGTTCTTTTTAGATTTCAAAACTTCCCCCCTTTTTGTCTTTCCTCTAAAAGAACTAATAATTAAATCGAGTTTGAGGAAAGCTGCGGCTTAGGCTATTTCGACATTTCCCTACTCTCTGCTCTTCTCTGACAGTTTTGTCTCCCCAACAAACAAGGCTAAAATCCTCTCTCTCTTCTAACAGCTATTTTCTTTTCCTAATTAAATTCAGCACTCCGTCACTTGGAAACTATGCTCCAGCATTAAGTGTAGTTTCCCTCGACGCCATTCCTTACTACATTTCCTGAACTTCTCTTTCTTGCACTGCTGCCTTGCACGTTGGCTTCCCCTGCTCAAAATAAACACAGAAAGACACTTTTAACATTACTAGACAAATTTCTTGAAACAAACAAAATTTAAATTTACTTGCTACAAAGCTAACTAAGGGGAAAATACAATCATAAGTATTTGAGAATCCTTACCCTTTTATTCCTTTTTCTTTCCTGTTTTCAAGTCAACTTAAGTTGGTGAGACTCCACCTCTCCTCCCTAATAATATTTCAATCTCTGCTCATTCACAGTGAACTCCCTTTCAGTATTATCCTCTCTGATAGTTATAGCTCCATAAGGGTATACATGCACCACCGTGAAAGGTATTGACCACCTTGACTTCAGCTTTCCAGGAAACAGCTTGAGCCTTGAGTTCGAATACTCGTTGCTTTATCTTCCTATCATGCCACACTTTGATCTTTTCCTTGTATATCTTTGAATTTTCATTGGCTTCTCTTATGAATTCATCCAACTCTAGAAGCTGGAATTTTCGTATTTCCCCTGCTGTTGATAGATCTATATTTATCTACTTGACTGTCTAGAATACTCGATGTTCTAGTTCTAATGGCGGATGACTGATGGGATGTGAATCCCGGAGCAGAAGCAAATCTTCGTTAATAAGTTGTTGATAAACAAAATCAAACGTTCATAGATGAAAATACAGAGGAAACTTGTTTCTTTTACCTTTGAAGAACTCTTCTTCAATGGTTCAATCTCCCGAACACCACCAAATGATCTTCCGTGCTATCCTCTGGGTACGAGATCGTTGCTTGTGGGAGCGTTTTTGTTTGGAACAATAGGGAGTATTCAAAGAGATCGAGATAGAAAGAAAATACCTGGAAGTTCGGTGTGTTTTTCTATTCTGTTCACCCCACGTCATTAAACTCCACACTCCCCTGCTAAAATGCGGGGGAGTTAATAATACTTAATAACATTAATTAAAATTAATATAATTAATATATTAAATAATTATTAATCAAATTAAATTATTAATAAATTTTAATTAATAATTATTAATCTAATTAATAATTAATTAATTAAATATAATATTAAATAATTAACAATTAATTATTTAACATTTAATTAAATATCTCATATATTAATTAAACCATATTCTCTCTTGTATAAACTATAGATTTAATGTACATTGCATTAATTTTTTAACTTATAATTTTAATATGAATCCAATTCATATTAATTATTTGAATCCTATTCAAATATTTCTCTCATAATGTATAGTATTAATTTGGAATATCTATCCAAAATTAATATATACTTATATATAATACATCAATATACATTAAATATATTCCTTTGAACATTTCAAATTATTTCATTATTCTTGATCCTCGTTTTACCCGTTATGAGTTAGCAAGGGGACCTAATGGACCTACAGATCAGAAGCTCCAACGATACGAGATTAATCGATCAAACTCATTGGCCGAGTTAATCAACATTCGTTAACTACGGGTCACTCAACTAAAGTCTCGCAGTTGCACTCTTCTCACTGCAGAATGTTTTCGTGTCCATGGATATACGACCATTAATGACAAGTCAATTCTTCACGAGTGCTCGTGACTCAAGCTGGGTCAAATTACCATTTTACTCCTGAGTTACATCTTGCTCCTTAAATACCACTGCTCCTCTAATGAACAACCCGGTTATCGTCCGACCAATAATCGAAAGTCCCTCTCGGTCCAGTGAGAAGATGAGGCCTCTTATTCAAGTCCCGAAATCAGTAATTAAGAGAAAACTCATCTACTCCCCTAAAGTTGGGGAGGAGTGAATTCCATCTTGTGAAGTTATGTTCCCAGCTCTTTACTCGGTCTCGTCCCCAAAATGGTAGGAATATTGAGTCGGCAACTCGGGCTACTCTCACCCATACAGATCAAAGGACGAGCCCTCACGAGCAGGAGTCCATAACTCACTCAGGATTGAGTATGAATTGTCTGGTCATTCTATGAAATAGCAATCTGTTAATTAACGGCGTTACATCTAAAGATTGGTTATTTCGCAGTATGGTCTTATACACACTCATTGTATAGGATACCCACACTCGCATGTCTCCACACGAACGACCTGCATCGAGTCGTCTGTAACATTTACAGAGTGAGCCGTATCCATAGTGTTGCCAGGATAAGGTACCCAGCCTTATCTATATACTATAGACCCTTTAGGTTATACACGGGACGTTATCCACTTGTATATCAGGGGTATATCAAATATATACCTCGTATATCAGGGGTATATCAAATATATACCCAATATATATACTGTCCCGATTACATGATAATAACCTTGGATGTTTAGTTTGTTGGATTTTGGACAATGCAATGCTATGAATTCAACAACAAATTTATTGAATAAAAATTTATTGAATACACATTTGTTTCTATATAAATACAAACTACGAGTTTAGGGCAAGCTATCCTATAAGCCCACAATGCGTCATCTAGCTTAAAGGACCAGTTTCTCCTGCTGGTATTAACCATTTTCTCTAATATGCCTTTGATTTCTTTGTTTAACACTTCTGCTTGTCCATTTTTTTGAGGATGATATGCTGTGGATACCTTATGCTTAATGTTATATCTCGTAAGCAAGATAGCCATAGCTCTATTGACAAAATGGGTGCCTTCATCACTGATAAAGTGCTCTCGGTGTTCCAAATCTGGTGAAGATATTCTTGTGTAGAAACTTTAAGACAGTCTTTGAATCACAGTTTATACAAGCTAGAGCTTCTACCCATTTAGACACGTAGTCTACTGCAAGCAGAATCTAAAGGTTACCATTTGATGGTGGGAACGGTCCCATGAAGTCTATTCCCCAGACACCAAAAAGTTCCACTTCCAAGATAAAGTTCAAAGGTATTTCAGACTTGTTGGAAATGTTCCCCACTCTTTTACATTTGTCACAGCTTTTTGCATGTGTATGCATCTTGGAAGATTGACGACCAATAATACCCGCTTTGAAAGATCTTTGCAGCTATTCTTTGGCCCCCAAAATGGCAACCATAAGGAGCTGAATGACAATGCTCCAGCACTATCATTGTCTCAGTATTGTACACGCAGCACATAATTGTTCATCAGGGAAGGTGTTCTGTATGCTATTCTGCCCTTCCACTAGTCCTTCAAGGTCAATTCTCGATAGATGATCAGGTAACTAATTCTTAGACCCTTTCTTATCTCTGATTTCCAAGTCAAACTCTTGCAGCAGTAGCACCCATCTTATCAGCCTTGGCCTAGCATCCTTCTTGGCTAGCAAATACTCGATGGCTGTGTGGTCTGTGTATACAATCACCTTTGTGTCGATCAGATAGGCTATGAACTTCTCAAAGACAAATACCACTGTCAGAAGCTCTTTCTCAGTTGTGGTGTAGTTGAGCTGAGCTTCCATTAGTGTCCTGCTAGCATAGTATATAGGGTGAATCAGCTTGCCATTTCTCTGACCCAACATAGTGCCCACTGCATAATCATTGGCATCACACATGACTTCAAATTGCGCATTCTAATCCGGTGCAGTCATTGTGGGCGCCTGGATTAGAGCTTCCTTTATTGTTGTAAAAGTCTGTAAACAATTAGAAGAAAAATTAGAAATTCTTTCGTTTTCCAACAGAGAGCATAAGGGTTTAGAAATTTTAGAGAAATCCTTGATGAATCTTCTGTAAAACCCAGCATGCACAAGGAAACTTCGAATTCCCTTCACTGATGCAGGTGGCGACAACCTTTCTATTACTTCAATCTTGGCTCTATCCACTTCTATTCCCTTCTTGGAGACTTTGTGGCCCAACACTATCCCTTCCTTCACCATAAAGTTGCACTTCTCCCAGTTGAGAACCAAGTTAGTGTTTTCACACCTCTTCTAGCTCTAAATAGTTAAACATTCACTGAAGTCCCTTCCAAGGACTGCAATCGTCTATGAAGACCTCAACCACGGTTTCTATTAAATCTGAGAAAATAGCCATTATACACCTCTGGAACGTGGCTGGTGAAAGTAGTCTTTTGCTGGTCTTAAGGGGCTATGGTAATTTGGTTGTACCCGCTGTACCCATCCAAGAAAAAATAATATTCTTGCCTAGTCAAACGATCTAAAATCTGATCAATGAATGGTAGTAGGAAGTGACCCTTCTTGGTTGCTTTGTTTAATTTCCTGTAATCCATACAAATTCGCCAACCCATTACTGTTCTTATAGGAATCAATTCGTTGTTATCGTTTGGCACCACTGTGATTCCTCCTTTCTTTGGTACATATTGGATTGGGCTCACCCAATCGCTGTCTGCTATAGGGTAAATTACCCCAGCATCGAGCCACTTAATGATTTCTTTCTTGACTACCTCCTTCATGGCAGGGTCGAGTCTTCTTTGGTGTTTGATTGAATTTTTATAGCCATATTCTAAGTTAATTTTATACATACAGTAGCTTGGACTGATCTCCTTGATGTCTGCTATAGTCCAACCAATGGCCCTCTTATGATTCTTCAACATTTCCAGCAGTCGAGATTCTTTTTCTTCAGCCAGATCAGCTGCAATAATGATTGGCAGTATTTTAGCTTCTCCCAAATAGGCATACTTCAGGTGCGTTGGCAGAACTTTCATTTCCAGCTTAGGAGACGTTTCCACAGAAGGTTGTAGCGGTGCTTGTTCTCTATCTTTTAATTCAAGTGATTCAAATGCCCTGTTGAACACTATCTCTGCTGGTGTCCCTCCTTCATTAAGCTTAAGCAACTTTGCTTCCTTCTCCTCTTCTTCAAAGATGATGCGCAGCTCCTCTTCCAGCTAGTCTAATAGCTCCTCAGTTTGCATCTCCTCCATCAGCAAATCATCTGCTATTCTCAACAAAGAACATTCTTCTACATCAGTAGGAAACTTAATAGCATTAAAAACAGAAAATGTCACCTGTTGGTCATTTACTCTCATTGTTAATCCCCAATTTTGTACATATATTGGAGCCCTGCCAGTAGATAGGAACGAATTTCCCAATATGATTGGAATCTTTTTGTTAGCTTCATAGTCCAATTGATGAAGTCAACTGGGAAGATAAATTTGTCCACTTGTATTAACATATCTTCTATCTTTCCCTCTGGATGTGTGATGGACCTATCAGCCAACTGCAGTGTTATTGTAGTGGGGCAGGCCTTTCCTATTCCTAACTTCTGATATAATAATAGAGGCATCAAGTTTATGCTCGCGCCCAAGTCACATAGGGCATTCCCCGTATTTTTACCTCCTATTGACACAGGGATAGTGAAGCTCCTAGATCTCCCATTTTCTAAAGAAGTTTACCTATTAAGATGGCACTGCATTCCTTTGTTAGAGCTACTGTTTCAAACTCCTCTAACCTCCTCTTCTTGGCCAGAATATCCTTGAGGAATTTAACATAATTGGGCATTTGTTAGAGTGCTTCTATTAGGGGTATGTTGATACGAAGTTGTTTCAGTACCTCTAAAAACCGGTCAAATTGCAGGTCTTGAGTTTTCTTTTGGAGCCTCTGAGGGTATGGAGGTGGTGGTCTGTATTCCACAAGCACTTTTACCTTTTTTTGCAACGGAGTTTCTATGGATACCTCTTCTGCTGGCTCTACTTCTGCAGCTCTTTTCCCTCTGTTTATCTCTAGCTCAGGTTGCCTCTCTACCTTCTGATGAACTGTTTGTCCTTGGTGTAGCTTCTGTTCCTGTGATGCTCCAGCACCGTCAGCTTTATCATCATCAATTGGCATATTCTCTGTAGCATCCTCTTCTGTATTTTCTGATTGTGGTCCTGTAGGATGTTCCACTTTGTCTGTTTACACTTGCACATGATATGATGGTGGTAACGCTTTTCAACATTGCAGGGTCAAGGCTTGACATTGCTCTTTCCCTTCCCTTTATGGGTTTTCAGTATTACTCAGTAGAGTACCTTAAGGTCCGCTATTTAGCTCGCTAGCCATTTGTTCCATTTGAACCTCTAAATTTCTTAGCGTTGCAGCTTGGCTCTGGATCAGTGCATCGTTTCTAGCCATATATTCTCTCATCATGGCTTCCATTGAGTTGGAAGAAGTTGCTGCTGGTCTTGTTCCTTGTTGCTGGTTGGGCATTAGCAGTCCGGGTTGCTGGGTGACTTTTTACTGATATTGAGGAACATTCTGATGCATTTGGTTTTCTTGGTTTCCTCCCCAGCTGAAATTTAGGTGCTGCCTCCATCCCCGGATTATTGGTGTTTGAGTAAAGATTGTTTATGTTTGGGTTTCCTAGATAGAAAACAGATGCTGGATTTCTTGGGCATGAATCATAATGGTGCTCACCCTTGTGGACATCACTTTACTCGTTTAAGGGCTATTCGATGATGATGTGGTTGTGCTCATGTAATTTACCATGTTAATTAAATTGGCAATTTGATCTTTCAGCGTAGCCATTGCCTCATTATCATTAACTCCATGATTGTTCCTCTCAGTTACTGCTCTGGAATCTGACCAGTGGTAGTTATTAGCAGAAATTCTTTCCAATATATCAACTGCTTCTACGTACGACTTAGACAACAATGCTCCATTAGCCGATGCATCAACTACCAGACGTGTTGCTTCACTCAGCCCATTGTAGAAGGTCTCTATCTGAATACACCTTGGCAAACCGTGGTGGGGCATCTCCTTAACAATTCCTTGAACCTTTCCCATGATTCATTCACAGATTCACCATGCCTCTGCTGGAAATTATTAATGTCTCCTTGATACTTGGCATTATTGCTTGGTGGAAAGTATTTCGTTAAAAACTTCTCAACGAGGTCATTCCAAGATGTAATGGACTCAGCTGACATAGAGTTCAACCAGTCTCTTGTCTTGTCTCTTAGCGAGTATGGAAACAGTTTCAGATGCAATGCTTCCTTGGACACTCCTTGCATTTTAAATATGTCACTTACTTCCAGAAAATACCTCAAGTGCAGATGAGGGTCCTCAGATGGATTTCCAAAGAATTGCCCCACTGTTTGGAGCATCTGGAACATAACTGAATTTAATTCAAACCTCTCAGCTTCTATCTCTGAACCTACTATAACTAGATGAAACCCATGAAGTGCTGGTGCAGCATAGGCCCTGATGGCCCTTTATCCATCATCTGCCAACAGAAGGACGTTAAGAGGGGGAGCAGCTGCTGGTGCAACCATTTCTCCCTCATTAATTCTTTCAACCAGTGGATTTGGGAGCCTTGGTAATTGATCCATGGAGTTAGCTTCCTCTTATTGTCTACGTTGCTCTCTTCTTCTTATATGAAATGTACGTTCAATCTCGTTGTCAAGTAGATACTTTAGCCCTTGCAGATCAGACATTCACCTATAGAACCCACCACACAGTGATTAAGAGAAATCCTTATAGCACAGACTTTCTCAATGCAAAGATATAAAGTGTACAGTTTAAATAATTCCCCAGCAACGGCGCAAAAAACTTGTTGGTACGAAAATGTGTTCCTTATGTGCAAGTGTACACTCTCGTTGTAGCAAGTAATAAACAGTTCGAATCCACAGAGAATGTTCACTACACACTTTAGCAATACCTTAAGAAAGCTAGTATATAAATGCAAACAAATCTTGGGCAGTGCAAGAGGACAAAAGTTTCATAAAAACAAAAGAAATAATCTGCACGACTATGGTAATTAGCGAATGAGATTAATTAACTTTCTTTTTAACAAGGTAAGGGAGAAGGTCGAATGTGACTTTTTCTTAGTTGCTTAAACAATGCTGTAGCATTAACAATATGAGTACAGGCCAAACAGACATGAAGTCTTTTTATGTTTCCCAGATTTTCTGCTGTTAGGGTTTATTGACAAACTTACACAACATTTAAAAGTAGTTTATAGCTATGCTAGGTGAGCCCTATTCCTAAGCACTAACTATCTAACACAAGCAGAATCTAGCACAAGTTGAAGTTTATCTCTCCTCATTACACTCTTCCAATAGTTAACAAAGAGATATCCCAACAATGATGATCAAACATGTTGAAAATAAAGTTAAGCATAACAACAACTCAATACCCATTCATCATTAAAGCCAACGACATAGTATATAGCTCAAGAAAAGAGTCACAACCTTTCCCCCTTATAAATAGGTTTAGCTACGCACAGTTATGGGGAAAACCAAAAAGAAAACAATGAAGTGATACAAGGAGAAAATGGATGCAAGAGTGAAACTGATGAGCTGAAGGTTCAGCTCCTTGTGGGTCTCTCTCTCTTTCCTCTACTCTAACAACAGCTTCGGAACTCCACCTTCTTCTTCTTTTTCTCGAACTGGTTTTCTGGGAGAATATCTTGAAGTGAGGGATGGTTGATTTCAAAAGTGTCTTTGGAGGCTTCCTTAAATGATGCTTTTATACCCCATTTGTTTTTAGGGCATTAAGCAACATTCGTGGACCCCCAACTCTCACCTCCATGTGATTGTTCATTTATTGCGGTAATTCCCCTTTTTACAGCTCTGTCACTGTCAGTGTCAGACTGCTGCTTTTCTGTACTTTTTCTGGTTGCGATGCTTTAGCATAGTTGATGATGCAACAAAGAACCCAAAATCAGAACTTGTAACAAAAATCGCAAAGCTGAAAAGAATGACAAATATTAATTCAATTTCGGCAACACTAAGTTTATATTGAGTGTTCGTGTGGCTATTCTTAGCTAAAATATATTAAATTTCTTGTCCAAATAACTCTCTTTTGGAGAATTATCACGTAGCTATTACTCTCATTAATTAGGTTGTTGCTTTAGTTCACTATGCATTAATTCAAATCAAAAATATTAGTGGTTAACTTTATTTTCCTTCCTCTGCATAGAACACTGACAACCATTTGTGGGGGATTGTCAAATGGTTGTTAGGAATGACGTGTGTTTTGCCGAAATAATGTTTACTCTTGTCCTACATTGGAAGATTTACAAGTGGTTGATCATCAATATTTATAGGAAAACTTTTTTTTTTTTTTGTCGGCTTGTAAAAGGTGCTTAGGGTGAACCTAAAATATTCCCCACACACGTGCCGTCGTCTATCTGATCGGATGAGTTTGATAACTCGCTCCTGCGAGGAAAAAGTAAATAATTTTTTACTTTTAATATGTTTTATTTGGACGAGAATGAAAATCAAATGAAATTAATTTTATTACCATTTACATTAATCAAGGTTTGCAAAACTGCTTTGTTTTCTTAATTGGTTTTTTCGTTTTGATCTTTATCTTCGCCTTCTTTCTTTGTTTTTCTACTTCAAAAAGAATGGAAAGTTCTAAAAATTGATTATAATTCAAACAAGCCCCACAAGAAGTGTTAGTGTTAGACACCGGGAGCAACTGGCGTGTAGACGATTTAGCATTGAGGTCAAGCTGAAATTATTTTCAACGTAGTAGATCTTAACAATTATGTTCTTCAAATCTTTTTTCTATTTGGTTTTGTAGATTTAAATTTAGAATCTAAATTGAGAGATGCCATACCAATAAAATTGAAGGGTCATCATCCTCATTGAAGAAAAGTAATAATAGTTGTAATAGATATTTTAACAACGTAAATTTAGAAGAATTCAATAAGTCTTGGTCTAAACACTAGAATTATTAGTTATAATTGTAATATTTGGAACCACTAGATCTGGGGTGCGTACTGGTTTTTTTTAAGAGATGATTTATGGGTAGTGATTAAAAACAAAAATATTTTAAAAATTAATCTGAAAATAATATATTCAAATAATAAGTACAACATAGACCCTTTAAAATAACAATGCTCTAAATAAAAAATTAGATGTTTAGTCGGCCATTACTGAAGTCGACTCTTTTTTTTTTCTTAATTTATTTTTTGCATTTTCAAAGTTACCTAAATAAAAGGTCTAGAATAATTTAAGGAGATGTATAAGAAAATTGATTTGAATTTCTTGTTTCTCGAAAAGAAAATAATTAATTCGAGAGAATTGAGTCCAAAATTATTAAATGGAAAAGACTAAAAACAACACTTTCTACTTAAACGAACGAAATTAGTGTTAAATATATTTTATTCCAAATAAATAGGCAACTACAAATAAACCAACTCTTGTTATTGAAAGTGTTTTTTTTTTCTTTTTAAGTTTTAAATGTCGAGATTGATAAAGATGTCCAGCTTTCAATTTGATGGAAATGTTAAGACAAATATTTATGAAAATATTATAAAAATAACAAATTTATAACAAATATTGAAATATGGAAATAAGACTTTCGCAATTTTTAAATAAATTACAAATTAATTATGAATACTCACATTATGTTCGTACTAATGATATATTGTGTTAATATTTTTTATATTTTATCGATTTTTTGTGATATTATAAAAAATTTTGATTCACCCCTCTAGTCGATGTCAAATCTATATGTACATAGGAATGATGATGTAAATGTCGACATGGATTGAAATTTAATACCATGACTATCATCGTAATTATTTGTAATTTTTTTTAAAAAATTATATTTATATATACGTTTAGAAATCATATGTAATAACAAATATTTTAAAACATAAACCTATCTATTCAAATTTTCACAAGGAGAAGGAGAAAGTGGATGGTAAGATATTAAAAATCATTGGGTAGGGATCAGGTGATATTTTGAGGGTGGTAAGGGCATTTTGGTAATTTAGCAAAAAGGTGGAGGGTATTTTTGAGAAGGGCTACACAAAGCAAAGAAATGACATTTTTTAGACCACACAATGTGGGCAAATACCCAAATTATTCTCTATGTTTCACTTTTAAAGATTCCTATTTATGTATTATTTTCCAACACCCACCAATCTCTTATTTACCAACCACATCCACTTAACAATTCCTTTGTGCTAAAAAATTCCAACTCTTTTCTTTTCTTTTCATTCTTTAATCTTTCTTTTTTTTTTTTTTTGGATTTATTAGATTTTAGGCTTACTTCTTCTTTATTAGCACAAAGAGGGATCACTATAGATTCTTCTTTATCAGCACAAAGAGGGATCACTATAGATTCGGGCACGAGGAAGAAACTTATAATATTGTAGATTTATTTTGTTTCTATATGAAAATTAACCATTTTTTCACTCCACATTTTCTTTCTTTTTCTCTCCACCCCATTCTCTATCTTGTTCTCCATTCATACTTCTCTCTCTCCAACCAATTTTCTCTCCCACACTCTACATCTCTCTCCAGTATAAGAGAATCTATTGCTGAGGATATCAAATTTCAATCAATATTTTTACATATCAATGAGTTTAAATCGATACAGAGAATGAATTAATGTTTTAATTATGTGGTAAAAAATCGACGAAATATAAAGAAAAAATCAACAAAATATTACTATAGACATAATATGAATAATTAGAAATTTTAACTTATTTAGAAATGGTGAAATCTAATGGTTAAGGCATCTTGCTTCTTATCTCAAATGGGAAGTTCAATTTTTCATCCGAAGACTTGTTGCACTCAGAAAAAGAAAAAAAAAATTCTGATTTGTTACCTCAAATATATTTATGAGTTTATTGAATTTTTATGATCTTTTTTGAAATATCCATGATGTTGAGATTTAATACCTTGATAAAATCACTAATCCATGTCCACATTAAATTAAAAAAAATTATCATTAAAAATTGTGAAAACATTATGATCGTGCAAGAGCATATACTTGTAACAATAGTAGAAAAAGATAGCTTAGTAAAGCCAGATATAATAACCTTCCAAACTTTGGTTTAAAATTTCTGAGGTGACGGTTCGAGATTATTATCAATTGTTTATATTATTAAATCAATATCGAGTTATGCATAAATAAAATAACTTCTTTTTAAAACCATGTCCGCAATATTTTATAGACTTTTATTTGATTGAATTTTTCAAAGTACAAATTCCTTTCTGTGGTAGACCATATTTTCCTAAAAGTGGGTACATCTCTTACAAAAACTTTATAGATTTTCGCCAAATAAATAAAATGCCCCTAGAATCTTATTTTCATAATCACACAACAAATCTCTCCATAAAATATTGATGAGAGACCAAAGCTTAATAAATAATTGAGAGGAATATATATATATATGTATGTATGTATATGTATATATATTTGCTCCACCCAAGATTTCCACAATATTTCTTCTTACTCCACATTCTCTATGTATATTTTCAAATTAAAAAAAAAAAGACATGCCTAATAAAAATTTGGGTACTTTAGCCATAAATTGAATCAAAATCCTTTAACTAAGGGAAAAAAAATGATAATAACCAATCACCTGCTTAAGACACGGTTGCTAACGTTCTCATTTTGTCATTATTGTTTGTTGGACGATAATCTCTCTTTTATAAAGTCACGTTTCGACAGTATAGTGTATCGGTATGAGTTCGGACTAGAACCGAACTAGGCATGCGCGTCACCAGCTCAGTAAGGCAAGTCACCCGAATTAAAGGTGGAGTAAACCAACTCCCCGATCGTGCATATTGGCTCCTACTATTAAGGAGAAAGAAACGGAATACTTGAGCTGAAAATGAAACCGCCCACTTCCAAGGTAAGGGTTACTTCCATGGTACTATAAATATTATCAACGTTGGAAAGGGTAAGGAGCGATTCTGATTACTAGGACCCAGCTAAATACTTTTTGTTTTCTCTCCCTATCCCTAGTTTAATTAACTGACAAAAGCTTCAGAGTGCTAACTTCATTGTCTTTGAATGTTGTCGGAGAATTTGGTAACTGTTTCTAGGTCTAATTTATCACTTTTAAGAACATTCCAACAAAATCATGTTCATTATTTCTTGTTCATAGTTTCCAGTTTTTCCAAAAATACAGCTACCAATATTATTTTAACATTTTTTACTTATAAAATGCATAATAAATATGACATAAAAATTTTGAATTTTAAATTTGAAGAATTCTACATCAATAGTTACAACTTTTCATGTCACATTCTCTGTGTCTCGCCAGACTCTGTGTCCGGAGTCAAGTAGGAAAAGAAAAAACAAAGAACCATCCATTAAAATAAGATTAAAAAGATCCTATTCGTTTTTTATCTCACCAGGTTAAAACAAAAGGATTACTTTGTCCAACATCATATCTAACAACTCCTTATCTTTATCTTTATCTTTATCTTTATCTTTTTATTTATCTTTATCTTTTTTTTTTGTCGTAAAAAGGTCACCCCCATCTTCCCTCTAAAAATGGCCTTGATCTCTCATCATGAAGGATGATCTTCATATGATAAACTATTTTGTGAGACTTCAACTTAATTTGTGTATTTATTCGCCACGCAACATCCGTACTAGTTTGAGTAGCATGATTGAACTATTTGTGGTTGTACTAAAATAAATTTATTAACTACGAAAAAACTAGTAGAGCAAGGAAAAAGACTATGGTAGGAAGAGGGTAGAGATGTATGCTCGGGATAAAGACTTTCTCTTTTTAATTGGGTGTTATTTAGTCTCTTATAATAATATCTTATTTGATAGGTGTTTCTTTTAGTTCAACAATTGTTGAAGTCAGAAACTGGAGTTGTAATTTTAAGAAAGGTGATAAATATCTTATTCACCAATCTAAGTACTGATTCAAACTGTCAAAATGTCAATAAATTAGGTTGAATTACTAATGTTATTGGGTCCACGTTCCATTAACGGTTGACTTTTTGTTTTTAGAAAAGTTCCACAAAAGGGAAGTCCATTTCATTTTTGTTGCAACTAATGGCTACCAAGCCTACTTTTAGGACATGATTATTAAGGTCTTAGAAGATTAAGAAAAATGGTATTTTTTTAATTTATTATTATTTAAGAAACATAATTCACCATGTAAAGTAGTGAAAAAAACTTTGTCACCGTAATGAGGTGTGTTATGATTTAAGTTCCTTCTTGATGCCTTGATAGCTTCATTTGTATAGCTTTGTTAGTAGTTGATTATCTCTCAAAGATTCCTAAGAAATTTGTATTAGAGCTGTAGTTAGGATAAAGAAGGCTAATTTATTCTATCTTTGTGCTAGAAAAGAGGTAATAACCATAATCAAGGGTCTGTCCTTCATCAAGCAGTGGAAAGGCAAATAGTTGTATGCCTTTTGTGGTTGGCTTTCCATGAGCGACCTGGATGAGTCCTTGTTTAATGTCTCTCATAGGCTTGGAAACTTAGGTATGGCCGTCCTTAGTTAGATATGCCCCTTTTACTCTTTCTTCCTCTTTCTAACTTTATCTCATTTCCTTTGCAATTGCAATCAAACTTGTTCCAAGTCTGACAAAGCAAATCTTTCGATTTCTAGAGTACTTTAATCATCTTGGAAGGTGAGCACATGGATCATTGACAAGCTGCTTTTGGACTACAACACCATCTCTCACCTAGCAGTCGAAGAAACTTGTTCCAATTCCAAGCTAGGTAAGCTCAGCCTCTGTTCTGCTCTCTTCTGATCTAACCCAGATTTTTACTTGCTCAAGTTTTTATTACAGCCATGGTGTGCGGATTTGCCAACGCTATAAAGAGAAAACGTCCATATGGGAGTAAGTCTTTAAAGGCAGGGTCCAGCCTCGGCCTCCACAAATGTCGAGGACAACACTGAAGCGATCGTTGAAATATGTAAGAATATACCGTGATGTAGATTTGAGCCAAGCTGGTCGATCTAGCAAAGCTTTATATTGGTCAGACGGTGCAAAATCTTTCGGATTGAGGTCAAACCTCGTCAAAGTATAACAAAAGGAAGAGCTTAAGTGTCTAAGTAAGGAAAGACTGCACAAAAGAGGCAAACAGTCCGACGCTTAAGTAAGTATAAGCTTGACTTTAATATGGAATCTAAGATAAAACACAATGCTTGATGTGGAAGTAAGCCCCTATATTTATAGGTTGGTGATCCGAAAGGCCATCTGACAGATGATTATTGGTGTCACCCCAAAGGTCGAACTTGTTAGGTGCCTAATGTGGAACCCAAACCGCGGGATAGTGATACTGCAACATTTTCCTGCTAAGTATGTATTGGGAATGCGACCAGAGTCCCACATTGACTAAATAAGGGGAATATCATGGGTATATAGGTATAAGATGATGTCTCCATTAGTATGAAGCCTTTTGGGTGAAACCAAAAGCAGAGCCGCAACAGTTATGCCCAAAGCGGCCAAGATAATACCGTTGTGGTGATACTTGGGGTACCGTCCACGTTGCAAGAGTATTTTCTACCCACGATAACACTTCTAATATCTAGTACTAGAGCAAATCCTATCATTCTTATGCTCCATTATAGAGAATAGTTTTTAATGTTAGAGGTGTTGGGAGCAAATATAAGGAAATGTATTAAATTTATGGGTAATCTCTAAAATATTATACAGATAATAAAGTAATTAAAAAACAAGTGTTTTAAAAAGGTCTGTTGGAGACCATTTATAGACAGTGACGTGTCAACATCTAAGGAGACTTATGATAAGGAGTAATAAAAAAATTCATCGAATATCACTTTCGGATCAATATAAGTACTAATAGCTCGGCATATGGTAGCCGAGCCGATCTACATTTTGCCAATCGGCTGACTATTCCGAGTACGAGCCAACCTCGAAGAACACCAGCAGGAATAAATATAACGAGGATGTCCCTTACAACATGCCGTATTTTTCGGAATGTCGGAGAGACGTTAGAGCGCTGTCAAAAGCCCTGTCGAACTTTTAACCTACTATTTTTCCAATAATTCCATTAATTTATAAAATTGAGGTAAAATACTTCCATGTATTCAATAAAAACAAGGAATAACACCGGACTTTTTTTTTTTTTTTTTTTATCGCATGCCTTCACAATCATGGTAATTTCTACCTCATCCAGGCAACCCTTTTTGTGTCTTTAAACATTATTTTTATTTAGTAGAGAAGTAATATAATTTTGAAGTACCAAATTTAGTTATAATTTTCTGACTTTTTCTATCTTCTTCGATAATTAAATTATTTAACCATGGGGTTTTAACTTTGATATCATTTTTATTTTTCATTAATGGGATATTTTGAATGACAAAAAAAAAAAGAAACCCTTAATTACTCAAATTTAGAACTTAATTGTATAAAGAATATTAAATAACGACATATATATTGTAGTATTGTTCTAATTGAATAAACAATAATGTTGAGTAAACATCTTTAACAATAGCAGAAAAAGGAAAACAGTTGAAAAAAAATATAAATACCCCTTTAAGTGTTTGTACGAGGGGGCAGTATTTTTTACAACCTCCTAATTCAACATATAAAGTAGTGAAAACAACTCTATCACCGTAGTTACTTGTGTTGTGATTTTAGTTCCTTCTTATTGCCTCAATAGCTGCTTTTGTGTAGCTCTGGCAGTAGCTGACTATCTCTTAAAGATCCCTAAGAAATTTGCATTAGAGACGTGATTAGAAAATTTATTCACCTACTGGAATTCAGATTCGAAGAATGGTTTATGCAAGATTTGAGATCGAAAAATTCGATGAAAAAGGAGACTTTGAGCTCTAGAAAGCAAAGATCTTAGCAGTTTTTGGACAAAAAAAAAACTGCAATGGCCATTTTTTACCCTACTCTTCCACTTAAGTCGATAACAAACAAAGAAAAATAAACTACGAATGAAATTGCTAACTGAACAATCATTTTAAATCTCAGTGACGTTTTGAGGCAAGTGATCGACTTAAAACCTGCATATCAAACCTATGAGAAATTAGATTCAATGTTTCTCTCTAATGACCTTCAAACGAGGCGTATGTATGGGAGAAGTTCTTAACCTACCAAATGGATAGTGCGAAAATCGCTCGGTGAAAATGTTGATGAATTTAAGAAAATGTCCTCTGAATTCAATAACTTATGAGAGAATGTTGGTGGTGAAAATTAGGTTTTCATACTGTTAATTATTATTTTTTTTAGGAGAAGTAAATTCTCTTCTAGATTCATATAAAGAAGTGAATGTGGTGCTAAAATATGGAACAAAATCAATATAAAAAGATGAATTTATATGAGCGATAAAGACAAAAGAATTGGAGCTGATGACATTAAAACATGACACTCCTGATGTTGAAGGGCATTTTTCCAAATGGAGGTACAAAATTAATTCAAAAGATCCAAAATCCCACCAAGATGAAATGGTAAATCCAAAATAAAATGCATCTATTACCACAAGGAGGGTCATCTCAAGAAAGATTGTTTTTTTTCTTGAAAACAGGCAAAATTGGAAGAATATAAAAAAGAACAAGACTGCAGAGGTGTTGGTTATTGAAAATGGAGTACCTAGTATGAAGTTTTAATTTGATTTCTCTTAAGTTCATTAAGAGAAATCAAAGTAAAAGGATTTGGAATTTTTAAACTAAAAAGATTTAAAAAAAAAAAAGACAGACGGTAAAAATGCTTCTAATATACGATACTAGAGCTTGGTGTTAAAATTGTCTGAAGTTAAATAATATTATAAAGATTTTGAATATTTAAAATAAGAAGATTGATAAAAGGGTAAACCTACTTGTTCATGCAACCAAAGACATTGATGGCAAAGGTATGACGGAGGGAAGAGTTTGGGCATCAAAGTAAGAAAAAGGCAGTACAAGAGAGGCAAACAGTTCAACACTAAGTCTGGATAAGCTCTACTTTAATATGGCATCCAAGATAAAATGTGATACATGATGTGAAAGCGAGCCCCTCTATTTATACCTCGGGATCCTACAGACCATTAGATACGTAGTTATTGGTGTCGCCCTGAAGGTCGAACTTTTCGAGTGCTTAATGTCGAACCCAAATCATCTTCGCTGCAGGATAATATCATTGCAGCTCGATTATAGTTATGTTAATAGCAACTCGAATAGTAGCATGGTTAGCAGGTTCTCTGACGAGAAAGGTCACACCCTTACTAGTTCGTCCCCTAGTGACCTTTTCTTAGGCGAGGACTTTGTGAGTAGGTTAAATGAGGAGCTTGAGGAAGTGGAGTCTCCTCAACGTAGTTTCAGGTCAGACTTGGATGACTCCCGTAGTAGTGAAGTTTCGACCTTCGGGCGAAGTTTTGGTTGTCCTTTGAAGATGCCCGAAGATTACTTACGACCTCTCAGGAGATAATACAATATTTCTAACTTAATAGATCTACGTCTTGGTCTACGTCTTCCCGTAGAAGGAGAGACTACTTAGAATCCGCTTGAACGATGGGTTTAGGTTGCCCCTTCACCTTCTTGGGCAGGACACCAGCAGCAGGAACAAATATAACGAGGATGTCCCTTACAACGAGGATGTCCCTTACAACATGCCGTATTTTTCGGAATGTTGAAAAGACGTTAGAGCGCTGTCAAAAGCCCTGTCGAACTTCATCTCTATAAATAGAGACATCCTCCTCCCACGCAAGGTACGCGAAACTATTCTCACTTTGAGCAATAGATTGGAGTGAGTACTAACTTGCTCGTGGGAGTGCTAACCTTGTTTTGCAGGTACTTCGAACTTCGGCACACCTCATCCCAATTTCCCCGATTTCAAGCTTGATCATTTTTATGATCAACCAAAGTGTTTTTCTAAACATGTAAATACAACTATTTTTCTTTCAATCTCTTCCTTTTAACATTTATTTGGCAAAAACAAAAACAAAAACATTTAGAAAAATAAGTTAACAAAAATACTTTTCCCACTTGATTTTTTCGAAACATGTCCAAGACAACAAGTTCAATTAAATCTTGTCTGACAAAATTTAGCTAGTTTTTTCTTACAAAAAACTCTCTTTAATTTATACCAAATTGGGGAAGATTGAATCCAAGAGGTAACCTACTATTTTTCCAATAATTCCATTAATTTATAAAATTGAGGTAAAATACTTCCATGTATTCAATAAAAACAAGGAATAAAACCGGACTTTTTTTTTTTTTAATCGCGTGCCTTCACAATCATGGTAATTTCTACCTCATCTGCGCAACCCTTTTTGTGTCTTTAAACATTATTTTTATTTAGTAGAGAAGTAATATAATTTTGAAGTACCAAATTTAGTTATAATTTTCTGACTTTTTCTATCTTCTTCCATAATTAAATTATTTAACCATGGGGTTTTAAGTTTGATATCATTTTTATTTTTCATTAATGGGATATTTTCAAATCACAAAAAAAACCCTTAATCACTCAAATTCAGAACTTAATTGTATAAAGAATATTAAATAACGACATATATATTGTAGTATTGTTCTAATTGAATAAACAATAATGTTGAGTAAACATCTTTAACAATAGCAGAAAAAGGAAAACAGTTGAAAAAAAATATAAATACCCCTTTAAGTGTTTGTACGAGGGAGCAGTATTTTTTACAACCTCCTAATTCAGCATCTAAAGTAGTGAAAACAACTCTATCACCGTAGTTACTTGTGTTGTGATTTTAGTTCCTTCTTGTGTGTCTTACTCTGTCAGGGTCAAAGTTGGCGTAGAATTCCCTCACGAGCTCTGGCAAAACCGGCATAGAGAGAGCACAGAAATGCTCCCACTTAACAACGCGGCTCCCTCATTCACAAATTGGGGCATATCAGTCTCCGAAAACCCTTTTTCTAGATACAGGTATGTGGTAATGATGGCTCTGTAGCTTGCCCTCGCCTTCGGATCAACGAACTTCTGGAATGTCGTCTAGCCAGTAGGGACCACCGTGATGCGCTTGGAGGAGCTCAGTGTTGGAGGAATCTGGGAAACAGAGATCATCTAGCTGCGACGCTTCCCCTCAGATGCGGAGACAGATTTTGTGGCTTTTGCTCTACAGGGGGTAGTGGAGGAGCTTTTGGTGTTTTCCTCTTCTTAGCCGGGCTGGGGCTTGAACAGATTGGGCTGGCCACTTGCTCTTTCGAGTTCGCGAGGCCGGTCCATCAGTGGGTGTGGATTTGGAGGGGATAGGAGGATGAATTTCTTTTACGAGGATGGGTGGAGGGATGGTGGAAGTTGAAGGAAGTGTGGTCGTGGGTTGTGGAGTCTATGGAAGCGTGGATGGAGGGGTGGATTGTCAGTAACGGCGGGAGGATTTTCAGTGAAAAAAAGAGGAGCAGTTAGTTTTTCTGGGTCTTCGCGGACGGGTAAGCGCTTGTCAGGCTGGGTCTGAGAGAAAGAGGCAGCAGGGTCAGGGGCGTTTATCTGAGGATTTGTGATAGGAGGAGGCGGCGGCGGAAGCTCAGAGTCAGTCGAAGTGTTCTCCGAGCTGATGGGGCTTTGCTAGGCAAGGCTCTGCTCATCAGAGGCCTCCGACGGAATGGTTTCAGTGGCCTCCTTAAAGTTGCCACTCGACCCAGAACTTGCTGAGAGTTCCAGCTTCAGAACTCTCTTCCTATTCGTCTTGTATTTGATTATAGGCATTGTGGATTAGGATTCTGGGAACTTAAAAGGAGAAGGGGGAGGTATGGTTATGGTGCAGAGTGGGGAGAAAAGAATGAGGGAGACGTGTGTCTTAAAGAAAAACAGAAAGTTGTTGTGACCCAGTAAAGAAAATATCTCCCACCATTTTCTTCCAATTAATGGAAATAAAATTTCTCTCCAAAACGAAAATTAATATTCCCACAAATCTCTAGCAATTATGATATTTTCCCAAAAATTGAAGGTTTTACTTACCTCTCTCCTTGGAAGCCGAAATTTGCCATAAATACCTTTTTACATGCCTGCCACACCCTGACGCTCTCACCTGCCTTGTCCTTTCCTGTCAGTGACGTCACGTGGTGAGCTCCAGCATCTCTCACCACGTTAAAAACCAAAATGAAAGCCGATTAAAATTTAAAATGGCAGATAAAACAATTAAACATCTAAATTTCTAAAGTCAAAACTGGGGAGCAATAAAACAATTAATCATTAAATCCTGCTCCCTTTATTCCGTTGTTGGTTTCTCAATCCGTGGCCAAGTGGTGAGCTCCAACATCTCTCACCACGCTCTCACCAAAGAAATGCTTTAGCATCTGCCTGTTCATGGTAAATTCTCTTCCTGAATCCATTTCTTGTACCTTCACTACTCCATATGGCAATACATGTGAAATTAAAAATGGACCTGACCATCTTGAATTGAAAAGCAACACTTGCTGTCCTTTTTCAAACTTTCTAGGATTGATTCTTGCATTGTGTCATCGCTTTGTCTTTTCCTTATATAACTTCGCATTTTCGTAAGTGTCTCTACGAAATTCTTCAAGCTCTAGTAATTTGAAGCGGCGAACATCTCCTGTTGAGCATAATCCAAATTTAACTTCTTCACAGCCCAAAAGGCCTTATGCTCCAGCTCCAATGAAAGATGGCAAGATTTTCTAAAAACTAATTTATATAGAGATGTGCCTAGAGGCGTCTTGAATGTTGTGCGATAAGCCCACAACGCGCGTCCAACTTCATCGCCCAATCTCTTCGATTTGTGCTAACCACTTTCTCCAATATGCTCTTGATCTCTTTATTAGATATCTCAGCTTGCCCATTTGACTGGGGGTGATAAGTTGTGGATGCTTTGTGACTGATGTTATACTTAGCAAGGAGAGATGCTATAGCTTTGTTAATGAAGTGGGAGCCTTCGTCACTGATCATAGCTCTGGGTGTACCAAATCTCATGAATATTTGCTTGTGGAGAAACTTTGCTACCACTTTGGCATCACTGTTGGTGCATGTCACTACCTCGACCCATTTTGATACATAATCGACCACCAATAAAATGAAGAGGTTTCCATTAGATGGATGAAATGGTCCCATGAAGTCCATGCCCATACATCAAAAAGCTCCACCTCTAAGATGTATGTGAGAGGCATCTCTGACCTTTTGGAAATATTTCCAACTCTTTGACATTCATTGCAATGTTGTACTAGCTCATATGCATCCTTAAAGATTGTGGGCCAAAAGTATCCGTTCTGGAAATCTTTTGTGGCTATGCGCTGCCCTCTAAAGTGGCCACCATATGGTGCCAAATGGCATTTAGCTAGCACCTGTCGTGCTTCAGCATTGGCGATGGATCTTCTGATCACTTTGTCTTGGCCAATCCTATAGAGATATGGGTCATCCCACAAATAAAACTTACTATCATACAAAAACCTTTTCAGCTATTGCTTGTTCATGTCTGCTGGCAGAATTCCACTAGCAATATAGTTGGCTAGATCTACAAACCATGGTTCCTCATCTTGATTCAAAACTCCAATAGCCAACACTTGCTCATCTAGGAAGGTCCCTCTAATTTCTATCTCATGCTTGGAACATTCCAGAGTAGGTAACCTGGACAAGTGGTAGCAACCAAATTATCCGTTCCTTTCTTGTCTTTGATCTCTATATCGAATTCTTGCAGTAGTAAAATCCAGAGGATGAGACTCGGTTTAGCATCCTGAAGCAGCATGGTCCGTGTAAACAATCACCTTTGACCCTACCAGATATGCTTTGAATTTTTCAAATGCGAACACCACTGCTAAAGCTCTTTCTCTGTTGTGGTGTAATTAATATGTGCCTCAATCAAAGTTTTGCTGGCGTAGTATATCGAATGCAGCAACTTCCCTCTGCGCTAAGCAGGAACTGTTCCCACAGCATAGTCGCTGGCATCGCACATTAGTTCAAAAGGCTGGTTCCAATATGGAGTTGTTATTATCGAGGCATGAGTGAGAGCATACTTCAGCGTCTTGAATGCCTACAAACATTCGGATGTGCAATTAAATTCTTTATCAATCTCAAGCAAAGAGCGGAGAGGTTTAGAGATTTTTGAAAAATCTTTAATAAATCTACGATAAAAACTACATGCCCCTGGAAACTGCGAATGCCCTTGACATTCACGGGTGGGGGAAATTTCTTGATTGCCTCGATCTTTGCTTTGTCCACTTCTATGCCCTTGCTGAAGACTTTGTGCCCTAGCACAATTCCTTATTGCACCATGAAATGACACTTCTCCCAATTCAGGACTAAGTTTATTTCTTCACATCTTTGCAACACGTTCTTTGGGTTGTCCAAACATTATGCAAATGACTTTCCAAACACCGAAAAGTCATTCATAAACACCTCTACCACTGATTCTACCAAGTCAGAAAAGATAGCCATCATGCACCTCTGGAATGTTGCCGGAGCATTACAAAGCCCGAAGGGCATTCTTTTGAAAGCAAATGTTCCATAGGGACATGTAAAAGTCATCTTCTGCTGATCTTAAGGAAAATTGTAATCTGATTACAATCACTGTAGCCATCTAAAAAAACAGTAATACTCTTGACCTGCCAGCCTGTCTAGCAGTTGGTCAATGAAGGGGAGAGGAAAGTGGTCCTTCTTTGTGGCCTTGTTCAGCTTGCAGTAATCCATACATATACGCCATCCAGATATTGTCCTCGTGGGTATCAACTTATTCTTTGCGTTCTCCACTACAGTCATGCCTCCTTTCTTTGGCACACATTGCACTGGACTTACCTACTCGCTATCTGAAATTGGATATATGATTCCTGCATCTAACCACTTGATAATTTCTTTCTTTACAACCTCCTTCTTAGCCGGATTAAGTCTACGATAGGGCTCAATAGAGTTCTTGCAGTTCTTCTCTAACACAATCTTATGCATACAAAAGTCGGGGCTTATCCCCTTGATATCACCAATAATCCATCCAATTGTTCTCTAATGTGCCTTGAGTACACTCAACAGCATCTGCTCCTTTTCCAAGGGTAAGTCTGCTGCTGTGATGATTGGCAATGTCTCTGATGAACCCAGGTAAGCATATTTCAGATGCTGCGACAATGCATTAAGCTCCAGGCAGCTCTTCAATAGATGACTTCAGTAATCTAAGCTTCGGGTTTGTGAGGTCTAAGGACTCATACATTCTCTTCACAAATCCTTCATTGGCATTCATGCATTCTGACTGGACATCTTCTAGTTACTCTTCAAATGCATCGGTAACACTTTCAGCGTCAACTGCTTCTAGATGCCCCAGCATAGCTTCTGTTTCCAACTCCTCCATTAATGTTTCATCCAATATCTTTAATATTGAGCATTCTTCTGATTCATCTGGAAATTTCATGGAGTCATTCACCGATAATTTCACTTCTTGATCCAACACATGCATTGTCAGCTCTCCTTTGTAGACATCTACCAAAGCTCTCCCAGTTGCGAGGAATGATCTTCCAAGAATAATAGGAACCTCCTTATCTGCATCATGATCCAAAATAATGAAGTCAGTAGGGAAAATAAATTTATCTACTTGTACCAAAACGTCTTCACTTTTTCCCTCTAGATGCATAATGGATCGATCCGTCAACTGCAATGTCACTGTTGTGGGCCTTGCTTCCCTAATGCCCAACTTGTTGTAGATTGATAATGGTATGAGATTCATACTGGCACCCAGATCACCTAAGGCAAGTCATATATGTTGTCCTCAAATTGAAATTGGTATTGTAAAACTCCCAGGATCTTTCATCTTCGCAGGAATTTTGCTTGTGAGTATGGTGCTGCAAGCTTTTGTCATTGCTACAGTCTCATATTCTCCTAGCGTTCTCTTCTTTGGGAGTATCTCTTTCAGGAATCTCACATAATTTGGCATTTGCTCTAGAGCTTCCACTAACGGTATGATCACGTGTAGTTGCTTCAAGGCATCTAAAAACTTCTTGAATTGAACATTCTGCTTTTTCTTCTGCAACCGTTTAGGATATGGTGGCGTTGACCTGTATTCTGCTAGGGCATTTTCATGCTCTGCCTGCTTTCTTTTCTCGGGCACTCTGTTCTGTGTAGACCCTATCTCAGGTGCTCTAGAAATTATTGGATCAACTGATTGATTGGATATGTTCTAAACCTCCTTTGGTTGTTAAGCTATCTGCTCTAATGGAGTAGGTACAACTACTTTTGTTAGCTCACTGTCCTGTTCTGACTGAGTTTCTCCTTGGTAAACTTGAGTGGGTTCCTTAATCGATGCTGAAGCATTTTGGTGTACCGGAGGTAATGCTTTCCCATTTCGCAGAGTGAGGGCCTTGTATTGTTCCTTACCGTCTCTCTTTGCACTTCTGTATCGTTGGACAATGCTCCCACCGGTCTGCTCTTCAAATCCGTAGCTAACTAGCCTACTTGCAATTCTAGGTTCCTTAATGATGCAGCTTGGCTTTACATAGTGGCGTCGTTATTGGCCATGTATTGCTTCATCAGCTTTTCCAATGATGCAAATGATCCTTCTGATTGCTTCTGTGCTAACATTTGTCCTTAATTTGCAAAACCAGGAGGATAACTTACCTTCTGCTGAAATGTTGGAGCATTAGATGTTCCAGCATTGTGTCCTCCTTGATTGCCACTCTAACTAAAATTGGGGTGATTCCTCCAGCCAGGATTGTACGTGTTTGAATACGAATTGTTTCTACTATTCTGCGGGTTCCCCAAATAGTATACTGACTCAGGATTTCCAGGGCAGTTGTTATAATCGTGGTCTCCCTCGCAGAAAGAACAAGATTTGATTAACATTAGCCTTACCAGCTGATGCTCCAACTGAACTTTGCTGCGTTGTACTCCTCATTACCAAGTCTATCAGATTCTCAATCTTTGAATTCAATGCAGTATATGATTCAGACTCAACTAGTCCTTTACTTGATTTTCCTTGAACAACTCTAGGATCAGGCAATGAGTTATTGTTTGATGGTGTTCTTTTAAAATATTGAATGCTTCAGCATAGTGTTTTGCTAGCAAAGACCCAATTGCGGACGCATCAATTACTAAGCGTATGGCATCATCCACACCTTTATAATATACCTCTATCTGGATGCATCTTGGGATCCCATGGTGCAGACATCTCTGCAACAATCGCTTGAAACGCTCCCAGGATTCACTGACTGATTCTCCAACAAATTGCTGAAAATTGTTGATTTCACTGCGTACTTAGCATTTTTGCTGGGTGGGAAGTATTTCATAAAAAATTTCTCAGCCAATTCATCCCAACTTGTAATAGACTCTGAAGGAAGGGACTCCAACCATGTTCTGGCTTCATCTCTAAGTCAATGCGGAAATAGCTTAAGCCTCAGCACTTCTTTGCTCAATCGTTCGTCCTTAAATGAATTACAAACTCCCATAAAGAATTTCAGATGCTGATGCAGGTCCTCCGTAGCATGTCCATGAAATTGACCCACTGTCTAGAGCATCTGAAACATCACTGGTTTCAGCTCAAATTTGGATGCTTCAATTTCTGGCTCCATGATAACTGGGTTAAAATTGTAACATGTCAGAGCTGCATATGCTTTGATTTACCTGAGTCGTCTGCTAAGAGTTCCGCGTTGAGAGGGTGCACTGCTACATCAGGGTTAATAGCGATAGGAACCCCATCTACTATTTCCTTTATCCTCACATTTGGTCGTACAGGCGCATTGGGCTGAACTGGCGGATTCATTCTATCCATGTTGGCTGCCGCTTGTTGTCGCCTCTGCTCTCATATAATTCTACGGAAGGTACGCTCTATTTCGTGGTCAATAATATATTCTAATCCTGCGTAGTCGTTCATGCACCTCGCAAAAATACACAGCAAAATACAAATGTGAAAAACCAGAAGAATCACTTCAGCACCGTATCTACAAATATCAATGTTAAAATAAAATCGCAAAAATCCTTGGCAACGGCACCAAAAACTTGTTGCGTTCACACAACTGTGTTGACAACACATGCAAGTATACATGATTCGTCGGTTGTAGTACGTAACAAGGTCATATCCACAGGGATTTTTGGTTGTATTTTAACGATAAAAGCAGATATCAACAATTAAAAAATATACAAAGATTGGGTATGGATATTGTCTAAAAAAAATAAAATAAAGTAATAACAAGACGATAGAAACTTGCAAGAGACGATAGTTTCGAAGCTGTCAACACAAGAAAGCAGTAGCACAGAAAGCGATAATGGGGGAATAACAGATATGGAAAAGACGGGAGAGATTTAGCATGCTTTCACAAGTTATCAACCTACCCTCTAGTGTAGCTAACATTATTAGTGCCCAGATCGACTTGGTTTCCTTCCGAGACACCTCAAACATGAGTAAGTACAACTCTCGTTGCTAAATACCCAAGCACTAAACCTGAGCTATAGGCATGATTAGGGGACCTCATTCCTGAGTATCCTTATAGCTATAGAAAAGTGTTAATCACAAGCAAAACAAATCAGTACCCATAAGCCCTTTCGGGTCAATATAGAAGCTAACATGCACGAAACAGCGGCCAACAGTAACGCAAATATTAAGAAATAAAATCAGATTTGCACCCTTGCTCTAGTAAACCTTTCGCAGGCACGAAATGCCGATCAAATCCGTTAAAGTTCGCCTAATCAAAAAATAAATATAGCAGCTAGAGGTTCGGTCTCAACTCAGTTACAGCATGTAAATCTCCCCCAAAATGGGGTTTAGCTCATAATGGGCAAAGAAAACAAAATGGAAGAAGAAGAAATACAACCCATAGCAGAAAAATAGCTAAATGACAGAGAAGAAGAAGTAGTCAGCTCGTTCCAGTAGGCGAGCTTCCCCTTTCTAGCGTCAGCTCTCCTCTTGAAAATGGGTATATACAGTTCCCTTGTCTTTTCAATTCTCAAATTTTGTCTCTCTCGGGAACTGCGTGTCTGTCGGTTAGGACAACATACCTTTTAAATATCGGGTCCCCTTTTTAGAGCATCCGGCTGAAGATTGTACGGACATAAGTGAATCCCATGTTTTTTAATTAACTATACGGACACTCATGCTCTGGCATTGCAATGCTCCAGCATTTATATGCTCTATCTTGAAAATGCCTTGACTTCTCTGCTCTGGTTCAGCACTTCCTTCTCTTTTTAGCTCTTCTTTAAAAACCTGTGCAAATGAACCATAAATACCAGAGTTTATGCTATTTTTGGCCAAAGTTCTCAAGACTAAGGATATTTAGTTAAGAATTTGCATTTGTACACTATTCATACTAATTATGACCTAAAACCGACATACTTTGTCATTTTAATGCACATTTTCACCAAAATAATCACCAAAATAACTCTCTTTTAGAGAGTTATCAACAGACGGTGCCAACTGTTGACAGCGAATTTTGGAGAGGTCTACGTGTCCTTCGGACGAGTACTTTCGCCTGAAAGTAAATAAGCCTGCAACCAGAGAACTTGACGCCGGTGCGGTGTTTCACCTAATAACTTCTAACGCTCAAGTCAGTTATCGAAGTAGAAAATAAGAAAAGACACATCAAGTGTTAGTGACAGATTTTTCACTTTCTTGGTGAAGGTGAAGGCTCTTCCTTATATAGGCTCGGACGGCCAACCAGGAAGAATGACGGTTATGGTGGCAGGGGCGTGCCGCACGGTACATCGTCTGACAAAGATGTACGCTCCCAACCACTAGCAGGTGGTGCCATGGCCTGTGGGTCTTGAGCTTGTAGCCTGTCGTAGGCAAGCTTCGGGTTCGGTGTACTACCTATACTAGAGGCACGGAGGCACACATCCCCTACCACGGAAGTGTACAGTGCGTAATCGTATGTGGTCCCGCACCTCTAAGGGATTGACATGCGTCCTGCTCAGTTTTGACCCTCAACATAATTATATATTCATGTCACGACCTTATTATATTATAAGCAAAATCAAAACATAAGAACAAGTTTTTTAAAAGAAAAATATCAAAGGCAGGAATATGATAAAGTTGAAGATCTTACATAGACATTTAAATTTTTAATGGTTAAATTTGCAGTTTAATCTTAACAATTAAAAAATAAATAAATAAACTTTTCGAGATTCTTTTTCAAAGTTTTCAAAATTTAGTTCTGATTTAAAACTAGTTTTAAAGATATCTTAAAACAAAAAAGAAAAAGAGAACAAACATCATTTATTGTTTGGCTAAATTATATATAATGTGTTGGTGTGTTGCTCTAAATTCATAGTTTGTATGTATGTAAAAACAAATTTATATTCAATAAAGTTTTATTCAATCAATTTGTTGTTGAATTCATATCAATAGTCCAAATCCAATAAACTAAACATCCAAGGTTATTATCATGTAACCGGGACAATATATATACTGGGTATATATTTGATATACCCTTGATATACAAGTGGATAATGTTCTGGAAATAACCTAAAGGATCTATAGTATATGGATAAGGCTGGGTACCTTATCTTGGCAACACTATGGATACGACCCACTTTATAAATGTTAGCGACGACCCAATCTAGATTGTTCATGTGGAGACATGCGAGTAGGGGTATCATATACAATGAGTTTGTATAAGACCGGACCGCAAAATAGTCAATCTTTAGATGTAGCGCTGTTGACTAACAGATTGCTATTTCATAGATTGACCAAGCAACTCATTCTCAATCTTGAGTGAGTTATGAACTCCTGTCCGTGATGGCTCATCCTTTGATTTGCATGGATGAGAGTAGTCCAAGTCGCCGACTCAACAATTCCTACCATTTTCAAAATTTTCAAAATTTAGTTCTGATTTAAAAATAGTTTTAAATATATCTTAAAACAAAAAAGAAAAAGAGAAGAAACCTAATTTATTGTTTGGCTAAATTATATAAATGTCCATAAATTATAGGATTAATTTCAATTATTCTTCTATGTAAAAGTTTATTTTTTATAACCATTTCATTTTTAGTTTAGTCTTAAAAATTATGCTTATTTCATCATTTTTTTCTACGATTTTTATTAAGAGTGTTCACGGGTTGGGTTGGATCCGGTTAAGAGAGCTTTTTGGACCAACCCAAAAATTCAGTTTGGTTAGTTTGTAGACCCGACTGAACCAAAGTGAATGGCCAATCCAACCCAACCCTACATTTTCCGGATTGGTTCGGGTTGGGTCATCGGTTTCCAACAAAGCTTATTTTCTTTGCTACGAATGAGGGCAAGATGGGCGAAAATGTTTGAAATCCCTAATTACTTGAATCAGCTTATTTCTTTGCTGTAAATGATGGTAAATTAGCTTATTTTATTTGCTGCGAAGGAGGGCAAGATCGGAGAAGAAACTGAAGACAGCTTTTTTCATCTTCTGTTGCCCCGCTTTTCCATCATCAACCTTCAGTCCACAATTTTCTTCGATTTGACGATCGATGATGGCTTTCGTTGGTACGTTGCGAAGCTCGACGAAAGAGGAAGTGAAGGTGCAGGGGAAGGAGATGAATGAGATTGAAGGAGGTGAGAGAAGCAAGAGACAGATGAGTGAGATTGAGGGAGATGAGAGAAAGGTGGAGGGAGATGGGAGACGAAGGGAAAGGTCAGAGAAGGGGAGGGAGATGACGGAGATTGAGGGAATACGAGAGGGGGAAGAGAGGCGACACAAACGCTAGTTATATATATATATATATGGTTTTCTTTAATTTAGTGATAGGTTCGGCTCGGTTCTCGGGTTGAACCGACCAAAAATTAATCTAATCTACGAACAGAACCGAATTTTCGATTCTCAAAAAATTCAACCCAACCCAAACCGAAAAATTTCATAACCCAATCCAATCCTTTCGGTTTGGGTTGGGTTGCTCGGGTCACCGAGTCTTTGAACACCCTAATTTTTATGATTTTTGAAAAGATATTTGAATTAAATTTAAAAACAAAAGTAAAGTTTCAAAACATACTTGTTTTACTTTTTAGACATATTTCTTTTCAATATAGGATCTTTTTAACATAGTTCTAACTGATTCTGAGGAAGAGAAGTCCCCATTTTTGTTCATTTGTTCATTGAATATAAGAGGGAAGAAGTAAAAGAATAATATTTAATTGCAAAAGGATAATTTCATGGGTCAACAAAATCACTTTTCTCGTAGAGGCAACTTCCCAATTTATAACCTTTCAAAATAAATAAAAAAATATCTCCCATTCATAAGCTAAAATTACCCAAAACAAAAAAAGCAAGTTTATATTTCTTCTCTCTATATACTTTAAGATTTTTGTCATTTCTGGATGTTATACCTCCAAAATGTCTAATATATTTGGATAGTTTTAACTTTGTCTATTTTGATTTTTATATTTTTAAAATATTTTTTTCTTTCCTTTTCTTTACATCGGTCTATTTGAGTTCATATATTTTAGAAAAATTACTGTTTTGGTTTATATATTTTCTTTCTTGTCTTAGTTTTTATTGAGTGAACTTATCCAATTAAAAGAGATAAGATACAAGCTAATCCATGATCATTATAATTGGATAGGAGACTAATACGAGAGAGAAAATAAGAAGATGAGTTTCAATTCTAACGCAATAAAATAAGTTTTTGACATAGTTTTGTATTGAAGTCTTTTTGTTGGTACAAAATTCAACAATGAAATGGTCACTTTTTTTAAATTAAGACCAAAATAGCCGCAAGTTCATGAGAATAAAATAGAAAATGATTTAAACCGAAAATAATAGATCTAAATATGGTCATTGTAATTTTAACTTTTGCTTTATTTAAGTTTACCTTACTTTCAAAAAATTCATTTTGGTCTCTTTATTTTCAATTTTTTATTCGTTTTATTCCTTGTATTTTCAAAACGTCCACTTTGGTCCCTATGCTTCAACATTTTGTTCATTTTAATCATTGTAATTTTAAAAAGTGACCAATTTAGTCCACATTTTAAAATTTTAACACAAGGAAAATTGCTTAATACAAATTTAGTGACAAATTATTATGCTAAAATTATAAATAGAAGAATTGAGATAAAAATAAAAATGAAGAATATACATTTTTCATAGTAGCTGAACCAAAATAATAAAAAATAGAAAGTACAATGTTACAGACAACAAACCCTCCAAATATCTCTCCAATAATATGATATTGTCGATTTTTGACATAATCTTAACTTAGCTTTTGATATCCAAAAGACGTCATACTACTTATATACTTATGATCCTCCCTTTTACTTAGCTAATATATAATTTTTATTGTACGTCTAGAGATTAAGATGAATGTTTTGAAAAACATATATGACTAAATTGAGCCAAAGCGGAAACAACTTAACCAAAATAGTAATAAATAATAACCCATATGTAGAAAAACGTGTTGGCATAATACATTAAAGAAAGGAAAAACGAATCATCTAGACTAGACTTTACCTTATCCATTCGAGAAAGCAAAAGATCAAATAAAAATAAAAATAATAATAACAAACACCTCAGCCCTTCCAATCACCAAAGGACAATCCCCTCTCAGCAAATGAAAGACCCACACTTTTCAGTTTCATTTCCACGATCTCCACGCCCAAAACAGCACCTCACCACGTGCTGTCACGTGACAAACTGAAATTAAACATTTGATTTATTTAGCCCACCAAAAATTTTAAAAGTGGATCTCAATGGAAATATATATAAAAATAAATATTTTAAATCTTTTAAATAAGTTAAAAATTGTTGGAGTTGATTTCACATGAACAACGTATCGACAATATGATATGACCAACGGATGAGTTAACATGAAGATTCATGTGTGGAAGTAACTACACCTCGAAACTCTGCGAAAGGTCGAGCCGATCTATTGAAGACGGTTGCAAGTTATGAATAAGACGAGCCGACCTAAGTCTCATACTTCAATCGCCTAAGTTATGAGTCAAGTCAAGCCCAAACCTTCACGTCAGATGCCTAAGTTATCAACCGACTCGATCAAAAGGCACTTATGCAAGAATCTCATTCCCACGCAATCAACGAGAACACACCCCAATTCTCGAGCTGTCAGAGAACCATTGAAAGCTTGTCGGAAGGTTCGCCTATAAATAAAGACATTCCGCCTCATTTTCAAGTATGTCAAACCATATTCTCTCTAGAATATAGATCAACCATATTTTGCAAGTCCTCTACTTGTAAGCACGTCACTCATTTGAGGAGTCAGTAATAGTTCGAGCTTCGTTAACTTGGTCAAAATCCTAATAAGAAAAAATTGATTAATATTAATATTATGTTTATATTATTGATATTTTTCCATATTTTATTTTTTTACCGTACTATAGAATAATAGATTTATCCGTATGCCGACTAATCCATTGACACAAAAATATCGCTAAAAAATGCAGATATATGGATAGATATAATATTTAAAATATTGACCCCACTGAGGGGCCAGATATTCTGGCATATGCCTTTCCTTTTCCACGTCTCCGCGTCCCTTCATTTCTTTTCAGTGCATCAAAACCACACACCTCACCATTTCATTTCTACTCTCTCTCTCTAAAACTCCATTATTCCTCTCTCTGTGGTTTCCGAGCTTTTGCTTCCATGGCGGTTTTCGCTAGGTCCAAGCGCGTCACCGATCCACTCGACGACGACGCCAAAGCTCGCCTCATCCAACTGAGTTACGTTAGCAGCGGCACCGACCACTCCGCCGACGACGACTTCCCCTCTCTCTCCGATCTCGTCCACCACTTTCTTCACCATCACGACGATTCCGACTCCACGCCCTACGATTCCGACTCCGACCTTCCCGAATCCGCCGCCGATTCCACCGATTCCATCCACCAGATCCTCCTCGCCCCAGCCACTGCCAACAATGCGGATCCCTACCGGAACCTCCTCGTTTCTCACCTCTCCATGGCGCTTCACAAATTTTCGCATCTCCGATTCGACAGATCTGTTCTTCGGAGGAATGTTATGGCGGTTCTGCGCGAGTTAGGGCACAATGCCGCCGTTTGCAAGACCAAGTGGAGTTCGTCCGGAAGTATGAGTTCCGGCGACCACGAGTTCGTCGACGTTGTGAGAGCCGGCGGAGGCCAGGGGCAGATTCGGTATTTTGTCGAACTCGACCTCGCTTCGGAGTTCCAGATCGCCAGGCCGACGCTTCAGTACTCGAGAATGCTGCTGTGTTTGCCGATGATTTTCGTCGGGACGGGCGATGAATTCAAGAGAATCGTCAGGGTTTTGTGCGACGCGGCGAGGAAATCGCTGAGAAGCACAGAGCTCTCGGTGTCGCCATGGAGGAAAAATCGGTACGTGCAGAACAAATGGTTCGGACCTTACCGTCGGACGATAAATCCGATCCCGGAGCCGTCGCCGTCGCCGTCACCGGCGCCGGCGCACCGCTGCGTCGGGTTTGACGACGTCGTTTCGGACGTCAACATCAATCGCCAGTTTTTCGTCCGGACGAGATGATAAGTATTGAAAATAATTACAAATTAGAATAAAAGCAAACAGGAAATCAATTACACATGAACAAGCAACTCTATCTTTTTTTTTTTTTCTTTTTCTGTTTTAATTTCTCTTCTTATCTTTATACTTAATTATGGATTATGGATTTTGATTTTTAATACAACTCAAAGTACGAAAAAGGAAAGGAAAGAAGAAGAAAAAAAGACTGATCCACTGAACCAAGAATATATCCCTGATTTGAAAAGAAATTATTTTAATTTTTAAAGCAATCTCTAGAAGTAGAAAATAATTAATCAACTTTTTCAAAAGATTTGGAGACGTATTGAAAGAAGTATGATAACAAGTTAAAAACTTATGATAATTGTTTTAATATAGAGGTTACATTATCCTAATTTTGGTGTTATAAAGTCTCACCCGAATGAGTAAAAAAGTAATTACTTATCTGAATCTTACGGTTGAACTAAAAATTATATTTCTTAAGCTCATTAAAAAAATAAATAAATAAACAGAGATTAACTTTTTGGTTATGTCAAATTAATTAATTTAGATATTAGCAATATTTTTTAATATATACTAAAAGTTCGAGATTTGTTTATATTTGCAAATTCTTTAGGTTAAAAATGTTTCATAAGATGAATTTATGGGACCTATCTTGATGGAAGTGAGTGTTGATAAATGGATGTATTTATGAGTTTGGTAAGATAATTCAAATTTTTTTACTTACCAATCTTATTAGTTCATTCATTTAGCTAATTTGGAACGCAAAAAAAGAAAAAAGTTTTTTTAATTAATTTTAATAATTTTGCGTTTACTAATTTTCTTGAATGTGTTAATAAGTTGTCTATACCTTAATTGGTCTAGGCAAATAGTTTAGATTAAGTTTAAAATTGATTAATAAGAACCAAGTCATGATAACAATTTTGATTTTTTTATTTTTGGTTCCTTTTTTTGTATTTTGTATTTTATTCTCTTTGCTGTTTTTGATTTCCTATTTGTAAAAAACAAAAACATGAATGGTTCTTAAGTTTTTCATTTTTTTAAGGTTTAGAAAGATAGAGAAATAAATTAGAGAGGGAAAGATATATAGAGGAGAAATAAAAATTTAGAGAGATAAATTCGAAAGAAAAATATTAGTTGAGAAAACAAAATTATGGAGAAAAAAATGTTATAGAGATGAGAGTTAGAGAGAGAAATTATAGTAATAATGAGAAATTTTTAGAGACCAAATAAAATTTGAAAATAAAAAATATATCATATTAAATAAAAAAGATAAATAGGAAATGCAGAAAAAAAGTCTAGAATTTTTTTTTTAAAGAAAAGGTAAAGTTATATATTATAGAAGAAAGAAAAGAAGAGGGGTAAGAAAAGTATTAAATTGAAAAATTTTAGAAGAAAAAAACATGCTAGAAAAAGAAAGGTAAATTTTATGGAGAAGTTTGAAAAAGTATTAAAATGGTAGAGAAAAAAGTGAGAGATATATTTTAAAAGATGAGAGAAATAGAATAGAGAGAGAAAAAATTTTAGAGGGAGAAAGCTTATTAGAGAGAAAATCTAGAGGAAAAAAACATCAAGTTTCTTGTTTGGAATTTATTATTTCTCGTTTTTTAGAAATATTTTTCAAATTTGTATAGAAATTTTGGAAACAACAAAATCAATTTTCTTGTTTCTAGATCTCAAATTTTTTTCCAAGAATATAGAAAGTTATTGTTTATTATTTTGCGTATCAAATGCAATGATATTTTTCTTTATCAAAAGTAAAAAAAAGATAATAAATGAAAATATTACTAAACAAGCAATTAATTATTCATTTCATCAATTTCCAGTGTGCCATATTTTAATGGTATAATAAATGTTAAAATTAATTGTTTATAAAATTTTAAAAGTTTTTAATAACTTATGAATTCTCATCTAAACTTAATTAAAATTTTGAAAACTACCTTTCCCCCTTCAAATTTTATGTTCTAAGTTTTGTTGTGCGGGAATTTACCATACTCGATTGGGTTGAAAAATGACCTAAAATGAACGACACTAACCAAACAAGGTGAAGGCAAGGATTCGATAAGTTCGTCAAGCAGATCCAATTGAGTCAACCACAAAGGCTTCGAGGTCAAGGTGGCCTAAGAGGCCTACCAATCACAAATGCATTATTGTCGATTATGTTACATGTCATCACTCCTGATCCATAAGTCTCAGAGTATTAGTAAGATCATTGTTGGAAATCAAATGGTAGACAACTCAAATGAATGACTTGAGACCTGAGAAAACACTCTCTATAAATAGGATGAGAGATCTCTTGCATGAGCTACATTGTGTTGGAAACATTATATCGCTGGCTACTATGAGCATAGCTAACTACGAAGTCTTTTCCCTTCTACATTTATTCAGTGAATCCTAGTAAACTACTCAATAAGGAATAAAAGAAAAACATAGAAACGGCACAAAATTTATACTGGTTCACCAACTATGGCTACGTCCAGTCTTCTCTACGAGCGGGTTCTACTATGATAAAGGAATACAATAGGCTTCACAAAATGCTCTACAAAACTCTCTCTAGATGTCACAACAATGGACACCTAACTTCACTATAACAATAACTATTTAGGAATATAGAATAAAAATTCTTACAAGAATCACAAAAACAAACCGCCGACAACGCTCTACGGACCAAGTTCTTCTTTTCTTCTCTTCTATGCTAAGTACTGTGGCCACAGTTCTATTATGCCACTTTTCTAATCTCAGGGTTGAAGAAACTTAAAACAAAACTGAATAACACATATAAGACACAGCATATCACTTAGTTAAGAAAAGAATTTTAATTTATTTAATTTAATTCTTTTTTGTTTTAGTTTTGAACTCTAAATTTATTTATTCTAATTCTTTTATTCAATAAACAAACGATTTGTAATAGTAAACACAAAAAATTATTATTTTTTGAAAATTGAAAGACGAAAATGAAATTTAAGGAAAAAGACTAGACATTTTATAAGTATAGTATAGGATGCACTATTCAGGGATGAAAGTGAAATAAAGCAAAGTTGAGGGATGAAAGTGAAATAAGAAAGGAATGTTGTCAAAATGATCAGGGCAAAGTGGGAATAAAAAGATTAGTGGATAAGAAATGCGGCGAGTAGAAGTCGGGCACGTGGTTAGGACAGGTGGATCATAAAGAAGAGGACATTTTTGTGTGGTGGAAACTTTTATTGTTAAAAAAAAAAAAAAAGTTCCAAATTTTTTTTATTATTTTTATTTTTTTTAGTACCGATGGTTGATCCTAGGTTAAAAAGAAAAGAGATCTAATAAGAATTTATAATAGATATGACTACTCTTCTTATTGCCAATTGATTTTGAGATAGAACCCCATGAATACTAATATCATATCAGAGTCCAAAACGCTCAAACGAGTATTAATATGGATTAGTTAAGCCGAATTCATGTTTATTTGCTTAACTTAGATTTGTTATGCTACATCTTAATTTATTCTCCAAATTTGTTACGGTATCTTAATAGAATTACTATCATGTATATTTTGTCTTTAGTATTTGCATCAACTTTTTAGGAAACGTATTAATTTAATAAAGAAGTTAACTAATTCTAATTTTGATAATAAATAAGTAAATAGGTTTAGTTAAGTTGCAATTAATAAACAATTAAACTAATATATTTATAATTTTTTTGTTAATTTTAAATTTTATATGTGAAAGCTAAAATCGAAAAAATTGAAGAAATACACTAAATTGAGTCGTTGGATTAGTTGAAACTGAGTACAAAATAAAAAATTGTCAACTATAGTTGTCATTTAGTTCAATTTTCTAAAGTACAAGATAAAACATAGTCTATCCGTTCGATTTGGATAAAATTTTCAATTTTGATCCGCCGTGTTGGAGGCAACAAAATGACCTTTACATGTCAACAGTTATGGATTAGAATGTGCCATGTCCATCATCACATGTTTCAAGGTATAATTTTCCACTTTATATGTCCAACAAATGTTGTTAAACAACTTCTAGATTGGCTTAGGGCTCACCCTTAGCCAATTCGACCAATATGGATTACGAGGTCTAACTTTCATAAAGATCGAATCGACGAATGCGACATACGAGCTCTGAATTTCCCAAAGGTCGAGTTGAAGTGCAAAAGATTGTGCCTAACTACTTATCAATTGTCTTTCAGACAACATGCAGCGAGTCACAAGTTATAATCGCCAGGTAAGTGAGGTCTACTGATCTTTGCCTATAAATAATGGAGCCACTTTGTAAACTAGGTATGCGATTCTATTCCTCATCCTAAGAGCGATACATCAACTATATACTAACTTGAGCATCGTACACTTTCTTTTCTCTATGCAGATCGTATGGATAGATCACTACCTCTATTCAACCTATTGGAGGCAATCTGAATTGTGTAGAACCAGACTCAATTTAGTTTTGATTGGTTTGGTAGTTATTTTTGTTTGTTTGTTTTGATTTGATTAAAAAAATTGGTTTTGATGTTGGTTTTAAAGTTTTCTCAGGCTTTGACCAAAACTAACTTGACCCAAAATCCATTTGTCTCCGTTATAAACTTCATGTTTTAAATCAACAATTATAAGCAACCTGAACATAGCTCAATTAGTTGACACATGTTCATGCAACAAAATTTGGTCTCGTTAAACCTGGTCAAAGTATGAAAGGTGGAATAGCTGGAGCACTCAAGCAAGGAATGACCTGCACAAGAGAGACAAACACTCTGACGCTCAAACTCGGATTTAATAAGGAGTTCGAGATAGAATGCGATACCTAATGCGGAAGTGAGACCCTTTATTTATAGGTTGGGAATTTGACGGACCATCTAATAGGCAGTTATGTGTGTCAGTCCAAAGGTCAGACATGTTGGACGCCTAAGGTTTGGATTGATGGCCATGATACTTGGAGGCATTTTTGTAGTGTTTTAATTAAAATGTTAAGTGTGATCGGTCAAACCTGTCCGAGATAGTGCTCAGGTAAAACTTGGTTCATTTGGATCTTCATCAGTCCTCCATGTGATAAGGTAGTTTTCTGCCTCCAACAACATATATCTTTTACCAAAAGGTCACGATTCATGGACTTGAATCTTCACTCCATATGTTGTACTAAAAAACACAAGTAATTATCATCTACTTCTATAAGAATTTAGATTGATAGTTATATATATTAATAATTAAATGAATGTATAAATCATCTCCTTTGTTTTATTTTAAATTTCAAATGCACACGTTATACAAACCTAACAGTTTTGTCACTCATTTTAGTGCAATATAAAAATCATATAAGCCAAATTAATTAAAGAAAATATATTTTATGCCATTAATTCATCTAACTTGTATTGAAGTTAATAACTTTTAAATATTTATTATTTAAATTGTGTCAACTTTTTAATCACATATATTAGTTACATAAATAAAGTTAAGTTCAATAATAATTTTGATTATATTTACAAATAAATTTAGTTTTTTTTAGTACACTCAGAATTAGCAATTTTATATTCTACATAATCAAATGCAGGTTTTAACAATCTTAGACTTAATAAACCCAACAAAATGGTGAACAAAAACACCTCTAATACACTTTTACCTTTTTATTTTCAAACCACAAATAAATTTAGTTAGCATAACAAGAAAAGGTTGAATAATTAAATAAATCATTGATAATATGTTTTTATAATAAATTATATGTTGGATAAATTTATATAAAATAATTAAATATTTATTATTGCAATTTGGCAACCAAACATATTAAATTTTCTTTTATTTATATCGAAAATGGTATTTTCTAATTTATAAGGAAAAAATTATAATTTTATTAATAATTCAATATAAACTATCTATTATTTATTATAAATTCCAAATCTACCGACCAAATCCCGTTTTAGCAAACTGAGGTTTAACAAAGTAGCATCAAAACATAGGTTTAACAAACTCAGAATTAGCAATTTTATATTCTACATAATCCAAATGCAGGTTTTAACAATCTCAGACTTAATAAATCCAACAAAATGGTGAATAAAAACACCTCTATACTTTTTTGATCTTTTTATTTTTAAACCAAAACCGCGTGCGAAGATTACTTCACCCATAACTAAATACACGAATGTCGTAAATTCAAGCACGATTTAGAAGATAAGATATTTATCATCATTTTAAAGATAGGTGTGTCTGGATTCTCCGCCCGAAATTGTTAAGACCAAAAAAAAAAAGTTGGATGCAACTAATTGAATAGGTGTAGTTTTGATAAAGGATTTCATTTGCACATGAAGCTGTCTGGCTCTTCAATTTGTAGGATCCACAGATTATGTGGTGAGGGTCCAAAATCTCGACAATAGGAATCTACACCCTATAAAAAAAAAATTGAAAATGAAAAAAACCTGAAAATTAAGGTCTTATTTGATCACTATTTTACTGTCTTTTCTTAAATTTTTTTTTTAAAAAATTACACTTGTTTTTTCGCAATGTCTTTGATATATATTTTTTGAATGTTCTTAAAATTACATTTGATTTTTTAGCAAAATTTTAAAAATAAAATAAGTTTTCAAAAACTATATATTTTTTTAATAATTAGTTTGGCTTAGATTTTGAAAATAATTTTAAAAAATAGATAAGAAAATAAAGTAATAAATCGTTGAAAATAATGTTTTCAAGCTTTATTTAAAAAGAAAAAAAAGAAATGATCAAGCTAACGGGCTAAATGACTCTATTTTTAAAGAATGAAAATCTAAAAACTGAAGATAGAAAAAAATTTGGTGATTGAACGACACCTTAGACCAACTATTTTGGTTTTGGTTTTTGGTATTAAAAATTAAGCTTATAAACTCAACTTCTTCCACTTATATTTCTTTATTTTGTTATTGATTTTTTAACCACGGTCTACAAAATATAAACCAGTTTTTAAAAGTTAAAAGAAAAAGTTTTAAAAAATCTATTTTTGTTTGTGAAATTTAGCTAAAAATTTAAATATATTAAAAAAAAAGGTAATAAACACGCAAAAAAGTAAAAATTAGGAAGGAGCGAGCATAATTAAAAAAAAAAATCCTAGTCAAAATAGGGTTTTAGTTATTCTTTGATTGACAAGGTTGAAATACAAGTTCCAAGGGTTTTTATCTACTCTAAGCAACAAATTATCAAACCATTGAATGCTGTAATAGAAAACTAATTATTAGATTTTAGGCTATAAAATTAGTCTAAAAAAAAAAGACCCAAAACACCCATAGTGCATTTAACTGGAAGTTAAAGCCAAAAGAAAAAAAAAACACAAAATATTAATTAGAGATAAAACTATGTATTACAGAAAAACTATACTATCCAATCGTAGAAAGTAATTTTTGGTTGTAATTATAGCGGAATTATATCAATTATAACTCGCTGCTTCAAAAAATAGATCGATAAACCAATCTAAAACTTTGTAAGAAACAAGAAACGATAATTAAGTCAAGAAGAGGGAAAAGAAGTTGACAATGAATTAATAGTAGTTTAACCCACGTGGACTATGTCCAATTCTTACCTGTTCAACCATGATTTTTCTCACTTTTACTCTAAAGGAAAAAAAAAAAAAAAAACTCACAAATCACTCTTATAAAGCTCACAAGAAGCTCTACAATGGAGATAACAATGGCTGCCTCATGCTCGAAAAACTCACTTTCGTTGCTCTCTATGCTTTATGTATATCCTTTAGCCACTCCCATAACGTAAAGAAGCTAGGATATAAGAAAAGATGGGTCAATGTTGAGATGTTTGATACGCTTGATATAGCATTTGAATGCTACGAAGATTCAACGTCAATCTGCACGTTTTGTTGCCTTTTCTTCTTGCAACTAATCCAACACTTAGTTTAGGCTACATTTTTCTCAAAACAAAATGCCCTTAAATTCCTTAGTTTTAACATAGAAGAAATAGAGTAGAATTCAACATATCTATATATCACTTTTGATTGACCAGTATTAGTTTAAATTTTGATGAGTATCCAGTCAGGAGATCATAGATGAAGGGAGAAAAATCTTTCGAGACTCTGAACCCATAGAAAGTAGAGATTTCATAAGTACTTTCAACATAGGCCATGATTATGATACGTTTTAATGTAACTCGAGTTTAACTTCAGTTCATCAATAAATGAAGCCCGAATGCATTTAATGTAACTCTAATTTGTTTTCAACTTGGATAGCATGTAGAGTCTCTAACATCTTCGTTGAAATCCTCGTGGCATGACTAGGACATTTTTGGTTCATATCCGTCATAAAGTTGTAGATATTATGTGTTTCACGTTGTATTTTGTAAGAAGAATAACCATGGCTCTGTTGAAAATGTGGAATCCTTGCTTATTAGTGCTCGCAGTGTTCCAAATCGGGTGAATATTTTATTGTGCAAAAACTCAAGGACTACTTTAGCATCACTGGCTGCACATGCTATTACATCTACCCACTTGGAGATACAATAATCTACCGTTAGCAAAATAGGCAAATTAGGGAGCTGCCTCCTTCCTGAGTTGTATGTATTAGAGTAGGGGTTATTCTACTCACATTTCGACTTCCCACATAGTACACAGATGTTGGATTCGAACATGAATAGAAATGATGCTTTTCTATGCCGTAGAAATAGGAAATAGCATGGATATGGCTAACATTGACAATTGTAGTTGGTGCTTTAGCAGCTGATATATTATTCACCATGCTTGCTAGAGAAGAGATTTGAGCTGTCAGAGTATCACCATTATGCACTCCTTTTCAGCTTTTGCCTGTTCTTGCCCTTGGGATGGATCACTAGTGGTTATTAGATAAAATTCTCTCTAAAATTTTGAAGAAATAACCAATAAAGCTCCATTTGCGGATGCATCGGCCACCAATCTTGTTGCATCATTCAGACCATTGTAATGCATCTCTATTTGGATACTATTGGGTTTTATGTCCCAAACTCGTGGTTTGTAAATATAAAACAATTATTTATTCAATAAAATTGTTATTGGTGTTTCATCTAGAATTGTATTAACCCAAATCCAATAAACTAACATTTGAGGTTATGTCATGTAACTGGAACAGTATATAACAGATATATAGTATATATTTTATATACAGTATATATATATAAATATATATTCGATATACAGGTGGATAATGTTCTAGTAATAACCTAAAGGGTCTATATTATATGGGTAACGTTGGGTACCTTATCCTGGTAACACTATGGATACAGCTCACTTTGTAATAGTTACAAATGACATGATCTAAGTCGTTCGTGTGAAAACATGCGAGTGGGGGTATTCTATACAGTGAGTTTGTGTAAGACCAGACCACGAAATAATTAATCTTTAGCTGTAAAACTGTTATCTAATAGATTAATATTTCAATGGGATGACTAGGTAACTTGATCTCAGTACTGAATGAGTATGGACTCCTGCCTATTGGGGCTCGTTCTTTGATTTGTATGGGTGAGAGTGGCTGAGTCGCCGACTCAATATTCCTACCATTTTGGGGATGAGACTGAGTGAGAAGCTGGAAACATAACTTCATAAGATGAAATTCACTCCTCCCCAACTTTAGGGGAGTAGACGAGTATTCCCTTTAGTATTAACTCCTAGACTTGAACAAGGGGTCCCACCCTTTCACTGGCCTGAGAGGAACTTTTGGTTATTGGTCGGACCATAATCGGGTTGTTCATTAGAGGATCAGCGGTACTTAAGGTCCAAGATGTAACACATGGGGGCAAAACGGTAACTTGACCCAGTTGTGGTTATGAACACTCGTGAATGATTGACTTAGTGATAATAGTCAAAATCCATGGACGTAAAATATTCTACAGTGAGAAGAGTGCAACTATGGGTCTTTAGTGGAGTGATCGACAATTGACAAATGTTGATTAATATGCTTAATGAGTTTAATCAATTAATCTCATATCGTTGGAGTTTCCGATCTGTAGGTTCATTAGGTCTTCTTGCTAGCTCGTAAAGGATAGTTAAGAACATTTAGTCTTGAAAAGAATTTGAATTGTTCAAATTTGTCAAAGGGAATTAAAGTTAATTGCATGAGATGTAATTAATATAATGTATGTTGATACATTATGATATATAGTTAATTTTGAATTGAGAGAGATGAATATTAGAGTTTGATTCTAATATCGTTGATTAATTTAATTAAATATGATTTAATTAAATTAATGAGATATGTTAATTTGGTTAAATTAAATTAGATTTAATTTAATAAATATGATTTAATTAAATTAATGAGATATGTTAATTTGGTTAAATTAAATTAGATTTAATTTAATTAAATTAAATAAAAATAGAGGAAAAAATTACTTAAATTATATATATATATAATTTAATTAAAAAAAATTAAATTAAGTTAAAGCCCTTGCTTGCTCTCGCTCCAGCTCAGCATTGGCCTCTCTCTCGTTCACCACCGCAAATTTTCTCGTTTTCACTCTCGCATTATCTCGATCTGGCTCAACCTCTCTTCAAGCAAATGCTTCTCACTCTCGCACCTGCTCTGTTTCACGCACGACGAATTCAAACCTGCTTTAGCAACCCACGTATAATGAACAAATAACAACAGATGAAACCCAAAAGATGAAACGCAATAGATGAAACCTATTATCATAAGGGGGACTCTAGATCCATGCAGAATATCTAATTGAAAACAGAGAGGCAAGGAGAAGTATCGGAGTTCAGGCACGATTGAGTGTGGATGAGAGAAATTGGGTTTTCGTAAAAGATGATGAAAATGGGGAGAGAGACGATATAAATTAAAAATAGAGAGACATAATGGGGAAATAATGGGGGAGTGAAAAAAATCTAACTCAAAGAAAGGAAAGGGTATGGATGGTCATTTGACAATGGAGCTGACATCAACAAACGATTAAAAAACATAGTTTTCGAAAAAAGTAGGTAGAAAACAATACTAAGGGCTATTCAACCCAAAAACCCCTCCTTTCTCTCGTGCCTCCCACCCTCCGTTTCTTCTCTCTCTCCCACACCACTCCTTATTCCCTCTTCGACGCTACGACGAGGATTTCTTAGGACTTTACGCATTTCCTCTCCAATTATTGCCTTCCTATCTTACTCCTCATCTTTCTTGGACTCATTTACCATCCATTTTCTCAAGATCCACTTAGGGTTTTTGGTTTTGAGTGGGAGGATTTGGTATTGGTCATTATTCTAGGGTTGCCTACTAGGGTTTATTTTAATGTGCTGATTTCGCTCAAAATTGGGGCTGTGATGGTTTCTGTTTATGCAAAGATGTGCACAACAGTGTGTTCCTGGTTGTAGCTCGAACTCGGCCTCCGGACCGACCTGAACACTTGGGCGGACCTGCACAAAAAGGTGAGCACTCCGACGATCAAGTCAGTACAGGTCGGATTCCAAGTTTAGTTCGAAGCCAGAAATCATCGTACCTGATCGGGGAGTGAGGTCCTCTACTTATGGGTGGTGGTCCCGCTAATCTAGCGACTGTTACATTCGGTAATCTCGGGACCGTCGGTTACATCCGGTAATCTCGGGACCGACGGTTACGCCCGATAATCACGCCGCAGACAGTTGCGCATCTTGGCCCATACCGAGCTCCCTGGTGGGTCAGACCTGGGCCAGGCTCACCTCGGCCCTCACACTTAGCATTTGTCGGTGTTGGTGGCGGTCATCTCGGCCTTCCGGGCTGGGCATGATTCATGAGTCATCTTGGAGCACCACTAGGGGTCTTCCACGTGTCCAGAGTATTCCCTTCCCCAAACATTGGCCCCCTCTCTGTCTGGTCCGATCTCGACCTGGCAGAGAAGTTCATTCGACTTGCTTTGGACACGTGGCGACTTCCTATTCGTGGGAAAATACAATCGTCGCGGAAGATTTATCGTCGGAATATTCAAATATTCCGACGCTTCGGATCTCAGAGAGGATCCCAGCCGCTCGTTGATTACACGTGTACGGTGGGGAAATTCTTCCGACGGGCTATAAATGCCCCCAATCCTTCAGATCATACCTTACGTTCCTTGAATTCTTGGAGTTCGATCTAAAGGCAGCTCGAACCCTTGGTAGGTCGGTCTCTTCCCTCTCTCTTTCGAACATAATTGCCATGTCGTCCTCTATTAGCAGCAACCTAGGATCCGATTTAGCTCGTAGGTTAGAGTCCGAGCTCGAGGAAATAGAAAACTTTAGAATCTCCGATGACGGGGAGGATAACGACGCCTCCACTTCAGGTCAGGGTTTGGAATACCCTTCTAGGATACCTGAGCAGTACCTCGGATCCCTTCGTAGGGGGTTCGCTATCCCTGAGAACATCCTCCTCAGGCTTCCGGAGGAGGGGGAGAGAGCTGACCATTCTCCAGAGGGATGAGTCACTCTCTACTTCAAAATGTTTGAGTACGGCCTCGGACTTCCCCTTCACCCTTTTGTCCAAGAATTTCTCTTCCGGACTGGGTTGGCTCCGGCTCAAGTGGCCCCCAATGGGTGGGGTGTCATTTTCGCTTTGGCCATCCTCTTTTGGCTACGAGCTCGGGATAGTGAGGAGGCCGAGCTGTTGGACGTAGACCAGCTCCTCGCGTGCTTCGAGACGAAAAGGATAGCTAAGAAGCCTGGTCGGTTCTATATGTGCGCAAGGAAAGGCGCAGACGGTATAGTTAAGGGGCCGACCTCCATCAAGGGATGTGTGAGGAAGTGGTTCTACGCTTCCGGGGAATGGCTCGCAAAGGACGAGTCAGGTCGTTCCTTCTTTGACGTCCCCACTAGGTTTGGGAACCTAGGTACGGAGTAGTTCTTACTTTTCGTAATTTTCTTCTGTCATTCAGGTCTAACTCGGATTTTGTCTTCGTGCAGTTTCAATCCGACCAGTCCCCGAGCTTACGCAAGCCTCTTTCGATACGCTGAAATACTACAAGGAGCGCTTTCCGAGGGGTAGGAAGGTTGGAACCCTGGTGACTGACGAACTGCTGCTTGAGTCCGGGCTGCTGGATTACAACCCTGCAGTTCGTCCCATCGAATCCTCAAGGCCGAACTCTGAACTTGGTATGTCGAGCTTGCCTTCCCCCTTTTTCCTCTAACCTTGTGTTGACCCTTGTTTTTATCTTGCAGCCATGGTTTGCGGATTTGCATGCGGCGTGAAGCGCAAGTCTAAGGGCCGAGCCCATGCTCTTGAGGCTGCCCAGAGTTCGAAAACTCCCACCCCTGTCGTGGTAGGGCCTGCCTCGGAAGATCCAGCCCCGGTGATCGAGCTGGAGTCTTCTGGGGGTCCCTCGAGGGAGAAGCGCCCTAGGGATCAGACCGAGGCGGTGGACGCCCAGACCGAGGCAGCGGACGCCCCGCCTTTGGGCGAGGAGGCGAGGGAGGAAGCCTCTCTGAAGCGAAGAAGGAAGAAAAAGAAGGCGATCTCCCCCTCGGAGGTCGGAGCTTGCAGGGTCTTGCCTGCAGGTTTCGCTGATCGGGTGGACGATCTGCGGCCAGGATGGGCGGGACGTCCGACGTGACGGCGCGGTTCAGAATTGAGCCGTCAAGTTTCGGGGTGAGGGACCAGGTGTCCCGCATCTCAGCTGCGAGTTTGGACCGCTGCCTAAGGAGGGCGTCCAAATTTGTGAGCGCCCCTGGGTCCGTTCTGCAGAGGACCATCGACTACGCCGCCGAGGTAAGACTAGTGCCCCATTTTTGCTTGATTTTGCCCAACAGGTAGTTCGATCTAACTTTTTCCTTGTACCATTTCTCAGGTGTTCGTTGCTTCCATTCAATCGGCTCTGGCTGTAAAGGCCGAGCTGGATGGGAGGGAAGTTTTGGCAGCGAGGGAGAAAGAGGAGTTCTCCGCTGCCTTGGAGGCTGCTTCCTCCACCATGAAGGATGAGCTGCTGAAGGCTCACTCCGAGGTGGAGACTTTGAAGGCCGAGGTGGAGTCTCAGGCCGAGCTGCTGAAGAAGGAGGAGGACAGGCGCAAGGCCCAACTCCGAGCTGCCCACGGTATCACCAGGGGCTTGGAGAGGGAGAAGTTCCAGCTCCTGAAGGAGAAGGACGACATGCTCCAGGCGCTCGAAGCGAAGGATAAGGAGTTGGAGCATGCGACTGCCGAGCTGGAGACGGCAAAGGAGCGCCTCAGAAATGGAGTCCTGCTGGAGGAATCGTTTAGGCAACATCCTGACTTCGATGGATTTGCCAAAGACTTTTCTGACGCGGGCTTCAAGTTCCTCATGAAGGGCATTGCTTCCGACATGTCCGACCTTCAGATCTATCTCAGCGGTCTGAAAAAGAGGTATGCCGAGAAGTGGGCGTCTGGGCCTGGTGGCACCCCTGGCCCCCAAGCGTTGGTGGATCAGTATGTCAGGGATCTGGACTCTGACTACTCCGATCCCGAAGAGGACCAGGTCGGCTCCACTCAGGAGGGCGCTCCCCCAGCAGGCTCTTAGGCGACCACCCTTCACGAGGCTTTTCGCTGTTCTCCCTCCCTTTTCTTTTTGTTTGTAAGTGTCAGGGTAGAGCTGCAAGGTCTACAAGCCTTGGCTCTGCTCTTCATTCAATAAAGAGACTCCCATTTGCTTCTACTTTGTTGTTAGCAACCTCTTTTCTTTGCCTTTCCTTTGAACTGTAGCTAATGTCACCTCGCACCTCTTACTTTTGAGGTCGCGCCTTTAATTAACATAATTTGAAAGTTTGAGTTTGAATCTCTTAATGTTCAATATATTGCACCAACTCTGGATTTTTAACATTTCACCCTTAACTTAAAAAGGTAAAAAGGCTAAAATTCTAAGTCCGTAGCTATTCTTCATATCGTTCCTTGTACCCCCAAGTTCGAAGGATTGAATTTGAACCAACTGCTGGAATGCGATCGCGTGGGAGTCCGTGGCCCCCATTTAATTTCTTGTCGAACTCGGAAGCATGAAATTAAATCATCACATTTATTCCGATCATAATTCTTTTGGAACAG